>NW_008360325.1:5999594-6029553 GCF_000622305.1 Nannospalax galili
CCTGAATGGAGAGACAGTGAGCCAGAGGCCCGAGCCTGGACAGGCAACTGTGTCTGGCTGGAGATCCATGGCGGCACTCTCGCTGTCTCTATTTTGCCCTCATTTCTCATGATGAAAGAAGCAGACTATTCTTGGAAAACAATACAGACAAGGAGGTAGGAGGCAGACCTGGAAGAAGAAAGGGTTGGGTGCGGGTGGAAGGGGTGAGAGAAGGTGAGCAGGGTGGGGAATGTGATCAAAGTACGTAATATGTGTGGTAGGAGGCAGACCTGGAAGAAGAAAGGGTTGGGTGCGGGTGGAAGGGGTGAGAGAAGGTGAGCAGGGTGGGGAATGTGATCAAAGTACGTTCTATGTGTATGAAACTGTGAAAGAAGAAGCAAGAAAAACAAAAGGAAAACTCATAAAAACGTAACAAAACGTAGCAGCGTGAGGGAAAAGAAAAAGAAGACATTCAAGAGAGGGCGGTTCTGGTAGAAAGAGTAACAGAAAAAAGACGACAGAGTAGGTATGGCAAGAGTCCCGGGGCGGCCCATCTTAGTGATGGAACTTTGAACTCTGGAAGTCACCTGCTTTGACCAAGACACAGCCTCTCCCAATAAACCAGAACGATTCCACAGCCTTTGGTGTCGGTGAAAGTCTGTGAGGCGTAAGCCCTACCCGAACTTGAGAGATTAGCTCGTTAGGTACTATGTTTAGTACTTATTCTAGATTGTCAACTTGACCAGCTTTAGAATGACCGAGAAGCCTACTTCTGGATGTGTCTGTGAGAGTGTTTCCAGCAAGGATTAAACCCAGCCTGCATGGTCTCTCTGCTTCCTGACTGTGAAGGCAGTGTGATCAGCTGCTTTATACTCCTGTTACCATGACTACCCACCATGATAGACTGTACCCTTGAACAGTGAGCCAAAATAAACCTTTCCTTAAGTTGCTTTTGCCAGGTATTTTAGCACAGGAAATGAGAAAAATAACTAATATTTAAAGTTAATCATCTTTATAACCCCAGCACAAGGTCCCTTCCTTTGTGAAGATAGTGGAGATGCCATCCCCCAAAGGGCAGTCCCTGCTTTTTCTAAAATCTTCACAATTGCTCATTTGGACCATTCGAAGGGAAGCCAGGCCGTTCCACACTTTTCAAGTCACCTATGTGGGTTTTTTGACTTTTCTCCTGCTGGTTTTCTTTGCGGTCCTGTTTTCAGCTTATTTCCTAGAGTTGAGTCAGTTCCATCACTACTTGGAATGTCCTCTCTAGTCTCAGGAAGAATGACACGAGCTCTCTAGTGCTCTGGAATCAAGTTCCTTTTTTCTGTAGGGGGCAAATAGAAACTGCCAAGGCAATAACTTTGAGCAAGTGTTTGATGGAATCCCTGTGTGATACAAACTATGGAACCCATATGGGGCTTGGGGCCCTCTTCTGTGATGGTCCTAGAAATGCTAACAGCTTCCTGCTCTCTGGGAGTCACCGGGCCCTCACAGGCAGGCCTGTTCTAGGATGCAATCTCCCACCACCACATTAGCTGTGACCATGGCATTGTGGGTACTGTGGGAATCATGAAGATTCACTGCAGAGGGGAAGGTGTTCCAAAACATAGCAATTTCATGTGCAGAGGCCAGGAAGCATGAGATGGCTTGGATTATTGATGGAGAGATAGTGATGGACCACAGGTAGACTACAAAGAAGATGCTGAGGTTCTGGGAATGGAGTAGAGTGTGTCCTTATGAAAGCAAGGGCATGTAATCAAGGTCGGGGACAGGGACAGACTTTATCTTGAGAGTGACAGTGAGCCTTGGTGTTTTCAAGGGGCCAAGAGCAGTGGCCGCACCATGTTAGCTAGGCAAACCATGCAGCAGTGTGGACGGTGGTGGGTGGGAGGAGGTGAGCCTGGAGATGCAGGCCTTGTACTTGCGGTTTGAGAAGAGATGGTGGGCAGGATGGGGGAATAGGGTGATGTGCAAGGAGACTTTTTTCTGTGGGGCTTCCTTTAGACATCCATTCATCCAGAGCCAACTCAGATATTCAGGAAGCAATCCTCCAGAATGGAGCATCGATCGAACAATTTGCTCTGAATAATTAAATGTGCAGGTTTCAGCCCATTGCAGTGGAGTTTATTTATAATTGGAGCCACAGTTTGCATGCACTTTAAATGCAAAGAAGGGCTTTAACTGTGAAGTTATTATATTACTCAGGAGTTTAATTAATAACACACTAATTGTAAAGGCCAACGGCACGAGCCGCACCATATTGTTCCGATTGCATTTGGAAGCTGTTGGAAGGGATTTAGTCTTTTGAAAAATGAAATTCGAAATGCAGCCTTATCTTCTCATAGCTGTGGAAGGGTCTTCGTCTTGTGTACTCTAGTACTTATAAGACAGAGAGGGGTCTCCCTTGGGGGTTATGATGAAGGAACTCAAACTAATGCCTTCAAAATAGAGATGAGCCAGTATCAAAATGAGCCAGTGGGCACAAGGCTGGTAATCAGTGGTGACTGCTTTGGAACATGGCTCTCCAAAGGTTATACAAATAA
This sequence comes from Nannospalax galili, assembly GCF_000622305.1. Lineage (NCBI taxonomy): Eukaryota > Metazoa > Chordata > Mammalia > Rodentia > Spalacidae > Nannospalax > Nannospalax galili. The sequence continues at coordinate 6,002,117 of NW_008360325.1, forward strand.
TAAATTAGATTTTAAAAAACCCAAAGACTCAGACCAGAAAAAGTTCTCAGGGCTTGATTCCATTTTCCAAAAGCTGGACATTGAAGTTTATGAAGTCATTTAGAAAAGAGGACTGCCTCTCCTGATCCCAAACTTTCCTTTTAGTGTTGAAATTATTTGTGTGTATGTGTATGTGTTCATGTGTGCACACGTGTATGCTTGCATGTGGAGTCTAGAGGACAACTTCTGACATCACTTTGGGAACCATCTACCTTGTTTTTGAGACAGGGTCTCTCTCACTAACCTGGGGCTAGCTGTGTTGGACAGGATTCCCAGCCAGAGAGTCCCAGAAACCTGTGTACCTCTGCCTCTCCAGCACTGAGACTGCAGACGTATGCCATCACACTTAGCTTTCTATGCACCCCTGGCTGGCCTGGAACTCACTATGTACAGTAGACCGGCATCCAGTTCACAGAGAAGCTCTTGCCTCTGCCTCCTGAGTGCTGAGATTAAAGGTCTGTGCTAACCATCCCCAAATACCTAGTTTAAAAAATAGCTTCTGGGGATCAAATTCGGGTCCTCATGATCAAGTACTTTACTGACCAAGCCATCTCCCCAGACTCCTGCTGTTAAAATTCTAACTGATATCTATGCTTAGCTAAAAAAAAAAAAAAAAAAAAAAAAAAAAAAAAAAAAAAAAAAAAAAAAAAAAAAAAAAAAAATCACTCTCCTCTTTTGAAAGCACTGACCTAACTCAAAGCGTATTGAACTAATCCCCCATATGTCCTCCTCACCCAAAAGTACAAGATTCTTGTAGAGAGATCTCAGGCCTTGCTCTCTGTTTGCCATTATGAAATTGGCATTCCTAACTCAGAATCTGCCAGGCTGAACGAGGGGCACACCTATCCCCTGGCAGGAATGTTTCAACTGTAGCGCAGCTCTGCAGACAACCTCTGCATAAATTCACTAACCATCACTTGGTTAAACCAAGAGTCACTGACTTGTGCTGTAGACCCAAGGCTGTTAAGTAACAACTAAACTGAGTTGCTTCTCTAGGTCCAGGCTCAGGAGCTGGGATACAGTTTGAATAGAGCATGCTACCCAGGGAAAAAAATCAACCCTCAAAGTTTTAAATCTTGTCAGAAGATAAATACACATATAGAAGCCCATGTACACACTTACATCAATGTGGAAAATAGAATTTTATGTACCGTAATAAGTGAGCATAGTCAGCTCTCTCTGTTTATAGTGGTTTCACATCTACAGATTCAAACATCTCTCTCTCTTTTGATATATATATATATATACACACATATATACATATATACATACATACGTGTGTGTGTGTGTAGGGAATAGGTATAGAATTTCCCCCTTGTTATTCCGAGTCCAGTATCACAGCTGTTTCTGTCATGTCTGTATTGTAATGTGAATGTGGGATTTACAAAAGCCTCTTCATGATGTGTCAGGGATCTGAACACCCTCAGGACATCCTGGGTCCAAGGCCCAACAGTTATTGACAGATTTCTTGTAGATCAGAGGTTTGCAGATGCTCTGTGGGACCAGCTAGAAGATATCTTCCGCTTTGCTGACCACATCATGCCTGTCACAGCCAGGTAGTTCTGTGTGGAAACAGCCACAGGCAATACATACATGAGTAGGCAAGACTGTGTTCCAAGAAAACTTAGCTGCCCCTGAAATTTTGAATTTCATGCAAGCAATTTTCATGTGTGTGAGTTGCCCTTTGGGGGATTACCAACCAGGTAGGAATCCAAGAACCTTTTTTGGTTATAGACCATGCAAGCAGGCAGCGGGCTAGATTTGGTGCTATTGAGGCCCAAATTTGCTGACCTTGTGATCAGCTGAGATACACCCTATGGCTGGAGAGAGGGTAACTGGGATGGGAAAGCTTGTGTGAGAAATGATGCCCAGAAGGTTGGACCATGCTCTCCAGGGTTCTAGATGCTATACTATATAATGTATTTCCTGTCCAATAGATACCTCAGAGCTGTTGGAGACTGCTCCATGGGGGGTTGTCATGGCCAAGTTTGACACAGAGTGATCGCTCTGGTGACCACTTTGTAGTCTGTGGAGAAGAATCTGGAAGAAGAGAGGTTAATAAAAAAAGCTACAAGGGAGGACAGGCTCTTAAGAGTGAAGGAATGAGCTTGCCAGGGGAAGGTCTTAGAGTAATTAACCAAATCTGAGTAAACTCCCCATTCAGAAGAGAAAGCTGGGCCAGATAAACATTCATGGCATTTAGGTGAGGGTGGGATAACCTTACTCCTTTCTATAGGACATTAAACCAGGAAAGGCCATTTCAGATGGGTGATGTAGAGGAGCCCACTGCATGAGCAGTCTGTGACCTCGCAACTCTGGGCCTTTGCATATACACATGTGGTTTTAGCTTTATGAGACATCTCAACATCACCAACCAGAAAGCCAAGCCTCCTTAAACTAAACGCTCACAACCAGTCATGAGCTTCAAGCTTACAGGCAAAACACAGGGCGAGAGAAGGCAGCCATGATGGATCCCATGATGGGTGTTGTCACCCAGGTGAAACACAGCTAACTCAGCCTGTGAGGAGTCAGGAGAGTGCTCAGCTAAGGAGTCAGGAAGGCCGAGGAGAGCCCAGAGTGAATTTAAAGGGCTGGGCACATGTTAGCAGGAGTGGATTATGAAAACATGTTATACACGCAGTATGTACGCTTATACCTCATTAGCATGCATGCTGATACCTCTACAAAAAGTTAAAATATGGCCACCTAGCTCTATTTCTGTGCCCCTGTCTATGACGACTCTGCCTGTATCTATACATATCTGTGTGTGCATAAGCTTTATATGTATACATGAATATTTTTCGGGCTTATCTACACATAGATAGCTAATTGCAGAAAGAACAATCCATTTCTCCTTATTTTTGTTTTCTTCCTTACTATGAAATCTGTTGGCAGTATGCATCGGAGGTTGTCTGTTCTCTTTAGAGAGAGCATCTGATTACTAATTCATAAAATGAAGATAAACACAGCCAAACCTTTGGTTGGAGGTCCACAAAGACCTGGGTTATACCCTCTTTCTTGGTTGTTTTTCTCCAGTAGCAATCTTAGTGTAGATACCCAGGACTTAGATGTCTGGGTAATCAGATACTCTGCCCAGGCCTGGGGTCTTGGACAGCTCTGCCCAGTCCCATCCAGGGCTCTGAAGACCCTCTCCAACTGCCTTTCAGGAGACCGACCCCGCCAGCCTTTGATGCTCCTATTCCACTGGAGAGTGATGGTTCCCGTCCTTAATTTCTAGGTACCTGGTCCAAATACCAAACACTACAAATTGCCACCTTGTTTATTGAGATTTTGTACATTTCATACAACAGTTCTTAGACCCCCTCCCACATCCATGCCTCCATACCCCCCAACACCCCTGCCAGACCTCATGCATTCCACCATACATGTTAAGTCCTATCCAGCCAATCATTTGTAGCCAGATGTCCTTCAGGCCACTGGAAGTTTGTACATATAAACTTGAGGCAATGGTGGCATCTAGAGCAGGACCCATGCTGACTCAATCAGACAGCGGCCCAGAGTGGAGCCAGGGAAATGGGCAGTGGGCTAGGACTAGCCTGTTGGAACTGTTGGAGACTGATTACTCCTGGGTGAGGGACAGTAGACATTAGTTACTAGTCTGAGACATTGCTTACTCGTCTAGAGACTGACTAGAATCCAGTGGATGAATCTGTACCTGTCTGCCTTCTCTGGTGAGCAGCGTCAGTAGCCAGCACCTTCTCCTTAGAGATCAAATGAGACGATAAATAGAAAAACCCTTTGCTATCTCCCGAGATGCACACACCTGGGCCGGGGGAGCCCTTATGACTCAAAACTGTGCGTGTCTCTTCATAGACCCGGAGCTCTGTAAGTTGAGCACTGGGTCCCCTTCTATGTTGTGAGCCTGGAGCCTGGGACAGAGCTGTCGGATAAGAAATATCTGAATGAAGAAGTTGTATCGTCATCACACAGTCAGCGCAATGCACGAGAGCAACTTCAGTGCCCTCCAGCCCTTATAAATTTTCAACATGTTTCCATTGAGTTTTACAATATGTGCCCTGGATGTCAAGATGTATATTAGGAACCATAAACAATAATAAATGACGACACCAAGATAACCACGCAAAACTGATGATAAAAGAGGAAAACAGTATCTCATTACTGGCTTGAGTGAAAGAGAAATCAGGGCACATTTCCAAGATTAGGAATTAGATTAGAAATTTGACAACGTGATAACTTTTAACAAAAATGGGATTCAGTAATAATGTGAAATATAAGAGGCATGACTGTAATCAATGAGATCTAATATGGCGTTTTGCCGTGCCAGTAATGGTATATGAGCCATTTCATCTGTGGAAAGATTATCTGGAAACTCAAAGCAGAAGATACATTCTGTTGCCTATTTTAAACATCACCTGACAGTGTCAGTTTCAAAATTTGTAAATAGAAAAGATGAGCCCTTCTCTAATCTACTGATTTCTGAACCACTTAGGTATAGTTCATAAGTTTTGAGTGATTTACAAATTCCTATAATCTTATTTTATGGGCTGCCTTCTAGAAAGTGCTGCAAAGGTACGACAGGAAGACTGCTAGGGTGGGACTCCGTCACCTCTCTCTGTTGCTGTAACTTAAAAAAATATGGGGCGTAATGGTTGGATGAATAGCTCCTTCCTCTCACTGTGATGGAAGCACAGTAGACGTCATTCCCTGATATGGGTCAGTACGGTTTACTTGCCCTGTGTCAAGTTTTTGGTTATGCAGTAGCATTTTAAAATACTCAGCCTCAAAGTGCATTGCACACCGTTTTGAAATCCGTTTTCCACCATACGTCTACCAATGGGAGGCCAACCCAATAAAGGTGTCATGGGTGAAATTTAAAATTTGTCCCCTGTGATGTGAATCCAGTAGAATTTACAGACCAACAATGAAGACAGCCTCATCGTTTCTGTTAACAAATGGGAATGGCGGTGCTCATGAAAGGCGGTAACTTGAGATCACCTTCAGGAGTGAGGTCTTTTAGCCACAGAGCTTATAAAGACAAAGATGGATAGTCACATCTGTGAGTAAGAGCCTCCCGGTTTGCTAGAAGTTAAGATCTGGGATGGGTTAATATTGAAGCTCCTGAGATACAGGAGGGGAAATCTCTTTGACGCCTGATGCTAGACTTCTTTCTAGAAGGGTCTACACTGACTGCACTCAGAAGTACATCACAGTCTCCTCAGTGATTCTAAATCCAGTCAGGTTGACTTATGAAGATCAGTCATCACATACAACACACACATATATAATATATAGTCTAGATATAAAATATGAATTATATATTACATGTATATTAAGTATATTGGAATATATGTGCATATAGATACATACATATATACGTGCATTTTTTTTGAGACAGGGTCTCATCACAATGTAGACCAGGCTGGCCTCAAACTCACAGAGATCTGCCTGCCTTCACATCCTGACTGCTCGAATAAAACGTGTGCCGCCACATCTGGTTTTGTTATGGTATACTTTGCATCTATAGTATATTTGTAATGCATATTTAATGCTATATATAATTTATGTAGTAATTTTAACATACATCAGTTTTTTAAAATTTCAGTAAAAGAATAAAATTTACCATATAAACTATTTTTCTTTTTCTTTTTTATGTTTAACATTTTTGAGAATTTCACACGTGAGTACTGTATTTGAATCTTTCCCACCTCCCCTCCCTCCAGCTCCTCCCATGGCCCCAACCCTCTCTCAATTTCTTATCCTCTTCTTTACTATGTTATACACATATACATACACTTATGAATATGCATATACAGATATATACTATACTGGATCCATTTAGCGATGCTCGTGCTTATGTGCGTTTAATGCTGAATAACTGGGATTAGATAATGTGGCTGGGAGCTCATTCCTGGAGAAAATTGAGTCTCCCTTCCTCAGCATCCATTGATTTCCTGTAGCCCTGCATCTAGAGGTGGGACCCTGTGAAATTTCCCTCACCCACATTGGCATGTCAGCTGTTGTTATTATGCTGACTTGTTAGGCAATGATGCTGTGGGGATTTCATGGCTGCGGTATCCCTACTTCCCTATCACGTTAGAATACATTATCTAGCAGTAGGCTTCCTGTTCCTCTGGCTCTTACAGGCTTTTTGCCTCCTGTTCCGAAATGCTCCCTGAGCCTTGGGTGTAGGGCTATGTTGCAGATGTATCAGTTGGGGCTGGGCACCACACAGTCGCTCCTTGTTTGTATTGTGATCAGCTGTGGAACTCTCTAAGGATCTCCATCTGTTGCAAAATGAAGCTTCTTTGGTGAGTGATGAGAGCTACACTTATATATGAATATGAAGAATACGAATTTAGAATATAGTAGAAACATAACACAATATAGTACAATGGATATTAAAAGTATAATATAGTGTGATGTAACATTGAGATTACAATATAATGTGTATATAAAGTATCTATAATATAGTGTGATGTAACATGGGGATTACATTGGTCATCTTAACTATTTTTAAGTATATAGTTCAGCAATGTTAAATGCTAACTTGCTTTTAATCCTTCCAACATTTTCTTTCTGTTCGACTTTCCTTTAAGCCCTCTTGCCTGTTTTTGCATCCTGCATTTTATCTCCACGCTGCATGCTTGCCTTCTGTTCTCTGCATCGTGTCATGTTCCTGCCTGGATGAGACTGTGCTCTCCCGTGCCTTTCTCAGATACCCACGGTCCTTTGTGGCACTGAAGCCCTTGGGGACTGTGCGAGACAGGCTGGATTCATCAGATGCGGAGAGATGACGCTGCTCAAGGCCAAATTTCAATACCAATGAGCCTTTGACCGTGGACTGGCCAGTGTCACTTGGCTGACACTTGTCCTCCTGACCAGCTTCTGGTGCCCACACTGGGGAGTAAACTGAGGCAGTGCGGCAGTGAGGAGAGTAACATGTGGTCAAGAGTCTTCCACTGAGTCCTTCTGGTTGTTGGAGAACACAGTCCATCTGAGGCCTTCCTTTTTGGTTTTTCCATGACTAAACCCTAAGTCTTATGTGGGTGGCACAGCAGAGGAAAGAGACACATTGGGCCATGGCAGGATGAACAAAGCCTTTTGGCCTGTCTTCTGGATTCTACCTGACCTTGGCGTCAGCCTATAGAGGTTCATGATGGCTACACCATCAGCACCACCCTGTGCATCACCACACACAGCTGAGCATCTCTTACTACCTGTTCTCTTATCAGCCCCTTGGCTCACCCTTGAGATGTGTGGCTTTTCCATGCAATCTGAAAGGACCAGAGCTGACAGCCTTTTCTTGTGGTTCCTGTCTCTCTGCCTGTCCTTGCCACTGTGCATGGCTTACTGCTTGCTTAGTGCTATGGAAGGAAGTTCAAATGACAGGTACACATCACACCCTTACAAAAGTGTTTGTCGGAGCCATTTTACAATGGCTGCTGAGCCCTTACAGGCTCCTGAGCAAGTGGGTGTCTTGTTCCCAGTGCCTGGCACTGGGTAGGTATCCTCTGAGTGTCTGCTGAGCCGGGTCAGGTTCTGTGCTGCTTGAAGAGACAAGTCCATACTAAAAGCTTTATTTCTAGAACTGTTGAACCTTGTTCTTCATGTGAGAGACTCCACGTGAGTCAACAAAGCCCAGGAGCATGCTATCCTGCTGTGGTGCTGTCCTCGTCTGTGCACCCAGGCATCTCATCTGCACTCAGTTGTAGCCCACCAACAGACATCTCAGTCTCCTCCGAGCTCTCCTCCCCGTTCCCAGTCCTCCTGTCTTGAATGTCAGGTGGACACTCCTGAAATCATGGTTGGTTGCAGACCCCGGAGCTCACATCAAACACATGGGGTATTTCATGTGCATGACATACAGGCAGACTCTGCACGGCAAAGTCACAGATGAGAGCAAAGGTTGAGATCATAACGCCTACATTTGTCAAGGGCATTCTCTACAATGAGCATGGTGGGCCCCTTCCAGGATCAATACCTCCACCTACCAGAGTCAGGCTGCGGGATGACACAGTTAAGCCACTCAGCTTAAAGAAAGTCTGAAGACCCAAGAGATTGAAAAGCTGAACTAAGTTTGGACACTGAACAAGCAACCAAACTGTGAATCAAACCCAAGTAGACATGATTCCAAACAGGACACCTTCAACTTTCTCAAACTTTCTAGTTCTGAGCAACAGGAAATGGTCAGAGGCGAGAGATGATGGGGCCAGTCATGCACTGAATCTTCTAGTAAAAGTAACTCAGTCCCAAGAATGGAGACTGACCAGAGCTACGCTTTCATCTTTGCAGCAGAACCCAGACTTGCTTTTCCCCAAGCAACAAAGTGATTTCTACAGACCCGGCAGGACTTTGACTCACAGCACAGGCCCCTCATCTGTACCCACTGGTGCCCAGAAATAGACATGGAGATGGGCTGTCTGCATTCTAGGTCTGCCTGTCTGCCTGCTGGAGTTTCTGTCATTATTGCCCTCCACCCCACCCCACCCACCGCTGGGTTAGAGAACTTGGCGGCCTGCCCTCAGTTTCTTCAAGCAGACTTCTACAAATGATGAAAAGAAAAGACTCAAGAACACAGAACACTTGCACAAGTTCTAAAAGTTGCTCAGACAGTTTGCAAGGAAACAAATAGGAAAGCATGGTAGTCTTACCTACAGCTGCCCAAGAGACAAGGGCCAGAGGCTCTGCTTTCTGCTATGTCCATCTGTCTGTCTGGGTCTTGGGGGAGTCCTCTCTCCATTGCTGGGGTACCAACCCTTCCATTTCAGACCATTTCCTAGTCTCTTTAAAAGACTTGGTGGGGGAGGATGGGCAACAGGCCTTTCAATGCCTTTTACCCAAGTCTCCCAACTCTTGATATCTGACAGATGTGTATTGTCTCAAGAAAGATGCACTCCAGCTTTCTGGGAAAGAAGGAGAGATCCACGGGTGCTCTGGGCACAGGGCCTGCTCTACAGATTCTCAGAGCTCAACATACAGGTTACCATGGAACGTAAGACTGGGACTCAGAACTCCAGAGGAAGAAGCCATGCAGCGTGTTCATTCACAAACATTCCTCTGTCACAAGCAGGGAGGACAAGGCTCACGTGATCCCTGACTCCTTGAGCTTGTCCTCTGAGGAGGGGGCTGGTGGAGAATTAGTGAAGATACCAGATCTTCCAAGGAGTGCAAGGGGAGTTGGATGCTTTGAGAGGGAGTGGAGACAGCAGAGCTGCTCATAGCCAGTGGCCCACAGAATGCTCAGGAAGGGCTCTGAGGAGGCTGTGCTTGGGAAGTGGGTAGAATCCCTCCACAGAAGAAAAGAACTTAGCTAGACCACAGCAGGCATAGAGGGGCTCAGAGTACTGGAATATTCATTAATCCCTTATTCTTAGCATTTATATCAAACCCCTGCCTCAAGGCCCAGGGAACATCATAGAAACGAGGGAGGAAGGGATTTAAGAGCTAGAGGGTGGGGAGTAGGGTTGTGAAAGTGTCCATATATAATATTGCCTTTGCAAATAGGAGCACGCAGATACCTGTACCAGACTGGACCCTCTGACCTTCACTATGGATGGAGAAAGTACCCATGACCTGCACCCTAACCCTTCCTGAGGAACTAATGACTGCTAATGGTTGCTGGATTAAGGGGTATACTTTTGCTAGTGGTGAAGACACTAGAGAAGAGGGGGTTCAAAGGGAAAGGGGGTCACCAGAAGGTAATGGAGGATGAAGTAATCACAGTACATCACCTATGTACAAAACTGTCAACAAAGGAGGAAAATGGAAGCAGCCAGGAAACCAGGTTAGTGTGCTACCTGGAGGCCACCCGGGTCCTGGGAAACAGATCTAGAGTTTAATTCCAATTGCTCTGGGCAAGAACTAACTGGAATATCTCAAGCTGGTGAAAGCTGCACTCCAAATCCACCTTGGTATATGTACTTTTATAAGTAAAGTTTTGTTGGTTCATAGCCACACCTCTTGTCTCCATGGGAAGGGTGCATTGGCAGCTGCTTACCTGTGGCAGAGGTCTGCCATCAGACCAGCCACAGCAGAGGGAAAGTTTCTTTATTCCTGAGCCATAGCCTAGGGTCTGAGAGGAGTCAACATCTCTTAGCATCAGCTTTCTAAAAATTAAAGTGAGTACACTCGGAATGGGGGATTCTTAGGGCTCATACATTATCTCAATAGAGCTTTTTGAAAACTAAAGATGTCAAATAAAGACGAGCATGGTGGTAACACACCTATAAGCCCAGTACTGGAAAGAGGGGGCAGAAGGGTTGCAAGGTCAAGGCAAACCCAGTTACTTAGAGAGAGCTTGTCTCCAAAGCCAGTAAAAGAAGAGGAAACTTGGAAACAAAAGCAAAAAGAAGACATAGGGATTACATGCATGATAGTTGTATGCAAAGGGTTTAAATCGACCTTGAATAAAAACCACAGTCAGTTGGGTGTAGGTCCCAGATCTCAGCCACTGTCTCCCATGCTACCGTTCTGACTAACAGTCTCATAAAGCAAGTCTTTTCCTGTCACTCAAGCGAATGCTGGGGCTCAGAGATGTTAAGTCACTAGCCTGGGGATACAGTGTTAAAGGACAAGTCTAGAATTCTAGCGGGGTCTCTGAGAACCCCGCGTTCTGTTGTGTCTTTGCCCTTGAGGTCACTATGACTTCCAGAGTGAGCGAGGCTTGAAGATGGAAGTGGATGGCAGGTAAGATACACAGGGTAGGGGCTGAAGGGCGTACAGTAAGTGGCTTTGCTTTCCCGTTAGGTTTCGGGCTGTGTGAATCTTACTGCCTGCTGTTTCATTTTGAGCTGGGCCTTCATGTGAGCTCGGCACTTATAAAATCCAGCCTGCACTTTGCTGGTTCAGAGGTGAGTTGTCAGGAACTGCTGAGCCAGGCCCATGGCTGGCCCCATCAAAGGTGCTGGCCAGGCTTCTAGCCTGCAGTCTCAAGCCAGCTGCCCACGGCTTCCTTGGGGCCAGGACGCAGTAGTCACCTCACCTTGTTTCGAGTTTCTGTTCAGTTCCTTTCAAGTGCTCAGCCTTTCACACAGCCTGCCCCCTCCCTCTGGTGCTGTACAGCTCTCTGAGACATCACTGCCCAGCGGGGAGCTTGAGTCTGGAAGGTCAAGACTGTGCAAGGCCAGGTCTGCACACTAGCAACTCTGGCCCGGAGGACGCATTTGTGTGGGGCTTCACCACAGGCAAGCCTCAATTCAATTTACTTTCTGCAATGGAGAGGTGGAATCGTGCATGAGGCTGGTTCAAGACCAAGTCTTCAGGGTGGGTGAAGTTCAACATCTGGGATTGACTCTCTCCCATTTTTAAGAACTGAGGCAGACTTGATAGATAGATTGTCTCCTTTTTTTTTTTTTTTTTTTTTTTTTTTGTTGAGGTTTGTTTTGTGGCCCAGTATGTGGTCAATTTTCTCACAGAGATCCACCTGCCTCTGCCTCCTGAGTGCTGGGATTAAAGGCGTGTGCCACCACATCCGGCTAGATTGTCTTTTTTATGAAACAAAAACAGGAACAAATCTCAAAGAGGATAAAGGATTATCCCAGGTATCTAAGAAGTCAACAGCCAAACTAGTCCCGCCAACTCCAGGGCAGCACCCAGGGACATGACACCGGATGTATACTACTCTCCTAAGTCTTCCATGTCCCGAGACTGTCTTGTAAACAAAACAAAATGCCGAGAAGGAGGCTTCATTAATACCTGTGGCACCTTAGCTAACGGAATGACAATTTTCTGCCTGTAGCCTGGCAGCCTTCCCAAACATCTGGTCAGGGCCAGGCAGGCCTGGCCCTCCAGACCCCTAAGGATCAGTTAGGACAGCTAATGCTCAGAGCCTCGAGGTCCCCAGGGAAGGACACTGCTAAACCGGCTGTCTTCCAGGCTCACTTCACTTCCACAACACCTGCTTTCCAGAGTCACTCCAGCCCAGGCCAATGGAGCATGGGAAATCAAGACGGGGAAAATGCCACATCCATTGAGAGGCAACGGCAAATATGGCAAGACACCCTGGGAGCCCCAGATGGCTGCCTGAGGACAGCGGTTTCCAGGGCTGAACAATGTTGTTCAACATGCAGTACTTTTGGGGGGTAATCATGAGGGATTCTATGGTTAAGTCAAACTTGTGTGTCCCAAGAGCCCACCAATCCCTGGGGTGAGCCAATCTGACTTTGATTTCATTTCAATGACCTCTTCTACCCTGGGCACCTTAGCACCAGTAAAGCCACGTTCTGGAGCTGACAAGCCATTCTAGCATGTGGACTCTGGCACAGACTTCTTACAACCATGGATAAACCACTTCAAGCAATACAAAGGACCTGGGCCAAGTCCAAACTGGGTGCCTTGATTCGGTTACGTATAACAGAACCAGAGGAGACTGGGTCTACGCAGTCATTATCTCCCTAACCGGGTAGAGGAGGAATGTAGAGAGAAAAACATTTGTTAAATTCATTCATTTACTTTTAGTTTATATGTAGGAGTGCTAACCCTGCCCGTGACTAAGTGCACCTGTGTGTACAGTGCTTGCAGTGGCCAAGAGAGGGCATCAGATGCCCTGGAACTGGAATTACTATGTGGGTGCTGGGAATCAAACCCCGATCCTCTGCAAGAACAGACAGTGCTCTTAACTGCTGAGCCATCTCTCCAGCCCCTTAGCAAAACATTTTGATATTTATAAAGGATTCAGGGAGGAGAACAGGAGAGAGGACCAGAGAGGAGAGGAAGAAAAGAGAGTGGAAGGAAGGAAGAAGGGAGGGAGAACTTGGAGACGTGGGAACACAGAATGACTAAAGCAGTCTGAGAAAGAGGCTGTCAGAGACGGCTCAGTGGTAGATGGGAAGTCTGAGCTGTCTCTGTGTGCAGAAGGCAGGAAGAAGGGAAGGTCAGTGGAATCACACTGGATGAATGAATTTAGGGATAGGCCACAGATAGAACAGGTTCAGCAAATGCTCCCTAACATCATAAACAAGGAGGCCTTTGCAAATGGCAGCCCCAGACTTCATTTTTTCTACAATAAACTGGTCAGTGTTACTCAGTGAGAATCCATCTCATGCCAAGCACTATGCCAAGAGCCAGGACAGGAAAGACCATGATTGAGGCCCACAGGGGAAGTCACTGGCAGGTATTTATCTCCCAGCAGACACTGGCCACCTCTTGCTGCTAATAGTCCCAGATTCTGAGATGTCCACAGCCTCAGTCTCAGAGGACAAATCTTGATTGGCACACTCCAGTTACATCCTTCCATTTCTACTCACCAACGGCAGGCTTTCCCAGCCTCATCTGCAGTGGGTATGGCCCAGTGGTGTGGCCAGCGAGATTCCAGGAAAACACTTCCTGACCAAGTAACCATGGCGTATATAGCTTTCCCAGAAGCCCAGAGTCCTTCCTGGACCCTAGTGGAGCTCTAACAACTTACAAGCATCAGTAGTAACAGCAGCCTCTGGATTCCAGTCCTGACACCAGGAGATCTGTCCTGGGGACACGGTGTCACCACTTGGAGCTGTAAGATGCACAGCACATCATTGAACTTCCTGGAGCTCAAACATCCTGCTTGTCAGGATGGGACACGCAAAAACGTGCATGTTCCAGCCACACAGTTGATTGCTGGGGTGCTGGGCCATTTCGTCTGGAAGTACATGCGTGTACCCTTTGACTACCTTCCAAAACTGACGTTCTTACTAATGTTATGGTACCGTTCTTTCGCTATTCATGTTAATTATTATAATTACTGTTTTTAATTTTTCTCTGTTAATTGTACTGCCCTTAATAATAATAATAATAGGATTTCATCAAAACTCAGAAAGTTTTCTAATAACTTTTCAAACATATTTTGAATGTTTTTCATATTTAAGAAATAAAAGTGATAATGTCTTTTACTTCGATTGTTATCAGTTGGATTAATTTTGTTTTTTGCTATGTCATGTGACATTACATTTATCATGTGCTATCTTTGGTAGAGATAACATTAATGAATATAACTCAGTATTTAAGAAACAGACTCGAATAACTCCTGAAGTTTTGAATCATAGATTTGCTTCAGGCTCAAGCACTTTGTCTTTTAATAAGATTGGCCTGGTTACTTAGAATTTTAGAAGCTTGAGCTAAGATGTGGCCCAATTTTGTGCATTTTCTCAGCAAAACTGTTCTGATAAGAATCTGTAAGTTCCCAGTCAGTCAGGGGTGGTGGCGCACACCTTTAATCCCAGCACTCAGGAGGCCAGCCTGGTCTACATAGTGAGTTCCAGGCCAGCTGGGGCTAAAAGAAGACCCTGTCTCAAAAAAGAGAGCCTTTAGCCATTTTCCACAGCATACTTAGCAAATGTTAACCAAAAAGGCGGAGGAATCTGTAAATTCCTTTCCAATTTATTTTAATATTCTGTTTCACCAAATTTGAAGACCTGGAGTGCACGCTCTATCAATCATACAATCGGATTGATTGAGCTCATTCCCTGATTGAGTTAAAAGGTTTTGCCATTCCTTAGATAATCAATAGTATTGAGTCACCCACCCCAGAGACTCATAGTAAATGCAAAAAGTAAGATGGCTGTTACAAATGTGCGGGAGGGCTGCTGGCCTTGAAGTCCTTTGACTATGCATGCTTCCAAGAGGAGGTGCCTGGATACCAAGAGATTCACCCTGAGACTCCATTTCCACTCCCTGTTATCTGTAGCTATCCCAAACTCTTTGGGTACAGGAAACCAAGGCTCACATACACAAGAGCCCAAAGAAACCACTGCAGACCTCATGGGGAACCCAGACTAACCCCTCTCTGCCAGAAGTGAGAATTCCCTCAGCCCTCTTTATTCCAGAATAGTGACTCCCCTTTTTATTTATTCTTTGAGAACTTTATGCATGTACAGTGTACTATACTCATATCTATCCCCCATTGTCCTCTCCAGCCACATATTCCTCCCAATTTGTCCCCCAACTTCATGTTCTTTCTTTTTCCACAGGCCTCTGTATCCAGTAAGTTCTGCTGGTGTGCACATAGGTGTGGGGCCACCCCCTGGAGCATGAACAATCCACCAGTAGTCACAACCCCAAAGAAAAATAAATGACTGTCCCTCCCCAGCCGCCATCAACTGTTAACAGCTCCAGAGCTAGGGGTAGGGACTCCAGAGTCTCTCCCCCATCCATACTGGCATTTTGACTGGCTTCTTCCTGTGAAGGTCTCATGCAGGTATCCAAAACTGTCATGGGTTCATGTGTGCAACAGCCAGGACATGTCCAGGAGACAGTATTTCATACCACTTCTTCCCAGCCTTCAGGTCTTATAGCCTTACCTTGCCCTCTGCCTTTGCTTCCCTGTTTTCGTATCCAGCCTTCATGTGCACTCTCCCAGCTTGGTGAGAGCGTTCTCTCTCCTACCTGCCACCATGTGTGCAGAGCAGAGCAGAGGAAATGGAGTCCTCTGGCTGGTTGCTGCCTCCTGGCTGTCTCCTCTGCACACCTGACCTTTCTGAGCCTGGGAGCCTCTCCTGTGCTCCTGAAATCCTGCTCAGGTGTTCTCTAAGTTGCCCAAGACTTTTCCACAGCTTATTAGGTACAAGGCCACAATCAACCAGATTTTAGCCCAGTTCCCAAGGTGCCTAATTTCTCTGTGTGTGACTAAGCCAACTCATAACCATACACTTGCAGAATGTGTTTCTCTGTGTGTTGACTTTGTGTCTTGTGTGGAGGAAATCATTATAGCTAAACTAGTCCTGGAAATTATCATGTAATTTGGGAAGGTTAGAGCCCCCAAACATGACATATACATCCTCTACAACTTTTGTTCATCATGAAGAACTCATACAGAACACTGGGATGGAGAACCCCTGAGGTGATGGGTCCTTTGACATGGCTTGACTCTCATCAGAGAAAAAAACTGGGCAGAAGTCTACTACCTACGTACAGCAACCTACACAGGTGCTCAGTTACGTGGTAGATGTTGTTAACGAAAGCAGTTGTGTCCTTCTATGAAAAATGCACAGGACAGAGGTAGGAAAGGATGGGACAAGGGGATGCTGGTGCTCAGAGCCTGAGTAAGTAAAAGAAATTTGGAAAGGTTCACCAGCAATCTTAAGCTAAGTTAGTATGTTTTCCTTCTCAGGGAGAAGCCAGAGGGAAAGGAAAGCATTCCACTGTCATTTTCTATTTCATTTTTTTTTCCAGGTAGTTAAGGGAGTGGGAGAGACAGAGCTGAACCTAATAGTTCATCTGTCTCTATTGTATAGGACTGTCCTCTGACAGACACCATCTTCCTGAGCTCAGCTAAAGATCCTAAAGATCATCAGAGCTGGGCTTACCAATAGCATATTTAGCTGAAGACTTTCTGGTGTGACCTTAGTGGGAGCAACGACACTCTTGTAAGTAAATCCTTACCCACTGCTCTGTAAGCAAGTCCAATAAACTCACTGGTTTTCCAGAGTGCAGTTTGGTGAAATCATACCTTGATCTGTCATTGGGACCAAGGGAGGAAGGGGTAGACGTTGTTTACGTCCCCCCCCCGCAGGAGTTTTTAGCAACAGTCTCTATTTAATATTCAGATGAAATGCTTTTCCAACAGCAGCATTGGTAAGGGAAGAAGACATGCTCATTGTGACTCGCTTGCATACATCTTTCTTTGAGCTTTACATTCATATGACTTTCCAACTTTGCATACCATATACTTCAAATTATATATGCAGAGAGGCAGGGCAAATGTTTAAAAGTAAAAACATTAAAAATGTTTATGGCTTCAGAGATGTTCAGGGGGGCCCTGGAGATGCCGTCTCTTCGTTTTTGAAACAAGGGAACAACAACTGTCAGCGAGGCACCAAGGTTGATCGAAAACTCACAGCAGACTCGTCTGTTCACAGCACAGTCCTCGGTGGTTTGTGGATGAGTTCCATCATTCCTGCTGTACATGGTAACAGTGAATTCCATCATCAAAACTACCCTAGTCCTGTATAAACACATCCTTGTAAAAACTAAACTATAGCTCTAAAGTAGATTGAGATTTCAAAACTCAGTCATGGGCTTTGAGAGATGGCTCAGTGCTTAAGAACATTCACTGCTCTTGCAGAGGACCCAGGCTCAGTTTCCAGAACCCACATGGCAGCTAACAACTGTCTGTAACTCCAGTTCCAGGGGATCCAATGCCCTCTTTTGACCTCTGGGGACATTGCATGTCACAGGTGCACTTACCTATATGTAGGCAATATAGTCATACACCACATAAAAAAAAAATCTCAGAAATTCCTCTATGAACAGAATTTAGATTTTCTTAATTTTCCAGAGTACCCTCGTGGTATTTAGTTTCCTTTTCAAATTTTGTTTATTTATTACAAATTTGCATTTAAAATTTGACACAATAATTACATAAGTGTGTAGTGTACAATATAATCTTTCCTATGTATTGTATACTGTACAGAAGCTATATCTCAGAGCAATCAACATATCAATCACCTGCAGCATTTATCATCTTTTATCCTTCCTCTAATATTTACTGAGTGCCCAATATCTAAAACAAGTGTATCCCAGAGTCAGTTAAATTGCTAATTGGAAGTTTTAAGACGTGCACATCACTTTCCCACCTATGAGACATTTGCTTCCACAGGTGGCATAAGGTGGCAGTCATGGGGCTGGGGAGACAGCTCAGTGGGTAAAAACACTTGCTCTGCAGCTGTGAGGAGAAAAGTTCAAACTATCCACATAAAAGCCAGGAATGGCTGATGTGCCTGGATAGCAACATGGTCAGGAGGGGAGGGTGGGAGGGGAGACAGGCAGACCCCAAGGTGGAGAGCCCAGCAGAGCGGTGAGCTTCCAGTTCACTGAGAGACCCTGTTTCCAGGGACTAGGCAGGAAGAAGCAATAAAGGGAAACACGGGCCGTCCTGCTGTGGCCTCCACATGTGTGTGCATAGGTGTCTCTGTCACCTCACATTAATGTGCACTGCATTATACACGTATACCACACACACCCCCCTACACACAAACACACACAAAAGGAAAGAGAAACGCAAATCAGCCCTTCAATTTTTGCTGATTCTATCCATGCAGTCTGCATCAGTTCTCTGAACTGTTTAACTAGAATAATCTATGCATAACCACTAACTTTTCAGTAGAAAAGATTTGCTCTCTTGGGGTGAAGTTCAGTGGTATGACAGAGGTCAGAGGCAATACCCTGAGACTCTACTCCCTGAGCCTGGCTCCCATGCCAATCAGATTTCTGCTTTCAGTTAAGGCCTTGCGTCTATCTGAGGCTCTAGATTATATCGTCTTTAAAAGGGAATAATAATAGCACTTGTTGATAATAATTAATAATCCCTCAATTGTTTTGAGGGGAAAACCCATTGCTGGGTCCTCTGTGAATTAGCAAAAGCAGATCTCAAATTTGTCACATTGATTAAATGATCTTGGGGATATTAAAAAAAGAAAAGAAAAGAAAAAAACAGCCACAATGCCTGTTGGAAATTGTGGTATGTATTTCCCTCCGTCATTGCTGCTTCCATCTCTCAGTATAAGAAGCCAGTTATCTATCCTCCATCTCATTCCCGAAATAATTTAATGTGGTCTACTTAATATTAGGATCTTGTTTTATGATTCATTTTCTAGTCAACCCTATTCAGACACATTATTTTCTAGAAATAATAATTACAGTGATTTCAATATAAAATACAGTATACATGTATTGTGGATTTTCTTCTAAGAGGCTGTCATCTACTTGCGGGTCTAATTGCTGTCACTGACATGAATTTACAAGGCTGCAAAACTGGAAGGTGAAATCTCTGTGTGTTCACAGCCTCATACTTCAAAGGATTTAGATAGTGAGAAAGTCTACATCTAAAAAACAAATCAGCGGGAGTTAATATACTGCCTTCCCAGCAATGCTTCCACCCTGTTCCAGATATAAAAGTCCATGTTCAAGGGAGATGTTTCTTATTAGATTCTGCTCAAAGGGAATCAATGGAGCAGGGATTACAATGCCAAAAGCTATGGGGTTTCCAAAGGGCTGAAGGGGATCTTCCACGTAATCCTGCCTCATTCACTCCTCAAAGCAAGGCTGTCTTTCAGAAGGCTCTTACAAGGAGAATCTCTGTAATCTGCTTGACTGCTCAAAGGACCAGGGAACTCATTACATCATGAGGACGGGCAGTCCACGATTGTGTAAGGTGCACTGTTAGAACACATCCACTCTGAGTCAGGGCAAGTGTGACTCGGCCATCAGAAGGCCTGGGTGAGAACTAGTCTCTGCCATTTACCTGACCGTGTCATTTTAGGGAACTGTTTTCAGACTGCATCCAGACTTTCTCAATAGTAAAATATGTTCCTCCAAGATGGCTGGAGAATGGGAAAGAGAGTGAATGTGAGGTACCAGGATGGCTTTACAGGTCCCTATCGGAGTGCTAGCTGCTTCTCCACACCGTCCCTTCCGGTGAGCTGAAAGGCTGCCAGTGGCCAGCACTGATGGCTTTGTCATTAAACAGAGCTAATGGTCATGAGGATAATTACCAAAGCAAACCTGGAGGCCTTCCTTCCTCTCCCAGCAAAGACTGGGGGGACCTGCTGTAGGACTGAGGTTTGTGACTTCTGCTCAGATGTGTTTGTGTGTGCTCGTACATGTGTGCATGCAGGTGTATGTGTACTTATGTCCCCTTGCAAGTGTTGGCCAGTGGTCAACCACAAATGCTCTTCCTCTAGACACCATTCAGCTTGAGTTTTGTTTGTTTGTTTGTATATATACATTTTTGGTGAGACAGAGTCTCTCACTGGCCTGGAACTCTCTGATTCTGTTAGGTTGACTGGCCAGGTTAGGCCAGGTATCTCCCTGTCTCTACCTCCCAAACATTAGAATCACAAGTGTGTACTACCATGCGGGGCTGTTTTATGTAGGTTCTGGGGACTGAACTCAAGTCCTCATGCACGCACAACATTTGATTGACTGGGCTATTTTCCCAGCCCCAGTGACCTCTATTGTAATATGGAAAACAGGTCATGTGTCTGGACCATCTCCCCAGACTCCAGGTTTAGACCTGTCTCCACAGGCTGCCTCGAAGTACACTGCCTTTGCCAAGGGCTCAGTGTACACAGTAGGTATTTTGGGATATGGGAGTCACGGAATAGTTTGTCCTCCACTGGCTGCCCAGGATGCCCACCCCTTTTCCAAGAGCAACCTGTCCAGGCCTGTGCAGATTCAAGCTGAGACATGTCCTAAACTTGACTAACTTCTTATTTAGACATGGTTGACTAAGACTTATCAGTTCCTAGTGAAATTTACACTCACTGCCTCTCGCTACCCATGGAACACTACAGAACATTCTGTCATCTGTTCTCAAGAAGGGAGACAGGGTCTGTGCCTGTGATTTGGCGGTAATTGCACTGGGTTTTACACTTGGGTCAAAAAGCATCTTGGTTTTCTGAATGTGAGAGATGTCTTGCCTTTCCATTGGTCAGTTACAGATAGAATCTCCTGACCAGAGAAGGCCAAATCTAGAGTCCAGGTGCAGCCTCACCCCTAATCCTAGGAATATTCTTAAGAAAAAGGGTTTTGTGGACTGCTGACCCTCATCTCTGTCCCCATGGCTCTTGGAGAGAAGTGATAGACAACTTCTGTGGTTTGAATACCGTTGTTTCCCACTGAAACTTGTGCTGAGGCTTGGTCCAAATGTGTCAGTGTTCATAAAGACACTAACATAGTTCCCAGGAGAGTGGGTTAGCGATCTCAAGAGCAGGCTATTATAAAGTGAGTTAACAGGGCTGAGGAATGTAGCTAAGTCAGTAGAGTGCTTACCTAGCATGTATGAATTCCTGGGTTCTATCCCTAGTTCTGTATGGCGGCACATGTCTGTGATCCCAGCACTAAAGCAGTGGAAGCCAGGGGATCCAAAGACGAAGGTCATTTTTGGTACATAACACGTTTGAAGCTAGCCTGGGCTACGGAAAACAAATAACAAACAAATCGAGTTAGCTTTCCTCTCTCTTGCTGTATTTTCTTCTATCAGTTTCCATTCCGTTCTGTGTTCATACATGAAGCAGGAGGTAGCCCTCATCATAAGTCAAGACTCTTTCAGTGCTGCGTTCTTTTCTTTCCTGAACTTTGAAATAAATAATCTCTTTTCACTATAAATATCTGTCTCTGGTATTTCTAAATGTGTATGTGATTTGAGAACTTTACACTACAATGTGTTTTGATCATCTCCATCCTTCACTTGACTCCTATTCTTCTTAGACCCCTTTCCCCAACATCTCCCTCCAAACTTCATGTCCCCACTGAATACAGTTAGTCTTGAATGCATGCACATGGGCGCCTCGGGAAGATGGGTTGTGATGCAAATGTCCCATTTAGGTCTATGCAGTCTGCAGTCATTTTTTCTCTACACTTTGACAAGATGGGGGGGGGGAATCTCTGTATTAACCTCCACCTGCTGTAAAATAAGCTTCTCTGTTGATAAGCGGGAGCTGGACTAATCAATGTGTATAAGAATAGGTATTAGAAGGCAATTTAATACTATGTCCATCCAGCACAGTAATAGTTCTCCCTGGGTTTTATGATCTTTGTTGCAACTGGTTCTTGGTCAAGTTTAAAGTAGTACATGTGAGCCTCTTCCTATGTAGCTGGCTTAAATCTAATCAGAAAGCTGTTGGTTCCCCCATGACATTCATGCCACTACTGCACCAATGGACATCTCTTGCCTGGCCTGTCACTATTGTAGCTCTCAGAGTTCACAGCTGGGTGTTTTGTTAGAGCAACTAAAAATCTGCTAAGAAGGTGACCAAATGTAAGGTGGAAGATGATCTATCTCGTTCTTAGTGGGTCCTTTAACTTTAAAAACTCTGGAGCAGCTGACATTGTGACTCCCGTGGAATTCTGGGCCACTGCATGCCACGCCTTCATGGGTCATACTTCCAATTCATCATTGTTTCTGCAGTCATTGATGCTGACAAGTCACCTGCTATAACTCAAGTTTTCTGTAATATTCAGAGTACACTGGTAATCAAAATGGACAATTGTGCCTGCCCTCAGGGAACTGATATATCAGTGAGAAAAAGATAAAAACAATGATAAAATGTTATATTACGTAGTAGAATTCAGGTATACTGAAGGGTATCAGTACAAAGCATAACAGTAAATACCTATGAGGCTTCTGGGTTCTGTAGACAGGTGAGAAAAGATGACACAAGAGGAAAGAAGGAGTCGAGTGGTGATGGCTTAGGACCTTGATTTAAACTACAGCAGTTCCTG
Source organism: Nannospalax galili (assembly GCF_000622305.1). NCBI lineage: Eukaryota > Metazoa > Chordata > Mammalia > Rodentia > Spalacidae > Nannospalax > Nannospalax galili. The sequence goes on from NW_008360325.1 coordinate 6,024,332, forward strand.
GTCTTATGACCTGACTGTGGGCTTATGACTTAAAGTCACTCAGTGCCCTCATCTATAAAATAACGATAATAACAGCACCTTCCTCACACCACTGGGAGTTCATTGAGAAAGGTGCCTACCACTCATCAGTCCTCAGTAATTCCAACTCATGATTGTTGACATTGCTGTTGTGGTAGCTTTCTGTTGCTATGACAAAATATCCAAGCTAAGTAACTTAAAAGAGGAAAGATGTGTTTTGTTGAGTAGCATTAGAGAATCTCCATACAGGTCAGGAGGGATGGTGTTTCACCCATAAAAAAGAGGACAAGTGAATGTCTCATCCCTGTGTGCCCCTCACCCACCCACCCACCCGCTGCCCTGAGTGGCTCCTATGCTTTAGACTCTACAGTGGCTGCTGAGGAAGCAAGATAACAGAATGTGACATGACAAGTTACCATGGAAACAAGGAGGGGCTAGGCTTTGGGAAGGACGGAGCAGGGCACAGATATAGGGAAGGCAGAGCAGAGCTGATACCACATAGATGTCATAGCCAAGCATGGAGCATGGAGAAGGGAGATGCAGTCCCTCATGCAGAGCCTCACAAGGGTCCATGGTGATGACTGGGACAGGATCTGTGGTGAGAGATGGAACGGGGACCTAGAGCCAGAAACTGAGTGGTGAAGGGCTTTTAAAGAAAATGTTAGCAGCTTGGGTTGTGTGCTGAAGCCAGTAGGGGTAATGAAGGATGAACAAGGAGGAAGAGGGAAGGAAGACAGAGTTTGAGTAGGTGGTGATTACTCTGGACACATCATGGGTAATGGAACAGAAGGAAGCAAGCATCCATCCCTTGCTTTTACAAACCTGAAGAAAAAGAATAGTCAATGACTTCAAAGCAATGGTGGTTTGGATGGAGGAGGAAGCCTTGACATCAGGGACATACATAATGGGCTCCATAGCATTGGCTCTGTGTATCAGTCAGTTGAAGCTGCTTCTGAGTAACAAAGAGCCCCCAAGTCACAATAGCAAATCTTTGCTGGTAACTTCTACTTCTGCTCATGTCAGGAGTTAGAAGTGACTGGGTAGCTCTGGAGCATTTCCTCCCCATGGTGGTCTTGTAGGGAAGACACAGGAATAGCAGAAGTAAGCCAAGATTCTAGAAACTCCAAGCAGTACATAGCTCCTCTGTGATTAGCCAAAGCCAGTCCCATGGTGAAGGGTGACCTTACTGTGGCAAGAAGTACTGTATTTCCATGAGGATTGCTGTCAGAAAGGACAAGCTGTTTCCACAGTGGTAGACAGCCTGTCATCATCTTTACGCTTGGTTGCAAGTGTTCACTTTTCGACTCATGCAGAGCTCAGTCACCCCTTCCCGAGGGAGTACTAGTCCAAAGCCAGATCCATCACCCATAACAATCATAGCACCCAGTCTAGCCACAGCACTTCCTGACCCGTATCCAGTGAGATAAAAACCAGATTCTTTGTGATCTTGCCACCTGTATTTGTTACCTTTTGTTGCTGTGATAAAATACCATGACCAAAAGCAATTTATAAAAGAAAGACTTTGTTTTGGCTTATGGTGGCAGAGGCCAAGTGCGTAATGTCTAGAGCGGCAATGGTAGCAGAAAACAGATCACATCTCTGTTCACATACAGGAGCAGAGAGAGTGAACTGGGAATGGAACGGAGGTAGAAACTCCCGAAACCTGCCCTGGCAACACACTTCTTCCAGCAAAGCTGCACCTCTGAAAGGTCGCATAACCTCTTCAAACAATCCCACCAAGCGGGAACCAAGTGTTCAAATACCTGAGTCTATCGGGGACAGTGCTCATTCAGACCATGACCCAGTGTCCCAGGGAGGAGCTATGAGAAAGCAGTAAGATCCCTAACTGAAGACACACACAGGGAATGAGCAGCCCACAGCACTCAGTGGCCCCCTGAACTTCTGTGATGAGAGTCTTCCACCCCAAGGAAGGATGCATGGACTGGGGTCCAGGATCTTTTCCCTGAGAGCGGCTCAGCCTATTTACTTATGAGGAGAACCAGGTAGAGAAATGGAATGGAATGAGGTGTTCAGAGTCTGTAGCATCCTGAGGCAGGATGCCCCTCACTAGGCGATGTCCTCTGTGCAGGAGGTGTGGAAAGGTCCTTCTCTCCTACATTATACTGACTCTTTTCTATGACTCCAGTCCTTCCTTTAGAGATTGGTATGGCTCCTGAGCACCCTTCCAACACAGAAACTGGGTGCTGAGGGGAACTGTGAGTGATGAGAAAGGGGGCCCAGTTTGGGAAGAGTTGCAACTCAAGAGCCACTCTTGCAGGAATTCTGAGCTCTTCTGTTTCCCTTCATGCAGTAAGGCCAGTGTCCACATCTTACCTTTCTCCCATGACACTTCTGACTACGGTGGGAGTGCATGGTGTCTGTATCTATATACAGACTTCTCTACCAACTTGAGGTATGATTATTTCTATTACTCCCTCTGGTCCTAGGCCAATGGCAACTATTCAATAAGAATCCATTGACCAACTTAGAGGCTGGGTGATAGGTTCAGTCCCAGGTTTAAATTAAAAAAAAAAAAATAAAACCCAGATCCCTGCTAGGGAGATAGTTCAGTCTATAAAGCATTTGCTGCTCAAGCATGAGGTAAAGACCCAGGTTCAGTCCTCAGGGCCAGGTGTGGTTGTGCATGCTAGTAATCCCAGCACTGTGAAGACAGACAGGCAGATCCTTTCTCCCTGTGACAATACAGAAAGCAGCTGTAAAAAGGGGAGGTTCTGCCCACCGAAGTCCCTGACCTGAGATCATCCCAAGTTTCGTGGGCCATGCTTGAACAAGACACCAACTGCCACTGCACTGAGCCACCAAGATCTGGAGGCTTTTGCTACTATAGACTGGCAAGTTAACTTATGTAACTGGAGATCCCCAGGCCCCAATGAGAGATCCGTCTCAAAAAAACAGGGAGGAATGACACTTGAGGGTGTCGTCTGGTCTTCACATGCACACACACATACGTATGTGTGCATGTACCTGGACATACATGCTCATCCTTGCACATATATGAACTCACACAAATCCCAAATACCTCTAATGTAGAAATATGTATTTCATGGAACTTATGTATTTTTCAGACCTGTGTCCCTATTTAAATTTGGACTTTTCACTTTTTATCAAAAGAGGGGCGCATCTTACATTGTTAATGGAAACACGTAGTGGAGGTCAACAGGCATCACAGCCCCTTTCATTTAAGCAGAGCTATGTGGCTGCTTTTAGAATTGAGTTGTGTGTGGTACGGACATTTGGCCTTGCAGAAGGGTAGAGAAGACTCCTGGGCCAAAGGCCACTCTAATACTGTGACAACGAGCAGGAACTATGGACAGAGAAAACAAGGGGGAAGCTGTGCCAGCTGAGGTCCCTGGCCAAGGATCGTCCGTGAACCACATGGTTTCATTCAATGACCTACTGCCATTGCATTAAGCTGCCACTGTCTAAAGATGTTTGTTACTACAGACTAGCCTAGACTTTTCTGACTGATACACTGAAGATCAAGAGCTCTTCTCCCTCCCTGAGGAGTATGTGGTCTTCCTGAACAGCTCTTTAAAGATTACCTTGATCTAAAAATCCTCCTGGGACAGTAGGAGAAAGGAAGACCCCGGGACTGGACTCTGTTGAAATTAGAGAAATTAGGAGAGAGATCAGTGTGTGGCTGAAGACTCAGACTCCTGCCCCCAATGCAAGGGTTACAAGTGCTTTTCTAAGGAACCCAATCAACCCAGTCGCACATTTGACATCACATTGAATATTTAAAATTACGCAAATGATTTCAACCTCAGCTCCTCTGTCCCAATTAAAATTAAATTATTTTTACAGCATGCATATTTATGCAGCCATCCCTCTGACTGGATCTAGGCATGTGCATAGTCACAGAAGCTAAATCACGTATCATTTGAACAAAACACATGGAAAGAGAGGATGGGGCTGGTGTTAGGAGCTGGGGCGATTGTCTGCATTAGCAGGTAGTTAATTTAAAGTTTGGAAACTGCATATTCAACAGCCGATATATAGTAGCTTTAACAGCCTGACATTTTTCCTCTCTCTCTCTCTCTCTTCCTCAGTAGTCCGCTCAACTTTGACTGGACCTGTTGTGGGGTGATATGAATTACCACAGTGTACACCCTCTGGCATTATTTAAAAAAGCGAATCCCTAATCCCTGCTTAATTTTATGAACTGTCAAAATGATTCTAAATATCTGCTCTGTTTGCATTTCACCTCGGGACAGGAGTCCGGAGGTACAGATTGGGTGTACAACAGTGGACTAGAGGCAATTTTCATCTCTTAATGCCTGTAGCGTGAGAGGATGGGCTTGTCATAATCACCAGATTATCTCTAAAGATCACTGTGTTGTACCTGCAAAATGGTTCTGCAGGAAAATGCAAAAGATATGGGAATGTAATTGATGAGAGGCGGGAGATGATTGCTCTTCCTAATCCCTGATGGGGGACGGGGAGCTTACCAAGACAAATGTTGGTAATTTCTGTTCAGTGCTGTTTGGAATGCACAGTGGCAGAAACCTGCTTGCAAGCCTCAAATAGCCCCCTACCCCTGCGGGAGGCCCACCATGCTGGAGCACCAGGACTGAGGGGCCTTCTCGAAGGCAATTCAGAAGAGGTCGGATCCAGCCCAACAGGGGTTTAGAGAGTACTGTCCCTCTGAAACCGTGGAATCAGACAATGCCCCGTGGGGCTGCAGCAACATCTAGCCATACTCCTCCTCTTGGCTTTTCTCTTTCTTTCTTTGCTGTAGACGGGGAGGGAAGATCAGGACAGATCCCAGTGAGAGTGTGTCTTGACTTCCATTTCCACATCAAAGGGAGGAAGAGAACTGGTGCTCATGGGACCTGCCACAGACATTAGCCCCTGGACAGAAGGACCAAGGGACTTCAACCTGCAGGGAGGCCGAGCAGAGCCAGATTGCTTCCTTCCTTCCTTTCTCCTTCCTTCCTTCTTCCTCTCCTTCCTTCCTTCCTTCCTTCCTTCCTTCCTTCCTTCCTTCCTCCTTCCTTCCTTCCTTCCTTCCTTCCTTCCTTCCCCTTCCTCCCTTCCTTCTTCCTTCTTCCTTTCTTTCTTTCTTTCTTTCTTTCTTTCTCTCTTTCTTTCTTTCTATTTGTGTGTGGAGGTCAGAGGACAACTTTATGGAGTTGATTCTTTCCTTCTACTGTGTGGGTCCTGGGGATCAAACTCAGGTCTTC
>NW_008360325.1:6029603-6032683 GCF_000622305.1 Nannospalax galili
CCCTCCCTCCTTTCATTTCTTTTTCTCTCTTCCTTTTCCTTTCCACCTCCCTCCCTCCCTTCCCCTCCCTCCCTCCTTCCCTCCTTCCTTCCTGTTTGCTTTCCTTCTTTCCTCCTGTGTTCTTTTGAGCATGTATCTGCACACACATATGTGTGCATGTACATTTACAGTACATGTGTGTGCATGGAGGCCAGACATTGACTTTGTCTTTATTCCTCAATTGCTCTCCACACACTGAACCTGGAGCTGTTCAATTTGCTAGACTGGCTAGCCAGAAAGATCCAAGGATTCCTCTGTCTCTCGCCACCTACCTTGGCACTGAGATGCAAGTGAAGATGGAACTCAGTTCTTGAAGCTTGCATGATAAGCACTTTACATCTCCCTAAACCTGGAGTAGGGCTTTCTTTTTAAAAATATTTTATTATTTTATGTGTATGAGTGTATTGTCTGCATGTAGGTAAGTGTACCTGTATTGTACAATGCTGGTGGTCAGAAGAGAGCATTGGATCCCCTGGAACTTGAGTTGAGAATGGTTGTTAGTGGCCATGAAGGTGCTGGGAATCGAACCCAGGTCCTCTGCAAGAGCAGCCATTGCTTTTAACCACTGAACTCTCTCCAGCCCCTGGAGTAGAGCTTTCTATCCTTGCTCCTCTTAGTTTTCCTTCTTGGGTCAGAGAGGAGAAGGTAGAGGACCTGACTTCTGTATAGCACCCACCCCTTTGTTCTCTCAGAACCTAGAGAACGAAGGTGTGCAGCCAGGCCAGGAAAGGTGGCCTGGCTGGGAAGATCCCATTTTCTCCCTTAAAACAAAGCCTGTGCTTTAAAAGTGAAAGAGCATCACCAAACTGTCCTTTCCTTCAACATTCTAGCCGGGGAAGTTGTTGGCAACAGAATATTCTAGAAAAAAAGAAAATTCATTAGAAATCCCACTTCCTCTCTTTCATTCACTGGATTATAGGATCAGAATATAAGCTTTCCTCCATCTTTGCTGTCAGAGATACCAGGACCAGGGTTTGAAGGTCAATTATTCTTTTTCAAGACCGACCTCTAGTCCAATCTCAATACCCTCAGACTTCAGTTTATGAATTAAAAAAAAACATAGTAAATTCCAAAACAAATTTGCCTTCTTTTACTGTGTGCATTAGAGAAAAGTTATCTCATCTCCATTTCTGATGAGCTGAATGGGTCAAACCAAATCCATCACCTAGGATACCCTGGCGTCATCCTTGGGCAGAAGACCGGGCAAGACAGAGGTCCCTGGGGTCACAACTCAGACTAAGCTTTCAGACTTGAGTCTGAAATAGGGAACAGGCTCGCAGGTCCGTGCTACTCCTTTGGTTGTGTTGAATCTGCCAGTCTCAAGGTGTCTGGCCACTCTAAGGAGTGATTTTGATGGCTAAAGCTCCCTGTATGGAAGCAAAGTTGATTCCGGATGATCAGAAGTTGGGAGTTTTCTGAGAAAGTTGGAAGGAACAATATTCTTGCAGTTTGTTTTTAGTGCCCTGTGATTTGTTGATTACTAAGTGGAGCCTCTTCTTAGGATGTACTTTCGTAGGAGGGAGAAATTTACATCACTTCAACATGAGTGCAAAGTACAGCTGCTGTTTTAAAGGCTGGATAATACCGACAGTGGTTGTTTTAAAATCTTGTCATTTATGAAGTGCTTTTAATACACTGTACATCACGCCAACAGTGTGGTTTAATGTTTTTTTATTGACTAATAAAACATCTTAAATAACATTTAATATTTAGTCATGTTAATAATAGTTAACATCACACACATATTAAAAGAATAAATAAGATGAATACCACCATAAACCAGATACTGTGTGGGTGCCTTATGTAACCTCACTCCATTCCTCACAATACCTAAGGGTTAGCTTTGTCTTCACTCAATAGATAAAGAAAAAGAAACTCAGAGACAGACAAGAGTGATTTGGCTCAGGTCAGACACCTAGTAATTCACAGAGGCTAGGGCACAGCCCCAGGTCCTCAGATGCCAACTGAAATAATATTTGCAGTGCCTATCTTAGCCAGGTTAAAGAAAATATGAGTCATTTGCAAGTGACATGACATTCTGTTCCAGGGCCTACCATTTGCCAAAACGTCCTATTGTTTTACAGAGCAAATTGCTGCTCTGCTGTCCAAACATGTACTTGGAACAATGAAGGTTTAGGCCTTGTAGGAAATCCATAGTGGAAAGATTAAAAATCAAAACTATCTGTTAAATGAGTGAAATGTGAATTTTCTTTAGAAAAAGCCAAGCCCCTTTCTTTTGAAAGGAAGCATTTTGTATATCACCACATAGAGACACGTGTGCAAATTTGGAGCTGCAGAGACCTGGGTGAACATATGGGCCCATTAATAATGAAATATTGATTGTGGATTGAAACTACGGAGCAGGTTCCGTGACACATGGGTTTGTTTTGTTGGTCCAAAGTGTTAGGTAAAATGACACAGGAACCCTGTTAGTATTCATCTCCTTTTGTTAGTAGGTTAACACTCACCCAATTCACATATCCTTGAATTCATGAATTATTAATCAAATAGGCTAAAAAGTCAATCCAATCTGGTTAGATTCAGTAGTTGTTGTGACTTCCAAACTTAAATAATGAATGGTTTCATCACCTGCCAGTGGCTGTCCAGCACGGACCATGCCCAGAATCAAAATCCTGCTGTGTCACAGAAGAAACATGCTCAAGGAAGGTCGTAATTCTTAATAACAGCAAGTCCATCCTGTTTTACCGTCATGGCCACTCGTGAGAGATCAGCTCATGGTTGGAAGGAGAGGTGTCTCAAAACAAACACAAAAACATCTTTATGGGATCAAACATTACCAGAGACATTGATATGACATAAAGAAACATTGGGTGCCGGGCATGGTGGTACACACCTTTAATCCCAACACTTGGAAAACAGAGGCAGGCAGATCTTCATGAGACTGTGGCCAGTCTGGTCTATATAGAGAGTTCTAGGACAGCTTTGGCTATAGGAAGATCCTGTCTCAAAAAGACAAAAAAAAAAAAAAAGCATACACACACACACACACACACACACACACACACACACCTTCTGGAGAA
>NW_008360325.1:6032872-6052431 GCF_000622305.1 Nannospalax galili
AAAATGAGGCTGTTGAAAACAAAGGAATTTTTGTATTCCTAATTCTTCTGAAGAAAAACAAACTTAATTTTCTTCTATTGGGGAAATTCTCAGATACACATTGATCATGGCTGGGAACTTTTAACAAAAGAACACACTAAAAGGGAGAGATAAATTGTCTACTCAAACATTCCAGATTATGGTGAACAGTGGGCTACCATGCCAAAAAAATGTTCAACAAAAGAAAGAAAAAACCAGCTTGGGAATAAGTCCTTGTATCAGAATGGGAAATGCTAAATATGGTTAAAATGCTATTGAAGAAAGAGGTAGTATCACTGAGAACTGATGTACAAAAGGCTCAGTTGGTCAAATCACACTGGCCCCTAGTCAAAAATGGTTTTAGAATTCTCCACTAGTTTCCTGAGTCAACAGAGTCTCCTGTGCTCCCAGGGAGGAGCCCACGTGGAGGTTAGAACCAGACAGGACAGAAACGTTCAGCACTTGCTGAATATTTGGTGTTCAGTTCCTTTGACATACTCAACACTCTCGGTCCTTTGGAGAGTTTCACCTCATTCGGACATTCCCACTCACAGTGAAAGTTCCACATCCTTCCACAAGTACCAAATCACCAGGGCCAGGCACCAGTCACTGTCTTTAGGATTCTGTTCTGAGGGTCTGGCTTAGTGTCTGGGATATCCTTGGGTACAGATACCTAGACAAGGGGTGCAGAGGGGTCTGCATGGTTAACCAGACCAGTTCTGCCCCCAATTCAGCTATGGACTCCAGTAAAACATACATGGATTAATAACAAGCCCAAAGCCAGACATGTCAAACTGTTCCCCAACAAAACACAAGTTACCCTGTGACATTCTATTTCAGACAAGAAGACTATTTTAAATACCACTGTTTCTCAAAGGTTATGAGACACACTAAGGACAAAAAAAAAGTTATTTGATTTTCTGAAACTTTGACTTAACAAAATATCTCATGCGTTTCATTGACAATCTTATCAGAGACTCAAAGTGGAATCTGAGGACATCGTCCTGTTGAGAAATTGCTTCCAGTAGACAAAATCTTAGTGAGAGCCCCTTGCAAGAGAGGCATGTAGGAGATGGTTGCCCGGGCTCTGTGCCTTCAATGCATCAACTACAGTGGTTGCTCACAGGTAATATGTAAGTGCAGCTAGGCAGACTGCATCTCTAGTACTGCCTACAGTCTTTTACCCCTTGACATTGTTTCTAACACAGCCCAACTATTATTAGCATACATGTACATTACTTTGCATGCTACAAGTGATCTAAGAGGATTGGCACACAAGTTAAGTGTCAGTTAAATGCAAATGTGTCATTTTGTGTCAGGGACTTGAGAACTTCCTGGAACCACCCCGCCTTCCCCCCACCCCCCACTGAGAAAAACCTGTACACTGATTGGCCAGAATAGAGTTTCCATCCATCCCTCCCTCCATCCATCCACCCATCCCTCCAGTGGACTTGAAACACAGAAGAACAAGTCATTGATTCTGCCCAAGAAGACCTTGCCAGGTGTCTTTGTAACGGATGTCCTATTTTTCTGAGGGTGAACTTGACTCTTGGAGAAGCCTCAGAACCTGAGTCTTGGGTTGGGGTTAACTGGCGGAGCCGCTGGGCGAGGACACACATCACAGATCCTGGCCCACTGTGATGGATCACAAGCAGCCCTAAGTGCAGTCTAGACTCGCCCCCCTGCCATTTTCCCTTTCATTTCTCACAGAACACTCACGTGCCTATGCTCACACGCGTTTCCCTCTATTGCCGTCTGAAGCGTGGGCCCTGTGACTCCCGTCACCTGTGTCTTGCTGGGCGGCCTCCTCCCCATCCCCCGCCTTCCTTGCCCTGGGTCTCTGACCGCAGGGGTGGAGGAGCTGGCCTCTGAGCGCCACTTTCTCAGCGGGCACTTCCTCCCCTACAAGCTACGTTGGCAGGTTGTTTATCTCTCACAAGGATAGCAACAAAGATTGTATCAGTGAAACCCTATCTGTCTGGGCACAGATGTCTGCCTCCCTGGCAGTCTCCTCATCACCCCGCTGTGCCTTACTTTTCCCCAAGTCTGTTTTCTCCTCCCCCTCCCCCAAAGGCCCCTCCTTACATTCTGCAGATGATTTGGAGACACAGAGCAGGGCAGAGCAGGAAGCTGCCTCTAGGAACAGCAGAAATGCCAGGAAAGGCATCCTGGTCGTCCAGCAACTTTTCCCACAGGCCTTAGATCAGGAAAGGACAGAAGAGAGGTCACAGAAACCCCAGATGGAATTGGGTTAGCCACTTCGGGAAGGATGTAAAGAAAAAGAGAGGTGGAGCTCTGTATGTGGCTAAGTTAAAACCCCCAGAGTAGGGGGGCCTGGTGCTGCCCTCTAGAACTTTTTGCAATGAAAGTAATGTGTATTTGGGCTATGCAATATATTAGCCTTTAGCCACATGGGGATATTGATCACCTGAGATGCAGCAAGGGTGAATGCTGGACCAACCGGTTAACTTCATTGGTTATTTTAACTGATTGATATTTGAATGAGAATGAGCACATCTGGCCAGTGGCTAACCAATTAGCATTGCTTCAGACACGGGCCAGATGATCACATGGAAGGGGCAAGCCTTTGGGCTGAGCTGACTCAGTAGCTCTGCTCTGACCACTGCTTAATCCATTAGCTCAGCTATCCAGTTCTCGGACACAATGAATAGCCCTTGCCCCAACTTGTTTAGAGACGCCATTACAACGATGGATGAAACCGAAATAGAAGCATCACTACTTGGGCAGGACCAAGCAGGGGGAATCTGTGGGCACATTTCTCCAACCATTCAAATAGGTGCCCACACTCAAAGCTCCAAGGGAACGTACGAATCATTGCTGCTGCTGTGTGGCTGTCAGCACTGTGTCAGAAGAGCTGTCCACGTACTGTGAAGGGAACATGTGGATGTCTGAACAACTCACTGCAACATAAAAGTCATCAGATAACTCTGGCAGGTGACAGACCTCCGGGTATCCCATTTCCTCACCTGTGCCAGACACCGAAGTATCAGCATGACTAATAAGAGGCCTGAGTTTGGGGCTGGAGAGATGGCTCAGCAGACCAGAGCACTGGCTACTCACGCAGAGGACCCGGGTTCTATTCCCAGCACACACATGGCAGCTAACAACTGTCCATAGCTCTAGTTCCAGAGGATTTGGCCTCCTTTTCTGGGCCCTGTGGGCATTGCATGATACTGTTGCACTTATATACAAGAAAGCAAGACACACACACACACACACACACACACACACACACACACACACATAACGTTTTGGAAAGAGGTCCTGAATTTGAGGTTCCAGGCATTAAACTCAAGTCACCTGAATTTGAGCTCCCAGGCATTATACTCAAGTCACCCACTGAATGCTCTGCCCTTGGACCACAACCTCTGCCTCTGATACAAGGTTTGCGAAGAATGACACCTCCTGCATTCCTGATAAAGAACTGTTGGGAATATCTCAGAGGTTAGTTCTGCAGGTCCCTTTCGGTTCTTAACAAAGTGCAAAGAAATTTCAGCTATTTCCAAAACCCTGTCCAACGCGGAGGTATTTCTAACAAGTTGCACATAAGTCACTGGGTTTCTTTACACAGAAAACAAAGTTTCCGTCTTTTAAAATCATATTAAGGAGACCCCAAAAGGTTTCCCAGACATCAAACAGCCCTGGAAATAATATTTTGACGTTCTAATTGTAAGTAAATCGGGAACTTGTGGACAACATTTCAATCACAATACGCATGACTTTTTCAATCCAGGGATGGGACAGAGGCCTTAGCTCAATGCACTTGGGGTTTTATTGAACTTGGAGCATTTAAGAAATGCTTTGGGACACAGCAGGGCTCAGATGAGGCTTGGCACACCCTACCTGCTTCTTTTGTTGTCATCAAAGGAAACTAGAGCCAAGAAGGAGTTTCCAGCTTTCACCAGGTTTGGTTTGGACCTGTCTGCCCCAATCATGACACCAAGGCCAGAGAAGTCCCGCCTAGTCCCGGGAAGCTTGGAGGATCACTGCCTGCAATGTGGGGCTCTGCACGGGATGTGCTCTCTTCAGTCCCATGCAGAGGACAACTGTCCATCAACACTATAGGAAATGACTACAGGCTAGGCTGAGGGGGCCCGCCCATGAGGGATCCAGGTGACTAGGGAATCTTCATACACCCACAAGTAGGTGCACACACAGCACCCACATACATATTCATGGGTGCACGTGCACACCTACACAACACACACACACACACACACACACACACACACACACAGATGTGCTCTGAGAGAACGTGTTGGTTGCTGCCAGCACTAACCCACCCTCTCCTTTCCTCCTGTCCTCCCCTGTACCTGGGAATTTAAGCCAATAAACGAAGTGGGAATGAGAAGTCGCTCCCCTCCCTTCTCCTCCTCTCTCTTCTTTCCTCTTCCCATTCCTTCTCCTCTCCTTCCTTCTAAGGTTTGCGGCCCCCTCCCTCCCTCCCTTCCTCCTCTTCCCCTAGCCCTCATCTTGTTCTCCTCCTCTTCCTCCCTCTCTCCTCGTGTACCGACGGAACCCCCTCTCCCAGCACACCTAGGCTTTGCAGCAGCACATCCCCTTCAAATCAAACCCCAATGTCCTCAGGTGGAGCAGGGGCTCTGCTTGCTCTCACCCCCACTGCGGGAGGCCGGCTGCCCCATCAGCAGCTGATCACTGTGCTGGGCAGCGCGGCACGCCTGTGCTCCATGGGAAGCCAGAGGTTCAGAGGCACGAGCTGGCCTCTGCAGCTCATGCCGTGAGGCTGAACAATTGGACTTTGTGCTTGGGGTGCGTCTTCTGCCAGAGGCCTGAAGAGCAGGGCAGGGGAGGCACAGGGCTGTGCCCAGAATGACCGCGCTGAGCTTGGTCATGCCCTGGGCTGACATCCTGGGGGCTCACCAGCCCCTTCACTGTCAGTGAGAATAGGGACCTCAACCGTCTTCATTTCCTGAAGTGGAATTCTACTTTTAAATTTAATTTTACTTTTTAATTTGAATTATTTTAACTGATACTTAAAAGCAACGCCTTGTGATGTTTCCCTGTGTGTAGACATTATGTAATATTTAAACTAGGTTAAATGTATCCTTCTTTGAATATTTATACTTTAAAAAAACAGACAGTTGTTAGCTGCCATGTGGGTGCTGGGATTCAAACTCGGGTCTTCTGCAAGAACAACCAGTGTTCTTAACCACTGAGCCATCTCTCCAGCCCTTTGTACTTTTTTATGAACACATTCAAAATTGTTTTCTAGCTCTTCTCGGTTGGTACTTATTTTTGAGATAGGTTCTCATGTAACCCAGGCAAGCTTCTAACTTGTTATGTAGCCAAGGATGGCCTTGATACTCTGAGCTACCTACCACGTGCTGAGCTCACAGGTCTGGCGTATGCTTTCTAAAATCTACAGCATAATAAGGGGATGTTCAGTCTCCTTTAAGGATGAGACTTGGTAGGTTGAACAAATCCTTGAGAATACAAGACTCCACATATTAGAATACAGGAAATTTTCTCAGGGGTTAGTGGGGAGGTGCAGATACAGGATTTCTAAATGTGACAGCAGTATATTGTATGAAAGCCTCAAAAATTCAATAACAGTCTACAGTGCACTGCTGTTATCTGTAGACACGTTCCTGTGCAGTAGCCCAGTGGTGCTTCTGTCCCCTGTTGACACACAACTTAGTACCCACTGGCTGAGAGCTGTCAGTCTTCCCTCCTATCACCCTCCCTGGCTCTGGGAATCACAACTTCACTTTCTGCTTCGAGGAGACCATTCTTTTAGATCCTTCATGTGCATGTGGTCATGTGACACTGGCCTTCATATGTCTGGCTTACTTCCTCCAGGTCGTCATTGTCATCATCGCTATAGGGGGAGTTTGTTTAGAACTTGCTCCAGCAGGTTCATTTGATGGTCAACAAAGCCCATGTCTGCACAGCGCAGCCCATACACCATCTATCATCAGTTCAGGAGTGTGTGGTGGCAGTGTCTCCCTTGGCTGTCCATTCCTGGGGTCTTTGGTTGGGAACCATCACCAGGTGCTGGCCTTGGTCTGACTCTCAGGGCATTTGAGAGCTCTCTGAGGAAGACCATCCAAGCTGGCCTATAAGCCCAGGACTCCTTATTCTGTAGTGAAGGAGGTGATATAATGCTGGAAGGCACAAGGACAAAGCACAGACATGAGTGCTTGTTAGTGAGTCCTTACCATCATGCAAAGTGCTATGCTCAGTGTTTAGTGCCTCTTTTACTCTCCACCAAGAACTGTGTACTTGAGACCAGTACTTCTTCACTGTTGAGGGAACAACACCCCCAAAGTGTACAGACCTGAGAGGAACTCGGAATGGGAGGAGGACAATGCAATGTCCACACCACCACCAGGGAGCAGCTTATCCTGAGAGTCAGATGAAGGGAAATACATGAAATGACTCACCAGCTCTAAAGACGTGCACAGACTTTCTTTAAAATTAAGATGAATATCATTAAAATTAGAACAATAACTTGAAATTAATAATTGATTATTGCTACTAGTAATCTGTTCATCTTAGCTCTCAATTCCATTCCTTTCCCCCCTCCCTCCCTTCCCTCCTTTCTCCCTTTCTGTGTGTATGTATGTATGTATGTATGTATGTATGTATGTATGTATGTAGTGCTATACTTGTATGTGGTGTATTTGTTAGTGCTGGTGTGTGCAGATGTGTGCCTGTGTGTGTGGAGGCCCTGCAGCCACTCCCCATGCTTTTATTTTATTTTAAATTTGTCACATATTTGTGATTTCAACACAATATAGTTTGGTGGTATTTAGATCTCCTCCCCTATTCACACTGCCTTCTACTGCCCCTGCCCGGTTTAATGTATTCCTATACACAGGTATATATAATGGCCTATAGAGTCTGATTTGTGTTCCTAGATGTCCTTCAGTGTGAGTCTATCCGCTAGGTCCGCCAAGAGTCCCATCCCTGTAAGACACTGTCTTTCCCCCTCCCAGCAGTTATCAATTGCCAAAAGTTCTTTAGATTGGGTTGAGATTTCTTCAGTGATACATCTTCAGTGCGGCCTCTACACACAGGAGGAATGCATCTCTCAACTTTCATGTTTATTTTTTGAGACAGTCTCTCACTAAACACGAAGCTCCCCCATTTGAGCAGGCATCTATCAAACCAATGAGCTTCAGGGATTCTCCTATCCCTGATGCTGTGTTGCTAGGGTTACAGGGACATATAGGCCAGACCCAGCTTTTTCCATGAATTTTGGAGATTTAATTGAATCCTAGAAGCAATGGTGTTAGGAAGTGAGGCCTAACAGGGCTGGATGTATTGATGTCCCTGAGGAAAGCTTGGGGGGGAGAGTTAGCTCTGTCTTCAGCCCTCATGCTGTGTGAGGCAAGAGTGTTCATTCCAAGTGGACATAGCAAGGTGCTGCCGTGGATGGAGAAGCTGAGCCTGGACCCGACAGTGCCTTGATCTTGGACTTTCTGCTGCTACAAGTCCTAGGAATGAATTTCTACTGTTTGTCCATCACTCAGGAGAGGCTGAAAGTGCCCAAGAGGGATCAGAATGCTAGGTTTGGTTCTGGTGGAATGTCTCAAATCTTCATCCATCCTGACACTGAAATGTCATCTTTCAGCGACATCTGCAGCCCCAGCTCTTGGCACACCTGATCAGATGCACCTTGCGATACTGAAGACCAGCTGTGTGGGGAGCGGCAGAGCCAGTGCTAACCTAGAAGTGGCCGGGAACCTGGCACCTTGAACACAGGGAAATGGGCACGGCTGTGCCGGACTCATCAGATCTGACTGTGAATGGCAGCCGTGACACCTCCTCACACTGATTACAGAGGGCAGGAGAAAGCAAGCAAATAGATATTTCTATTATTTTTCACCCACAATGGGACGTTATAATATGAATCCAGTTTGAAAGATCACACCATCTCTTTGATACATCAAAAAGCCTTCCTTGCTAGCCTGGGACTTTGGAAAGATGGTGCCATCAAAGCAATGGCTCAACTGTTTTCCTGATGTCGGATTATGATGACAGAGGCTACCGATATATCAGTTTAATCGCGGTTCAAAAACTCTCAGTTCTGCCCCAGTGAAGTCAAATGGACTTTTATCACTGTTCATTCTAAGGTGCTCAGTTTTCTACAGGAAAAAAAAATGCAGAATGTGGTTAAAACATAATCATATTTAGGAGGAAAGAGCCATTGTCACTTGATGCTGAAGAGCTCCTTAAGTCGAATCAGCCACCAGGAATGAAGATGCTGCCGGCTGGAGTGCCTCTGACATGTGGAGAGACACATATGGGATGCGTTGTCAAGTACTGTCAGCCCCTGTGATGACTAATGTTGACTATCACTGTGACAGGATCTGGAATCACCTAAGAGATCTGAAGAGATGGGCGCCTGCACTTGCCTGTAAGGAAGCTTCTAGATTGGGTTAATTGAGGTGGGAAGATCAACCCTCTGTGCAGTACCATTGATGGTCTAGGATCAACAAAACAGAGCAGGTGAGACCAGCAGTCATGTCTCCCTGCTTCCTAACTGTGGATGATGCAGTGTGACTAGCCACCTGACCTTCCCTCCATGAAGGGCTACACCTTGAACCGTGGGCCAGAATAATCCCATCCTTCTTTTAGTTGTTTTCATCAGTGTCAGCAGCAAGGAAACTGATGCACCTCACCACCTCTAGACACCCTGTGTGTTTCCCTCCCACCCCATCTTATTGCTTAGATGCATTGGCATCTGCATAATGGATCTTTCATCCATCTTTGTGAACAAGGTGTGGCTCTGGGGAGCTTGGCTTCCTGATCTGTAGACTACCGATATGCAGGCTGCTACCCGCAGAGACTAGATGTGAGACCAGGAAGTCCACAGATGAGCTTGGTGGCCCAGGAGGCCCTGTGACAACTCATGACTGAGCCCTCTGTCCTGACTTCCAGAATTGGGGGGGCCCACTCCCCTTCAGAGTAGATGCCTGTGCTGTATGTATGCACATATGTGTGCACACGCACATGTCTATTACGTGTACGTGTGGTGGCTAGAGGTCATTGTGGCTTCTGTCACTCTGCCTATGTTTTGAAGCAGGGTCTCTCATTGAGCCTAGAGCTCCTCTACTTGGCGAGACTCATTGGCCAACAAACCCTGGGTCTCCTTTGGTCTCAGCATCCTCAGTACTAAGGTGCGTCCTTCCCAGTTTGCTTTCTATGTGGGTTCTAGAGGTCTGGGCTCAGGTCTTTATGTTTGTACCAAACACTTCACCTACTGAACTGTGTCTCCAGCCTACTCAGTGGGGACTTTTCCTCACATTATAATCTAGAAAGAGAGTCTGATCTAAGTCTCATACAAACTTGTTGAGAGGTTTATATTGTCAAAGAACTTTAAGGCTTTGGTGTTTAAAAATCTTCCCAAGGTCTAGTCAGTGTGATTTCACTTTGCAAACCTGGCTCACCTAGTGCCAGCATCTAATCTTGGTCACTGCAATTGCCTCTATGAACCATCTGTGAAGTATGTGAGGTGGGCTCATGAGTCCTGGCCTGGCCTCCCGGAATCCGCCCACCTTGACCAAGGGAGCCCTCATCCTTTGCCAGCCTGTCTGAGGACGGCTTTGTCCATCTGCTGAGCCCTGGGAACCTCTGGTCTCCACTGTCTCAAGGTCTCCCAGGAGAGGAGGCTAGGGTAATAACCACACTAATGATAAAGTGCTAACTGAAGACCCCAGTAACCTCTTGGTTTCCTTTCTTCCCATGGCCGTGGAAATGAAGCGGGCAGGCGCTGGGGGAGTAATGAGATCCGACTCAGGGTTAGCTAAGAGGTGGTTTGTGGTCAGGCATGTAGCAGATGGGTTCAAATTACCTGGCTTTAATTTCACCTAATTGGCAGGCTGGATTACCTCCAGCTCAGGGGACTAGGAAGACTATGGTTCTAGCTATTATCACTGGAGGAGAGGGAGACTCTGCCCCATGGGGATGACACAGGTAGAAGAGGACAGGGTCTGAACACAGGGGTACCCAGACAAGCCAAGGAGAATGTTAAGCTCTCCAGTCTCCAAGGCAACTTCTCCTGAGGACAAGGGTCCTTCTGCAGAATTCATAAGGAATTCTCTCAAGATGATGGAGTAGAGTTGGAGTCCTCAAAGGTGAACATTGGGCCAACCTTTTATTTCTTCTGTTTCTCTCTCTCTCTCTCTCTCTCTCTCTCTCTCTCTCTCTCTCTTTTGGTTTTGGTTTAGCTGTAGACTTGCATGATTTCCAAACACTTGGTCTGACTGTTTAAAAAATGGATAGATGCTGTGGGTCTTCTAGCATGAGGTAAAGTCTCTTAAGCTACATACATAAGCTTAAGAAATGCTCAAGTGACCCTTTTGAAGTGGTGGCTTCAAGCAATTAATGTGCATTTGTGACATACATGGAAGAGAAAAAAGGAGCCTGAACTTCAGTAGCAGACCCAGGCCCACAAGGAAAATGTTGATCTTTTGGTCAGTTCTGCCCATGACACAAACACCTCCTACCAGACCCCATTTCCAGATTGAGGAATTACTACTGCAATGTGAAATGTGGGGCATCGGACTTAAATCCTAGCATGGTTCCTCATGGAAAGCTGGACTCCGCCTTCAGTCATTGCATACCCACTTGCTCCGTCTCTGTGTGCCAAGCTCACAATCTCTTCTCCAAGCCTCTACCCCAGCATCCCCAATGCTTTTCTCTCCCCAGTCACTTAAAAGCCCATTTGCAAGTCTGTACTTAGCCTGGGCTTGTCATACCCAGCACCTATTAGACACTCAACAAACAATCGCTGAATAACGGTGAGTAAGAAAATTGATGGCGCAGGACTCTTGCATTGAGGGCTGTGCACAGATTAGAAAACAAGAGGACGGATGCATCCCCACTAGGACGGGCACTTCATCAAGAGATGATGGCAAAGCAAACTATTGTGAGCTTAAATAGAGGCAAATTTGCAAGCAAATAAACAGAAAGTCAAGAGCCTTATCCAGTGTTGGGCATCTATGTAACAAGAATTCATTGAGGTGACTGGTTTGTGTTTCCTAGTTGAAGATGATTTCCAGAGAGAAAAGGTGGATGTTTGACTTCCAGGGGCAAACCATATGTCTGTGTGTTTGTGCTGTGTGTGCATGCGTGCATTTGTGTGCACTCGTGTTTGTGCACATGTCTATGAATATGTGTGTGTGCATATGCATGTGTGCATATGTGCATCCTTAATTATCTGTATTCTTGGCTGCTAGTCTATGGTTGGTGATATCCTTTGTACTCAGACTGTGATGGAAGCTTCCAGAAAGAAAAACATGGATGGGACCAAAAGAAGCAGTTACAATGTCACCTCGAAGCTTCCTGGGGGCTTTGGAGAGGTGGTCTGAAATATTTTGTACTCTGCTTATTCTGAGAAGGTCTCTCTGGCACAGTGTCTGGGAAAAAGATCAGGAAAGAGACTATTGTCTTATTTCTGCCTGTGAGAGCTGTCAGCCCCAGCATTCCAAAAGACTAGCCACAGCTCGAGCTAAGGCTGCTGGCCTCATTGCCCATGGACTGAGGAGACTCATGGCTCATGAGGTTGCTGAAGAAGAGTCTCACACAGCCCATGAACAGCTGACAGTTGAACCCTCAACAGCCCGTTTCCACATCTCCAAAATGGGAATGAGGCACCCAGTGGAGTTGAAGTGACTCTCAAAATTCCCAAGGTACAAGTCCATCGGTTGCTACAGGGGGCCACATTAATTCATCGCATATGACTCTGCAGTACGTGGCCACCTGGCAAGGGTGGCCCTTGCCCCTCCCATGCATTATGTAATCATTTAGCCAACTGAACAGTTCTCATCCTAGGGTCGCTCTGCCTCTCAGGTGGCCACTGAACGAGCTCGGCCCCCAGACAGTTTAACCACACTGGGGCCACCTGGTACTTGAACCACCTCAAGGGCCTTCATAAAACTGCTGGGCGACCACAGAAGTAACCACCAGTTCCTCTGGCGCCCAGCCCAGCAGTGTGCACCCGCCCTAGGGGGAGGGGATCTGGTGATGCAGCGTTTTGTGGCTTTGTCCCCTAGCAGGAAAGGGGACGGGGCCTCCTGGCAAGTTGTCAGTTCTTCACAGAAATCTGCCCTGGTCAGCCTGCTGGAAAGTCCCACCAGGATGAGGGCACTGGCACTCTGTCCCCTTTCTGTGAATGCACAACGAGGGGAGGGGTGCTTTCCAGGGCTGAGTCTTGAATCTTTGTGTTAGAGTTTTGTATGGAAAGGGGAGGGCCTCACAGATAAAAGCCCCCATCACTAGCTTTCACTGGGCAGCCTTTTAGGGACAAAGCACATGCTGGAAAACAGAGCCTCTGGGGGAGCATCTTAGAAGGGTTGCGACCATTTTGTGACTTGGACAGTTGGGGACAGCCTTAAGTATACACTGATGCACTTGTTTCTTCTCTTAATATTAGGTTACCCTAAATCTGACTCTGTTCTCCTCCATATTCTCAACCACTCCATTTCCTTCTTGGAAACCTGGAGAGCTCAGATCACATGGGTTATTAGAACCTGACCCCAGACTTGAACCCAGGTTGTCACACATCATCTGTGTGGTTTGGACAGCTGCCCTGGCCTCTCTTTATTTCCCATCTGACTTCAGTGAGCATGGGGCTTGGAATCTGCATTCAAACCCAGGAGGGTGTGCCTGCAGTTGTCCAAGGGCCACGTTAAGAACGTGCTCTGAGCATCATGGCACCCAGGAAAAGGCGAAAAAGGCCCAGCACCTACATGTGTTTGGAGGCAAGAAAGTTGAGTCACGTGCCATAAAGCCTTAAATGGATTCTTGACCACCAAGCAACTCAGTCTCAGAAAGGAGATGTGAAGGAGGAGAGGGGGATTGGTGATGGATAAGGGTCAGCACTGGCCCTCCTCAGAGAGCGTGGTACCTGTGCCTCATTGTAGGTGGACGACTCTGGGAAGAGAAAAGTTCTACTTAAGGCTGAGACAATTCAGAATTGTGAGTTAGTGATAATTAACCATGATAATTAACCATAAGCCCATATGATCACACCCTTGAAGGAGGAGGAGGGAGGACCAGGTTGTGGGCCTTCCCTGCCTAGTCCACAGGCACTGTGGACTCTCACCTCAGCTCCTTGGCACAGAGGAGGAGGGTGAGTGAGGAGAGCTGCCAGATGAAAAGGGACTAGGGCTTTACAGACAAGGCAGGACTTAAGCTATTCCAGGAAGAATGGAAAGACTCTAACTCCCAAACACAGCAAATGAGACAGGGAAGGGACGATTCCAGGAACAGCATAACTCTCAAAGCTTCTGAAATCCCCAGTTCAAGGGCTCTTGGTGGTGTCTTGGCTCCTGAGCCCTTCCCACCCACATGATCCAGAAACCTCTGCTAGCCTTCACCTTGACAGTTTTGCAAAACCTAACATCACAACCTATAGATCCCAAGTCTCAGGTGTTTATCTTACAGGGAGGAAATTTCAGAGTGCCTCATCTTGGTTAGTCATTCAGAGACAGGATGAAGAAGGACAGACAGACAGCGAACACCCCAGTCACAGCTGTGGTGCACACAGTTTGCAGTAGCACAGACTGCCTGCCGCTTTCAGGAGCTGTGTACTACCGGGCTCCTTCCCAACTCCCCTTTCCCTGGTCCTGCTGCTGGAGGAGGTGAGGGGTAGGAGGAAGAAAGTTTGAGAGAAATATTCCAATCTCAAAAGCATTTCCTGAGCCCTTATTACTGTGGTATATTTGGTGCAGTTGAAAGAAAGACATTAGGCCCAGAGCCTCACCCCTGGCACTTCCCCAGGAGTTCTGGCTGTGAGACTTTCCAGTGTCCTTTCTAGTTGGTGAAATCTGTCCCTGGAAAGTCATTCAGACATTCTGAGCAGCAGTTTCCCACATTACAGATGAGGTATAACCCAGCCTGTGAATAAGAAATGGAAACACAGCATAAGCAAAAGAACTGGGCTTTGGGTCTAAGACCCTTTAGCGGGGGAGGTATGCCTCTTGTCCTTCCAGTGCCTCCAGGAGCATTCTGGGAGCTCATATCTTATTTACTTTCCTAAGCATCTCATAGATTAAAAGAATGACATTTGAGTTGTCTTCTTCTTCTTATTGTTATTATTATTACTATTTGAGACAGGATTTTATATACCTCAGACTGAACTTGAACTCTCTTTGTATAGCTGAGGATGACCTTGAACTTCTGATTCTCCTGCCTCTACCTCCCAAATGCTGGAATTACACACATGTGGTACTGGAGATTGGACTCAGACTTTTTTACATACTAAGCAAACACTCCACCAACTGAGCTATATACCTAGCCCCGAAGTTCTTTTTATCTTAGTAAGGAAGCCACCATTTACCCCCTCAAAAAAGAGTGAGCTTTACAATGTGACTCCGTGACCCCTTGTGGGTAACTTTGAGGCCATGTGTCCTTTGGCACCCAGAATGCTTTCGATTTAGAATGGTAAGCGTTTGCATGCATCAGTATTGTTTAACACCCCCAGTGGGGAAAAGCCTTGCAATCAAGCACAGTAATATTTCTGCAGAAAATGCATGAACATGCACGAAGTGGAATAAACAAGGACTATAAATAGGCTGGTGTCAGTCTGGGTCAGTTTCTGCTGCCTAATAAGTTCAGGTCAGACCAACTGTGACAGCCAAATAAGTTATAAACTGTAAGCTTTCCAAGCGCCTGGCTCCCCAACATTGCAGAGATGGGATACAGCACTTGGCATAAGAACTAAGAGTTTATTGTCTGCCAGCCTCTGTACTAAGAGCACCCAGGTGATGCATCTGCCAGACCACAGGACCAAGACCACAGGGCAGTGCTCCTCCCACCCCCTTAAACTGCGGGAGAAGCTGAGTCCTGGAGAGGGAGCTGAGAGTGTTGACTAGCGGGAAGACCCCTCTGCCTTATTTCACATTCCAAACCACAGCATCTCACTGACTCTGGCTACTATCTGGGAGCCACAAGAATTGGTGTGAGAAGTGGTGTGACTCCTGGAAACCAGGAAGCAGCTCATTCTGGATTTTACATGTACCTTTCTTCTAACCAGGAAGAGAGGACACTCTCAACATAAGGGAGGTCAGAAAACAATAATCCCTAGACAGAAGCCACTCCTGAAGGCCAGAGGTTCCCATGGCTGGAATCTACCTGCACTTGGGTCTGTCAGTGGTGATGGGTCTATAAGCAGATTTGCATGGCTCTTTTGTAGAATTCTGAGTGATGTAAAATGGTTTTCCCAATGATTAGGTCTTAATGGTTGGGTGTCTGGGAGGTAAAGTGGTGGAACTGTTTATGGCAGGAACAGCTTCTCACAGGGTGAGGACTTCTTGTGACATTCCAGATAAGCAGGTGGTACCAGGGCTGGATCAGAGCACAGAACAGGGCTCTTCCTTCTCATCCTTTGGACACTCCAGCAAATAAGTGAAGCTCACAGCCCAGGGTAGCCGTGGAACTGGAAACCCTTCTATCAGAGGGCTTCCCTAAGTAACCCCATCATTCCTGTAAACGTATCCCCCCTTCTTCCCTTAAGCAACAGCCCATGTTATGACAGGTTGTGACCTAGATCTAATTAGGAGGACACCCTGACTCTGAATCTGTCTCTAGTAGCCCCATGTGGACAGAGATGTCTTTAGCTAGTTTGGGAACTGAGAAACCTTTGCCAGGCTTGGGTGATCACTATGGCCGGCCCTGATGGCTTTGTGGGCACTTATAGACCAGCCTGGGACTTGTACAGAGAGAGCCATGACTGTCTATACCATTATCTGATGCCTGCCTGTTCTCATGTCCTCATTCCTTAATCATAGGTCAGCAATGGAACTCCAGGCGCTAAGGCCAGCATGGATATGGACTTACTTCTTTCTATTGTGCATTTACTTTCTTTGGAGAGAGAGAGAGAGAGAGAGAGAGAGAGAGAGAGAGAGAGAGAGAACAGTGTCGTGTGCATCATATCACATCTATGTGGAGGTCAAAGGACATATTTTGGGAATCAGTATTTGTTTTGACACAGTGTCTCTCTCCTAGTTTCTAGCTCTTCACCACATACTGAAGGTTGCTGGCCTGTGAGGTTCCAGGAGGGTCTCCTGCCTCTGCCTCCCATCTCCCCATAGGAGCGCTAGGGTTATAAATGCACAGTGCCACATCCAGCTTTTTTAAAACATGGAATCCTCAGGGCTAGAGAGCTGGCTCCACGGTTAAGAACACTGGTTGTTCTTGCAGAAGACCTGGGTTCGAATCCCAGCACCGACATGGCAGCTAACAACTGTCCATAACTCCAGTCCTCTTCTGTCCTCCACAGGCATTGCACAACATAGGTGCACTTACCTATATGCAGGCAATACATGCATACACATAAAATAAAAATAATAATATTTAAAAAACAAAACAAAAACAAAAAACATGGGATCCGGGAAATCCAAACTGAGGTCCTCAAGCTTGTGTGACTCGTGCTTTCACCCACTAAGCCTTCTCTTGGCCCCTTTGGTGTGTGTGTGTGTGTGTGTGTGTGTGTGTTAGTTACAAATTTGATAATGTACACAAATTAGTGTCATCAAATACCAAAGCTATTATGCTAAAATAAAATCCCCTTCTTACTCTGTTTCTACCTCCTTTCCATTCACTGAGTCCGGGTCAACGCAGCAGGACACACAGATAGCATTTGATGTTCCTGTATTAAAGTCTGGCTCCGTGTCAAGCCTTAGGTGACAAAGGTGACCAAGCCCTAATCATCCCTCCACTGCCCAGAAGGAAGGCTGGGCAGGGCCTATCATCCCTGGCGTAGGCCTCCTCTTCCTTCAGCCCTCAGAGCTGCTGGATGGCGCCTTCTGACCATCTCTCAAGCCTCCCTTAAGTGTGGGCAGCTCCAGAATGCCTTTCCTTCTGGAGCTTGGGCCACCCGGCGTGGGCGTTCTGCCTGTCACTAAGCAAGGCATGAGTGGGTACGACTGACATGTTTTTTTCCTTTTGGAAGTGTGGGTGCCTGCAACATTTTCTTCTCTGCCTCCTTCCAGAAGTGCAGCGAGTAGCGTGCCAGGGAGGAGTGGGTGGTTCCAACCACCGTGGTCCAAACGGCCTGACTTGCCCACATCTTAAGCATCCATGCTGCCATGGGGCTGGTGAGGTCCAATCTGCAGCTGACACTCACGCCCATGTTGGGACGGGCTCAGAGGCAGGGAGCCCACATCACACAGATCTTCTCTGTCACAGAATGCCAACGCCATCTAAGGCTAAGACCAGCACACACAGGAAGATGGCTAAATGCTCCTGTGCTACATCAGCTATGCTTCCGGGACCCACAGACGCCTCTAAGAGCTCTCCCAGCCTCCCTGTCCCAGCTCTCTTTGCACTTCCTTGATGGCCATGAGGCTCCCTCCATCCCAGATTTCTTTGCTTTGAGTGTCATTTGTGCTTTTGTTTTGCATTTGCCCTTAGACCTTAAGCATCACTAAGGAGAAGAGTGAGTGACTGAACCTTGATCATCTCATTCTCCCAGAGTGTGGGACTGACTGGGTGCTTCATGGATGTCTGCACAACTGAAATAAGATGCCAGGCTTTGTCTAAAGACCACAAAGATATTTAAATTATGTAAGAGAGCTCTTATATTAAACCCACTTAAAGATGAGGTTGGAACTGGTGGTTGAGGTTAAACCAATGCTCTACAATCCGTTTTCTAACGTACCAAGATTTTCCAAATAGTAATAGTATTAGTAGTAATGTATAATCTTCTTGGTCAAGACCAAAGATATCATTCTTTGTTCATTGTCTATATAATGCAGACCAGATGGTCCTGAGGATCAGTGTAAGAAACCACAAGTCTTGCAACTCCAGGTGCTTTGGAGAGGGTCTATGTATGCAGGTGATCAACAGGGAAATGGAAGTACTTGTTCTGTGGAGTAAATCCAAAATGTTTACTGTACCCAGCTCTGAGTATCATTCTCCTTTGGAGAAAATACTGTATCGGAGTGCAAGATTTGAGGGGACTCTGTCTTATATCATAGTGAAAAACTTACTTTGACACCCCACATTGATAGCCTATCTCTGTACCAGTCTATACCCTCCCCTCACACAAGATATTCTCTACTTTCCAGAATATTCAGTCCCTGAGTGTTCTATTTCAAAGTGATCATCCTGGCTAGGTTTGAGCTCTATCCTTTCATGGGCCACAGTGTGCACGGGCCACAGTGTGGGTGTGGAGTAATTTTTTTTTTCCTTGAGATTACCTGGCAATCTACTTGCAAGGGAAAAAGATCCCTAAGAGAGAAGGATGTTGGAAGGATGGGCTAATGTCATACTCACTGGGACCAGCTATGAGCACATCATAGGGATCAGCATGACCTCTTCCAACTCCAGCTCAGGAGCTGAGAGACTTGGATGCCTCATGCTTTTGATGTGGGGTCTCTCTGGTAAAATTCAACTCGGCTTACCCATGACTTTACCTTACATCCCACATTAAAAAGCTTAAGACAATGTGTCTCACCCCCGTGGTGACTCACCTGAAAGTTAATTCAGGTAATCTTGATAACTAATTGGCATAGAGAGAAAGATCTATGCTCACCTGCTGCTTAATTAAGTATTGTAGTTTTCAACTTTTAAATGTACAGGACTCTCAGTTGAAGCCTCATTTCTTGAAATTTATACCATATCATATAAGAACAAGATTTATCATAAAGTAAATGATATTTTAATTATTTTTAATTCTTAAATTCACTTCTTAGTGGAACTAGGGACCAATTCTAGGGCTTTTCTCTAGCTAGGTGAGCTCTCTACCATTGTACTCCACCCATATAAATGATTTAAAAAAATGTGTATGAGTGTTTTGCCTGCATGTATATAAGTGCACCTGTGTTGTGTGCAATGCCCACGGAAGCCAGAAAAGAGTGTTAGATCTCCTAGAACTGGAATTAGGGACCATTCTTAGCCACCATGTGGGTGCTGGGAATCAAACCTGGGTCCTTTGCAAAAGCAGCCAGTGCTCTTAACAGCTGAGCCATCTCACCAGCCCCAAGAAGTGATTTTTTAAAAATTATATATACTTTTTTATTTTTTAGAAGAAGCATTTCATTACAGCTTTAACATACTCAACAACAGTTTCCAGAGCAAAGATACATCTCTTTCAAAGGTGGCTATGAAATTTTTAGGTTCACTGTTGAATGAATACAGTTATACCATGTCGAACTCAGTATAAACCCTGAATTTTTTTTAAAAAAGAAAATACCCCTTAAGTCTACAAAAGAGCCTCCCATCCCTCTGAGATGCAGGAAGGTCTGCTAGGAATCCTGCTGGAGCCGCAGGTCAGGCGGGGCTGGCATCACACTTCCTTTGCACTTTGTGTTTTTTCTTGGGCTCCTGTTTTGTCTGGTACCTTGGTGCACAGTCCTCACTGCACCCCACCCCAACAGCCCACATTGTACCCCACCCCAACAGCCCACACTGCACCCCACCCCAACAACCCACACTGCACCCCACCGCAACAACTTGGTGCACTCCTCACTGCACCCCACCCCAACAGCCCACATTGTACCCCACCCCAACAGCCTACACTGCACCCCACCCCAACAACCCACACA
>NW_008360325.1:6052812-6089741 GCF_000622305.1 Nannospalax galili
TCAGTTGGCGCCTGGATTCTACTGGAGGAACACGATCCTGGCTTTTGCACACAGGGCATATAACTAGCTTAAGAACAATGTGTTCAGTTAAGGATGCAGCTCCCTAGGCCTCCTCATAACCCAAAGAGCTATTTCAAGAACTGCATTCACATGGGAAGGCATGGGTACCTCTGGGACAGAACCTTGGGAAAGGAGCTTCAGTCAAGAGGTTTGCTATTCATGACCACAAGTCATCTGGCCATCTTCTCCCTTATCCTGTAATTGCACATGTCCATCTCTGGCTTGCTCGAAAAGCCCCAACTAAGAACCCTAGAAGAATTCATGGTAGGCATCTAGAAACCAGGTCACTTATTCATGTGTGTCTACCTCTTAATTCACTGATGCAAACCTCAGACTTCTGAGCATTCACTCTGCTCCCAACACAATGGTTTGGCACTGAAAATGCGGTTAGGTAAAATACGGTTTTCCTATTCTCATTCGTCCTCTTCAATTTCTGCGTGTCTTAAGCTCAAATCTTGTCACTCTTCAGTGATACCAAAGGTGGTCTTCTGCTCTCCCACCTCATCAGGACAGGCGTAGTGGGTTGGAGGACCACTGGACTAGTTAGCCTCAGAAGCCAGAGGCTTCCTCTTACTTCTCTGCCCACAACGTGTACATCAGGCAAGCCATGGCTCTGACCTTCATTTCCTGAGTGTGAAATTGGCCTGCTGACACATGCTTGTACCATTGGGTCAGAGGACATATTGTTGTATGAGAAAGCTTCGAAAGTCTCCAGGGTGATGCAGATGTGGGGCAATTATATACCAAACAATTCCCTAGAGCTCCCTGACAGCCAACTGGATTCTGGGAGCAAGGTCCGAGGAAGGAAGGGCCATGGCCACAGGATCATTGGTCGGGCTCCTGAAAGAGATAGGAGAACCTCCAAGAGTATGCACCAAAATAGAAGGGAGCTTTCAGAGCCCCTGATGGTCTATTTATGGGAGACAAGAGTGCTCAGGGGCTCCTGAAGGCTGTGAGTCAAAGGCGGCAGACCTCAGCAGGAGGGGCCACCAACCCGAAGAAGGAAGCAGACTGCCACAGCCTAGACCTGCTGGGCACATGGAGACGCCCTTCCTCACCCTGCTGTGCTGAAGACGGCCATGCATATTTACATCTTATCATTTCTTCTAGTGAAACGAAAGAGCACCATCTGCCCAACCACATTCCGCTTCCAGGAAACCGAAATGAGAGCGGATGTTGTCTTTCGCTGCTGGTTTCATTTTTTCGCCTTCCTTTTATGCGGGACTCTATTTTTGTTATTGTACAAGAGGCTCTTGTAGATGTGTTTTTTCTCCCTGTGTTCCTCCCTGAATTGTCCAAGGCCGAGGTCTTCACATAGGGGCCTCGTGCCTGCCTTGCAGAGGGCGAGGTCAGTACTGAAGAAGCCATTTAGCCATAGGCATGTCATCCAGAAGACTTGCTCACAATGCCTCCACAGCAAGGCCCTGTCCTGCTCCATTCCTCACTAGCAGAGTGCTTGCTTAGCATCCGTGAAGCCTGGGTTTGAGTCTCAGCACTGAAGCCATGATAGCTCACAACTATAATTAAGTGACAGAGAGGGGGAGGCAAGAGGATCAGAAGTTCAAGGTCATTGTTGGCTGTATAGCAAGTTCAAGGTCAACCTGGGATATATGAGACTTTGAAAGAAGAAAGAAAGAAAGAAAAAGAAAGAGAGAAAAGAGAGAAAGAAAGAGAGAAAGGAAGAGAGAAGGGAGAGGGATGGAAGGGGGAGGGAGGGCAGGAGAGAGGGGAGGGAAGAAGGAAGGAGGAGAAGGAAAGAGTAAAAAGGAACTGGTTGTTTGGAAATAGGAACGATGGTCCCAGGAAGCTGCTGAGCAAAGGACAGTGCAAGGCGTGCTTCACACAAGGCCTTCTCTGAAAAGGCCTGTTGACATAGATCCTTAACATGGTGGAGTTCTGGGATGAAGGGCCTAGTGTCTCCTGAGACTAGAAGCATCCTGGGTTCTGCCCACATTGAAAATTCAGTCCTACCTGGAAGAACCAGGAATGAGTTAGTGGGCAGCAGGTTCTGGGACATTGTTGGTAGGTGACATTGCTGAGGGGCGCCAGACATGCAGAAAGACCGAGCGACAGAGCTCACGTAGAGCTGGGCAGCTGTCCTCTGAGTTTGTGTTCATGCAGAGCCCTGAATGGTACAGTCCTTGGTCAATAAGCACTTACGGGAGAGGAGATGTGTATTCAAGAGACACTAAACTATGAGGTGCTGTCAGGAAAACTTGCCTATGGTGAGGCCATTGCAGTGGGCAGCAGGTTCTGGGACATTGTTGGTAGATGACATTGCTGAGGGGCACCAGACATGCAGAAAGACCGAGCGACAGAGCTCACGTACAGCTGGGCCGCTGTCCTCTGAGTTTGTGTTCATGCAGAGCCCTGAATGGTACAGTCCTTGGTCAATAAGCACTTACGGGAGAGGAGATGTGTATTCAAGAGACACTAAACTATGAGGTGCTGTCAGGAAAACTTGCCTATGGTGAGGCCATTGTAGCACATGGGTTGGTGGTAGGCTGAGCTCCTAGAAAATATCACAAAGGTTGACCTGGTCTGAAGACAAGTTCTAGGGCTCTGTGAGGGAAGGCAATGTCTTGGAATGTCCTCTGGGCCTTACAGCTCTCTGCAACGGTATGGTCAGAACAAAGCTAAAAGCCCAAGCCCAGGATCAGGGTACATGAGCACCCAGCCTGCCTGCACCAGGAATGGGCTTCCAGTTCAACCTCTGAGAATTTCTTCCAGAGAGAAGATCCAGTCACCTTCACCCAGGATGCATTCTGGGAAATCCCCAAGTCCCTGGACACTTCCTTCCCTCTTCTATACAAAAGGAGACAGTGGTCACCAGAGCACCAGCTGCAGCTGCAGTGTGACAGTGTCACCTGGGGGAAGCTGCTTTTTAAACCCAGAGGCACTGTGCCGCTGTGGGGCTGAGGCCAGCACCACAGGGGCTGTTCGGTATTTGCTGGGCCTGCAGTGGGACACGTGGCCTGAGACCCATCTTCGGGACGCACTTCAAAGCACCAACTCCATCTCTAACCTTTTCACAGCCCTGGGTCTAGCTGTCTCAGTCTTCTCGGGAGGTCTCTAGTCTCCTCATTTTGGAGGTGAGACAAGGTTGACACTGGTACTGGGGAGGTGGGGAGGGATGGGGAAAGGAGGGTGGGGCCAAAGAGCTCCCTGACTGAGAAGATTAGACTCTCGGTCATCTTAGACAGAATGCTTGGGGGTATGAACCAGGAAGGCTTCCTGTATGACTAACTCAGAAGTAGGCATCCATTTAAAAAAGTAGCCTGGCTCCCAGTTGCTACTGTGCCCTGCAGTGCACATGGAATGGAAGTCAGTGTCACCCACTACTTCCCTCAGTCCAGAGACTCTTAAGCATGTTAACTCTTGACAAAGCCCTGTCAGTCCACTAAAGGTCTTCAATGGAGGTCCTGAGAGATGGCTCAGTGGTTAAGAACACTGGATGCTCTTGCAGAAGACCTGGATTTGGTTCCTAGCACCCACATGGCAGCTAACAACTGTCTGTAACTAACTGCAGTTCCCGGGCCTCTGCAGACACTGTATGACATAGCTACACTTATATACATGTAGGCAAAACACTCATACACATAAAATAAAAATTTTTTAAAAAGTTAAAATTCTTTATGGGGGCTAATGATTTATTCTACCAGGGAGACCCAGTCCCCATCCTACCAAACATGTACAGACCTGTAGCATGCAGCCCTCTGGTCAACAAGGAGGCCATTCCCAGAACAATCTGAGAAAAGGCTTCTGCCAGAGCTGACTGCTCACAAGTATAGCAAGTGATAAGTTGGCTGGCCAGTCCAGCCAAGCTAGGGAACCTCTCTTGGACTCCCACAGAGGGTCTAGATCAGGGGGAAATGCAGAAAAAGAAGCCATAATATAAAATGCTCATAATGGGATCAAAGCGTACTATAGAATGGTAACTCTCAGTCATGCAAACTTCAGAAGTTTCTTTGATTATCTTGTTCATATCACCTTAGAGTTCAAGGTGAACTATCCCATTCCTCTGTTTTTGTTCATCATATCCACACTCTATACTCATCCTGGGAGAGCCTGGATTTTATGAGCTATTGGAAGCTGTAAATAAATACCACTTGGGATCTCAAGATCAAGGCTGGTAATCTGTTTCTCCAACACACAGGACTGGACCTGCAGCCATGCTGGGAGCTTGATGAGAAGATTCAGACTTCTAGACTCAAACTCCTGTCTTCAAACACTGCTCTGCTGATACTCCCATGGTCCTATGGCCTGCCAGTCTAATGCATTGCTCTCGGTTTATTTCCTTTGCTATGATAAAATACCCTGATGCCAACCAGCATAATGGAGAAAGGTCTTGCTTCAGTTTACAATTTCAGGCTATAGTCCATCATTGTGGACAAGTCGAGGCAGGAATTTCAAACAGCTGGTCACATCACATGCATCATCCGGAGGGGAGAGAAATGAATGTTTGCACGCTCACTCGCATACACCTGCTCAGCTTGTTTTCTCCACTCCAAGGCAGTTAATGACCTGCTGCCTAGGGAATGGTGCTGCCCACACTGGGCTGGGCCATCCAACACTGATTAATTTAAGTAGGACAATCATCTACAGAAATGCCCACAGGCCAACCTAATGTAGACAGTCCCTCATTGAGACTCTTCTCAGGTGAGTCTAGATTGTTTCAAGTTGAAAAGTAGAGCTAACAATCACACTCATCACTATAGAAGCTGCTTCAACTTCTCTCCTGACTCAGTGAACCATTTCATCCTTCCTCCTCTCCGTCCTTCCCTCCCTCCTTTCCTCCCTCCTTCTCTCCTTCCCTCTCTGCCTACCTTTCTTCCCTTTTGTCCCATCATTTTTTCTTTCCATCCTCCCCCACTTCCTTCTTTCCTCCTGCCTGCGAATAAATATCCAGCCACTTGGCTCTGTGTTGATGCAAGCGTGGACCTGGGTTTGCCATTTTGATCCAAGGTTAAATGAACAGAAACACAAAGGGAATGAGTAAAACTCACTTCCACAGTGCAGCAACATCCAGGTGCTTGGAACTCACCAAAATGTAACTCCAAAGAGCTGAGATTAGAAGGGAGGTCAGCCTTGCCATGAGCAGTTTTAGTCTTCTGGAAATTCCCTGCTGATGTATGTTTCTTCCCTCAAAAACTGACATGAAATCTCAGTCACCCAGAAATATAGTCTGGCCTCTGGGAACTACTAACAAAGGCCAAACACTGGCAAATGGCGCAGCAGGTCAAGGTGCTTGCTGTCAAGCCTGATGACCTGAGCTGAAGTTCGAAAATACACATCTCAGAGACCAGGGTTCAGGCTTCCCAGTCAATATGCTGGGCTTCCTGACGTCACAGGGGAGAAAGGCTGACTTCTGCTGACCAGATGCTGCACCTGTCCTTAAGAACCGTTAAAATAGTCAATATATTCATTCTTTAATGGTTGGGAAAGCACAGCAGAGGGCTGGAAAACGAAGAATGGAAGAAGCAGACACATTTCCCCTTTCCTTCCTGTTCACCAAATAAGTTTGGATGACAAAAAAGGATGCCTCCATCCCCGCCCCCGAGCGCTGGATTTCAGGAGCCAATAACTCTCTGGACGGCTAAGGGACTGCTGAGCAACTGACCTGGGGCTTGGGGAACTGTTAGTCACAACTGTCTAATTTGTTATGGTTTGATTTCAGGGCATGATAGGAAACAGAAGATATTTTTGAAGGAAGAGAAAACTTTTTTTTGTGGTTAGGGAGGCGAGAAAGAAAGGGTTTGTTCTAATGCCGGACAGCAAAGAGATTTTCATATCTCTTCCAACAACAGTAGCACTTGTTTCTTGACATCTGGTGTCAGAATTCTTTCCAACTACCACCTCATTTACCCATCACACAGCCGGGTCCCCAGTGATGCTTCTTCAGTGGACTCTAGGCAGGTGTGTCCATCAACAATCTTGGCTCCTCTTTGCACAGGAGCACTGGGTTTCCTAAGGGGATCTGCCCACTGAGAGCTGTAGCCTCTTTGGCTGTTCTTTGAGACTGTGTAAGTCTGTCCCAGATGGAGGAGGAAAAGGGAGCCCAGATGTAGTTTTGGGTTTGTGACTCCAAGTGGCTGAAACCCCATCTATCTTCCCATGAGTTGGTGGAGGAAGCCACAAAATGACAGAGCTCACCCATGGGCACTAGAGATCTCCAGGGGAAAACTCCAAGAGCCATCTGCCCCAAGGCTACCCAGCGTCCCTCCTTGAGGCAGAGGGAGCCCACTTCTGGCAGAGTCAGCATTTTTCATCATGAAGAAGACCTTCAGAAACTATTTTGAGACAACTTTTTCTAAGTAGCTGTGTTTCCTCACACAGAGAAGTAGAAGGGCAGAGGTCCAACTCAGGACCTTCCTCCCTGTGAGCCATCCATCCAGTCCCAGCGTGCGCTCAAGAGAGATTTCTAGAAATGATTTCCTAGGTTAAACTGCACCCTGACATTCTTAGGCCACAAAGCAGCCCTTCTGAAATCTCACATCTCTGTCCGCTGATCATTTTAGCACCTTCGGGCATATGAACACCAATAGGGTTTAAGAAATAAACACCTGAAAAGCACAAGATATGATCTCTCAACTACAAAGTTCTCTTTTGTGGAACTAAGTAGCGAAGCCCCTTCCTGTGTGGCAACATGTTTGCAAGGTTTCTGGCCTATTGGAGTACCAAGAGAGGGCTTCATCCCTGGGAGCCTGGTTCATTACATGACTCGTTTTCTTTTGTGCATGTGTGTGGGGTGTATATACGGGGGACATGCATCTGTGTGTGGTGTACGTGTGGAGTGTGTTGGGCATATATGTGGGGGGGGGGAGTGTATATTGTATATGTACTCAGATGTGTGTGCATGTGCACATGGAGGCCAGGGGTAGCTACTGGGTTTCTTGAGTTAGTCTCTATTTTATTTTTTGAGACAGGTTATATCACTGCACCTAGAGCTCAACATTTGGTTGGCTGACAAGTGTCTCCAAGTGTCTACTTGTCTCTCTCCCACCCCCACCCCCGGCAACACTGGGATTACAGAGACAAGTAGTCGTGTCCGGTGTTTTAAGGGGATGCTGAGGATTTGAACTCAGGTCTTCATGCTTGTATACCAAGCACTTTACCAGCTGATCCGTCTGCCCTGTCCAATGACCTATTTTTTTTCTGTTTTCTCCTGAAATTAAAAAAAGCTTAAACAAATGATCAAAGTTATGAACAAGAGAATTAACAGTAGCAGTTCAAGTTTTGAGAGTTAAATGGTCCCAATTTCCAGCCATCATTTTATTTCCAAGGAGATGTACCTGCCAGGGATGTCAGCCTTCCTAGGCTGGTGAGGAGGGAGGCTTCCACACTGTCCACTACTGTCTCTGCACTCCCTTTAAGAGAGATTTGAAAAATCATCTTATTAAATATTTCCTTTCCACTGCAATGCCAAGCACCCTGCGTGACCACAGTGGATAAAAATTCAGAAACATTCTGAGGCTGGAGAGATGACTCAGTGGTTAAGAACACTGACTGCTCTTGCAGAAGACCCAGGTTCTAATCCCAACACCCACAGGGCAGCTAACAACTGTCCATAACTCCAGTTCCAAGGGATCCGACAGCCTCTTCTGTCCTCCGTGGGCATTGCACGACATGGGTGCATTTACCTACATGCAGGCAATACACTCATACACATAAAATAAAAATAAAATGTTAAAAAATATTCAGAAACATTCAAGAAGCCAGCCACAAGCACACAGGGATGTGGTGAATGCCAGGGGCAAATCAGAACAGGTTTCCCAACTGAGGTGATCTTCTAGAGTCTGTCCGAAACCTGTTTGCTTTTGTCTCTAACGTAG
The DNA here is from genome assembly GCF_000622305.1 of Nannospalax galili. Lineage (NCBI taxonomy): Eukaryota > Metazoa > Chordata > Mammalia > Rodentia > Spalacidae > Nannospalax > Nannospalax galili. Next base: position 6,060,705 of record NW_008360325.1, read on the forward strand.
ACATAAGATACCACACACATATACACATATGCGCACAAGTGCATAAGACTCAACCACACAGAAACACATGTATATAAAGACACATGCACATGTACATACAGACACACACACATGTTCACATTCACAAGAACACATATACACATACATATGCATACAGAAACATAGGCATATACACAGGACACACATATACACAGACACACACAAATACATAGACACACATAGACTAAGACTCATATACACATACATATATATGCAGACATTCACACCAACAGACACATATACACACATATACTCAGACACGCACAGATATATGTACACATGTAGACAAACACAGACCCACATACACACATATATATACATTGACATACATACTGATAGATACATATACTCATACATACATATACATAGACACACAGAACACATGAAAACACACAGATGAACACAGACCTATATACACACCTATGTACATACAATGACATATACTCAGACAGACACATATGCACATATACACAGACACACACAGATACATGCTGTATGCACAGACATAAACTCATATACACATATATGTATATACAACAACATACACATTGACAGACACATATGCACATACAGACACACACAGAAGCATGCACGTACAGACAAACATAAACACATGTATACACATATACACAAACATACACAGATGCATACACATATATAGACAGACACACACATATATAGACACACAGACACATACAGACACACACAGACACACGCACACTTCATCCAGCAGCACAAGGCTCTATGAACTTGAAGAGTTAAAGGTCTCATCAGAAGGGAAGTCCCTTAGCTTATATGACAAAGGAGAAAAGCTCTGAGCAGCATCTCTTCTTCTCCTGACTTTATTCAAGTTAAATTATCAAAGCATTGCCCAACTCTCAGTACCCAAGGCAAGTCAGAGTTGCGTCTAACTGCTGTGATGTCTTCAGCTCCTCCCAGAGGATGCTGTGGAGAGCCATCCACGGGCACATCATGTGGAGCTCAGAGCTATGTTTTCTCCTCCTCCGTGAGGCAGGAAGGACTCTGCTCACCTAGTGAGTCTGGCCTTAGCTGCAGAAGAACTCACATTCAACTTCAAGGGCAGATGCTGCTGCTCTCCCACCGAGGGCCCTTGGCGATGTTTGGGCGCCTCTGTGATCCCTGTGCTCTCTGTAGATCAGAGTCCACTCAAAGGTGGTGGGCAGTAAGGGAGGATACCTTAAGAAAGCACTTGGAGGCTAATTGCCTGAGGCATGTGAGCTATTCCAGTGCCCCAGTTTTCAACTGACCTGGGGGCGGGGGTCATACAATGAAAATATGTGACCTGATTAAAGTGTGCGCAATGGCTTTAAAGCATGTTCAAATATAATGAACCTATGAAACACATTGCCTAATCTAGCTCCTTGAATCTCTTCCTGGAAGGCCTCCCAGACTCCCAATAAAAAGAAGTTACCTCACCACCTTGGCCTCCATGCCGTGGTGGTACCTCTCTGGACACTGACCTTCAGTAGGGCCTGGTTTTGACTGCCAAAGGTGAAGTTCTTATGGGCACAATCCATGGTCAGGTCCTGGCAGGGTATTCATCTTTTTGATCCAGGGTGTTCTGTGGATCTTTCTAAAAGATGGTCACTTACTCTACACATGAACATCTCCAAACCCCATCCTGATTTTCAGGGAGTATTACAAAGAAAAAGGAAAAAACATTATCACTTGCCTTGTATATCATAAGGCAGAAATATTGGTGGGAACAGGGGTGAAATTCCACACACAATAACCCCAAAAAGAAATCCCAGCTTCCAGTATGGACATGATTTAAATTTTCATGAACAAATCATCTGGTTCGCACAAGGAAGTCGGCGATGGGAAAAAAAAAATAAAAACAACTCACAAACCATGCGGGGATGTGTGACCCCAACAGGGTCCCCCAGAGGACCCCTCTGACCAGGCTTCCATGGAAGCTCCTTGTCACCGGGCATACCTTCTGCACTGGCTAATTACTTTTTAAAATTCATATCTAGAGCCACAGGCTGCCTCGTGGGATTAAGCACAGTATGCTCTGCAAATTGAAAATAAGATAGCTGTTAGGAATATACACTTGCCTGTATGATTACCACAGCAAACAAAGGCAAAACATTAATTTACATCTATTATAATAGAGAAACAAAGACGGAAACACTCCTGGCATCTCAGGCGAGAGATGGATTTAAGAAGGTGATATTCCTGGGAGATGGAGTGGATGATGGGCTACAGGGATGAAGGGCTGTGGGACGGGGTTGAGGAATCTTGGGCTCCTTTGGAGGTCATCACGCTCCCCACCTACCTCATGGACAAGGTCAGGAACAGAGAGGGGGAGAGAAGGGCCATGGTTACCAAGCAGGTTAGGAGCAAAAAACACTGATTTCCTTTAAATTCACACCTGATTGTCTAACAAGAGAGTAGCCACTGGGTTTTGTTCTTGATAGAAGGCTGAATTTCATGCAGAAACTCATCACAACATAGCCTGTGTTTCAGCCATCTTGCCTGTGCTGAGGGCTGGGCTTTTTCCTCTGTGGTGGGCTCTTTGGTTGCTTTTCCCACTCATGGTTGAAGATCCTTGATGAGGTCAAGACACCTGTCCAATGTCAAGTCACCTAGAACACCCCTTGGGCACTGTAATGGAAAGAGTCTCTGTGCTCCCTGGATAGGCACTTGTCTCTTACTTTGAATTCTCCTCAGTGAGGTCAAACTGCCTAGTCTGAGAGCCCCTCCAAGCCAACAGCGAAGGCAGAGCACTATCTCTTTGGGGTCTACCATTTTGCCTTTCCCCAAACCCCCAGTTGGTGGTGGTTGGCGGGGGGGTATAAGGTATTAGGTCTTGACACGTCCTACCAGCTGAACAGTGGACCCCAGGAAAGGAAGTCTTCTCTTCATACCAGGGGTGCCAGGTCTGCCCTTGTTCGGGACTCAGGGCTTATTTCACAGGAGGGGCTCTCTGTTGACTTTTCTCTAAGTTCTCAGCCCCGACCCTGAACTTTCTGGATTTCCCTGTACCATAGATACTGCCCTGTGCACTCCAGGTCAGAGCCCGTTTCCCAACACAGCCTGCTAATGTAACCTCTGAGTGCAGTCTTGCTGGGATGATGCTAACCTCTCCTTATTGGGTCTGGAGCCTTTGTGAAGTATTGGAGTCTGATTGATGGAGCATCATAGAAGATGTGGCCTGACAGGGGATTGAAAAAGTCTGCTTATAATAGTTTAAGAGTGATGGACATGGGGCAGGATGCAACCTTTGAGATGATGTGCTTGAAAGAGTTTAGGGAGTGAAACACAAATTATCTGCTGTTCAGTGTGAAGTTGAAAATATGGACTTCTCAAGAAATTCCTAGAATGGGTAGTGAAGATGTTTCCAATGTGTAAATATCCCTGGGCAAGGATTTCTTGAAAAAAAAAAAAAAATCTTGCCACATTAATGGTATATTCAAGTCTTTGAAGCAGATGGTTTTGGCGTCACACCTGGATGTGTGTCCCTCATTTAATCCCATGGGGGCATATCCTCTGGTGACCTCCTTGCCACTGGAAGGCTCTCAGGCTTAGGAGGAGCAGAGCTAGGATTGCAGTCCCCACAAAACTACTTTCTCATTGTAAAACCGTGGTGAATCTCCTGCCCTCTCTGACCCTCGTTTTCCCCTTCTAGCCCTTGCGCCTGAGGAGCAAGTGTCCATTTCATCCTACCGTTTCATGACCCACATGATCTGTCTGAGGTTGAGGCTTTGAGCAGCAACAATACTTCACAACAGAAGTGGGAAGGAGGAAGGAGGACTTGTTGGGACAGGAGGAAAAGGTGGAGAGTGGGAGGGGCAGGGTGGGAGGTGCTGTAGAACTCCAGAAAGAACACAAGGTCTCTTCACTGGGGTCTGGGTTTCTAAGGGTTTTATCTGGTACAAACTCAGAGAGCATTTACAAATTGGAAATAACTCTGTAAGCCCAGATAAGATTGTCTCAGTAACACTGTAGCCAGAAACAGCTCATCACAGCTTCCTTTCAATTAACCATTTAAATCACAGCCCATACAAACTTCCATCCCCTGCTGCTTTGTAATAATCATAATAAAAAAATTCTGCCAGAGCCCAGGAGTTTTGATTCCAGCTGCTAAGTACTGAAGGTCGGCAACCTTTCTCTGGAGCCCAGGTCTGCTGTTACTCTTTGAAAGAACTTTCCTTTGGCTGTTGTGGAAGTGACGGCCCAACCCCCGACCTTCCCAGCTATTGAATGGTGATTCATTATAGATAACCCTTTCTGATTAATTTTGTTTTGACTTTAACTCTGACATGAAAGAAAGAAAAAGATGGCACCAAAGAGGTAAAATCCTCTCCTCTAACATTCACGGCTCAGCTATTTTTAGCTAGCTCTGAGGTTTGATGCAGAAAAGATGGAAAATAACCTACATTTAGAAAGAAATTAAATTGTTGATTGTCATTAAAAATCCCAGCTGTCAGATTCGAAAGTCAACATGGTAGACTCTCCATGATAAGTAACAAACAGACGTTTTCTTGAAATTCTTTTGAGTTCCAGGTACCAGAGATGCTAGTGAATGACTTGGCTTGGCAGGTGCTAGCTAGCTGGACTGTGGCAGAGCCCTCCTGAGCCAGCTGTAGGTATGGCTGTGATCCACACCCAGTAACCTGTACAACAGGAGCAATCAAGGCTGAACCTGAATTCTGGAACCAGCAAGGGTTGGGGACAAGGTCCCTGCCCTTTTCTCTGTGGGCCTTGGTGTTCAGATCTATAAAATGGTTTGAACACCATGTATGACATAGGGATGTCAGGAGCCTTAAGATGATGCATGGAATTTGGGGACACAGTGCACAACTCCAAGAAGTGTTTAGATACTTGCAGACAGCACATGCCATAATTACAGAATGACCAGCAATGGTGTAGATTGCCATGCGACTCTGTAATGCAGATCCTCGTGTTCATCAAGGGACCTTCCCTAGACTCTGTCTATTGTGGCTCAACGTTAATGGCTAAGTTTCTGTCCCTTGTCTTAGTTTCCAAACATTAAGTTGTACAGGTGCCATCTGGGATCAAGGCTTTGTGCCATCATCCCATGACACAAGATGCAACTCTGCTCCCAAGTAATTCTCAGACATCTGGCTAAAGTCTGAAGCACTGTGGGGAGCTGAAATCCATCCCTGTGAGGGACAGGTAAGCGGCCAAAAAGTAAAGCAGAGGCTCGTCCCCATGTGGAGGAGGATGTCTGAGGACTCCTCAGGTTATTCCCTTTCTTGAGCCCAGTCTTTAGACACAGGCACATGTGCTGCTTTCTCTCTATCTATGGAGAATACGGTGCTTGTCCGATAAAGGTGTGCTGGAGGAAATCGGAATGAAGTGAGGAAGGGGAGGGCAGGAGGAAGGGGGAGGAAGGAGGGAAAAAGGAAGGAAGAAGGGGAAATGGAAAGGGAGATGTAGAGAGCGTGGGAAGGGGAGAGAATTTGTGTGATACAACTTTAAAGTCACTTTAAAGATTCAGAGAGTTACTCTGCACTTTAAAAAAATTATGTATTTATATATTTAGGTATTTATGTGTGGGTGCTCATGCACATTCCACAGCGTACACATGGAGGTCGGGGCAACCTGCAGGGGTTCTCTCCATCCACTCTGTGGGTCTCAGGGATGGAACTCAAGTCATCAGTCTTGGCAGCCAGTGCCCTTACCTGATGAGCCATCTCATCAACCCCATGTTGCAGTACTTTAATCATGGAGTGGTGAGTTTTACCACACAGAAGTCATCTAACATGCTTTTGAATGTTTACAGGGAATTAGTGGGGATAGCAATAATGATTTTTAGCATTACAGACCAACACCATTCTGCATCACATCCTCAAACAATTTTTATCAGGATATTTCAGAGACGTGAGTTAAAATTTAATACAGAACACAAGAAGAAATAAATGTTGGACTTTAAAATTTTATTGGATTATTTAAGGTGTGGAACTTGTCAATTATATATATATATGTATTTATGTATTGAAAAATAATATTCCTCATTTAAGCTAATAAACATAATCATCACTTCAAATGTTAGCAATGTGCATGTGTGTGTCAGTGTGTCTGCATATGTCTATACGCATATTTCTGTATGCATGTATTTGTTTATGTATGTATATGTGTATATTTGTGTGAATGTGTGTATATGTGTGTATGTATGTGTGTGCATGTGTGTTTGTGTATGTGTGAAGATTTGTGGTATATGTGTGTATATATGTGTGTGATGTAGGTGTGCGTCATGAATGTGGTATGTGTATGTGATGAGTGTGTACAACAGGAATCGAGCCAAGGGACATTATGCTGAATGGAACTGAGCAAAGCTGCATGGACACAACTCCCCTTACCCATGGGAGTGACATGAAGCACGCCCACACCATCCTCCAGTGCCCCACCTTCAGTCTTCACTGCTTTCACTGTGTTGGGTTCCAAGTCTGGCAGCGCCCACAAAACCCTCCCCTAGGAAGGTGCATCCAGCCATGAGCTACACCCGTTGCTCAGGTAGAACGTTGGCTTTGGCTTACGCTGCTGGGGAACTCTGAACAGCCTGACATAGGACTTGTGCTTGGCCTGGGCCTCTGATTCAGGAAGGGCCTCTGAGGACTTCTTGATCCGGACTCTGTGGAGTGAGGCATCATGCCAAGCCTGTTCCAGAGCGTTCTGTCCCGAGAAGAGAAGTGACATACCAGGACTCTGGGCAGATTAGAACAAAGACCACGTTTAGAAACAACTTTTTCATAACCTAGGTGCAGAGCTTTCTGATCCCGCTCCTGTTGGTTATTAAAGTAGGCGATGGCACTGTGTCTCTTTAGAACTGACCATCCTGTCAGGCTGTCTGCAGACGGGAGTCATGTGCTTCTAGACTACCTGAAAGGACAGTCACCGAGACAGCTGAAAGTTGGGTAACTCTCCGCTAAAAGTGAGGTGGCTTTCCAGACTCAGGTTCTGTAACGAAGGATCCTCAAAGATAAAGCAGAGGCCAAGTTTCCACGGGCAAGGGAGGGCTGTAAACACTAAGCACACTGTGTCTGCTTGCCTGGCTCTGGTCTCCTCATCAGCCCCCAGCACTGGGTGCCCAGAGCAGGCTCTCTTGATTTGATTTGTGTTGCTTTAACAGAGCTCTGAAATCTAGTTCTCTCCTAAAGCAAAGAGGTTTACGTAGTTCACGGTTATGGAGAAGCTACCAGCTTCTGTTCTGCTCTGGTGAGGGCCTTGTGAGATGACGTGAAAAAGAAGGAGTAGATGCAAAGGGGTAAGACAAGAAGAGAGAGAGCCCAGAAGCCCGCACTCTCTCGTCAGCTAGTTTTCCTGGAATTAATCCACTTTGCCCAGTGAGCATGCATCCCTTCTGAGGGTGGTGCCCAAACTCTGCATACTTCCCCCTAGGTCCCGTGTCTTAAAGATCCACCACCTTTTAGTAATGCCAGCCTACCCTGGGAACCAAGCATCCCACACAGGAACCTTTGGGAGAACACACTCAAAACCCATTCAGACCTCAAGAGAAATCTTTACCTAGTGTCTGATGGATACAGAAACAAGTTTTGGTGACACTGTAATGCCACAATTCACATCTCATCACTGTGAGTGAGAGTGTCATTTATTTGGAATAAAAGCTGCTGATCCTACTTTGAATGTTAGAGCAAGCTGTTGTTATAAAGTACAGAGTAAACGCAGAATTGTCACATTGATCCTGGACTCACTTAAGTCCCCTCATTAGCCAGGCCCACTGCACCTGACTGATGTCCAAAAGTGCAGTCCCCTATATATATCTAGACAGATTTGTATCAACATTGCATTGTTACACTTGACTTCCCCCTTTTTTTTAATTATGTAAAAAAAAATCACATTAAGCCGAATCTAATTACTGCAATGTATATTAGAAGCAGGGCACCATCAAAATTTTATTTAAATTAATCAGGTTTTGATTTAAGATATTAAATTCAAATTAATCATGTAAAAATGGAAATGATCCTTGACGTGCTTCCAGCTGTGACTTCAGTCTGTTTTCTCGTGAGTCACTTTCGGGATGTCTTGAGGGGAACATTACAAAAATTCACGCCGGTGCTATTTCAATTAGAGTTATTTAGCAGGACAGATGTAAAGAATATGGCATAATTAAGAAGGAGCTGATGACATGGCTACAGATTTTCAGGATTAAAAGAGGAAGAAAAAAAACTACATGAACTGGAATGGAAATTGACTACTGGCCTTGATGCCCAAGTTCAAGTGCAGGGAGGTTAAGCATTCATTACAGGCAGAGAGAAGAAATGTTGAACCACGGGACTTTTTCTCTGGAGCTATCTCTGCACTCCGACTTGGGTTTCAACTTTGAAGTTTCATTAACAAGCTGCTACTAACTGATATTGAAATTCTTATCATCCCTCAAATTATCTTTCCCCATGGCTATCGTTGCCGCTGACTAATTTGATTCTAGGACTATCAGAAACCTATAAGAGCTAAAACAATACTTCAAGACCCATTTGAAACCAAATTGCATATATTGGCATATATAATATTGAATACAAAGATAATTTATTATTTATACTTGTGTGATTATATCAATATAATTTTTTAAATGGATACTAATTTCTCATATTGGGAATACATACGGCAGGTCACAAAGTGCTTAGGTATACATTGACCTGTTTATAGATGGGGTGGGTTGTAGTCCTTTGTTCTTGGAGGTAAGATTTGTGAAAGAAGAGCTTGTGAAGGCTTTGTGGTTTGCCAAAGTTTTGCAGCTAACTGGAGCCTGGGGACAGCTGTCCTCCCATTCTCTTGGTTCCAAAAGTGTCTGTTTTTCATCCATACCTCTGCAGTGGCTCAGCTCTGAAAAAGACTGGCTTCAAGTCGTGAGAAAGCCTGACAATCAGACTGCAACTTCATAGGCCCACGGCACACCTGGTCAGAACAGAAATCTTCTCAGCCGAACTCCACAGAAAGACTGGGGTGGGGGCTTTCCTACCCTAGGATGTGACTCACTCTGCGTTTCAGAGTCTCCAATAATCAGTCTTTCCATGTCATGAGCAATGTGTGTGTATGTCCTTTCTAGCACCCTCTCGGACAAACAACCTGTTCTTTTAACCCGGATCCTTCACTCTCCTCTGTCTCCACGTGAATTCAGTGGCCAAGGCTGTGACTTTCTAATCCCGGATAACCACCGAGCTTGCGAGATGCAGAACCTTCCAGTCCAGGGCACCAATATCAGCTCCTCCAACTCAGCCTCAATTTGTCCCTCCTGGCAGGCTGAGTTCTGTTGTTCTTTCTTGCAGGAGAGCTTGTTGAATGAAGGCCTGCTAGCATGGACCCTAGCCTCACATTTCACAAGTAGCCTTGGCTCAGGGAGTTGCAAGGACTATGTATTGATGGTTATTAGATTCATGGCAGCTAGCCTGAGGCTTCAAAGCTCAGCAGGCACCCAGACAGCTTTTACTCAATGAAGAAGAGAGAAAGGGAGGGAAGGAATAAAAGGATAGGTCAGTAAGTGAACTTTCCTACCGCTGTGTCCATCTCCACTGAGTATAAACACAGAGGAATACAAAGCTGTCTTCTGTGCCTTAGCCCAAACTTCCTCATGAACCGTCTACTGGGTGAGACTGTCCGCTCCACATACAGCCCAATTCTTAGGCATGCCAGTCGGTGTTGGTGGGGAAGCTGATCATTCATGGGGCGGGTCGTGTGTCCCACCTACGTAGTATAAACAGATGTAAGGAGTCTTTCAAAATCATGTTTTACACTTAATAAATAAATCATGTGGGAGGTTAGAAGAGAACTATTCTTCCTTGGTGGAAAACGAGTTTTGTCTGCTTACGAATCTAGTCAGACTACTAAGAAGGAGGGTTTCAAACAGCAGGAAAACAGTAAGATTTTTTTCCTCCAGTTTCTCTTTGCCTTTATTTTTAAGTCTTGCTTTGCACTTGTGCACTGACCCCATGAGACACGGTGGACGGAAAGAATCTGGTTTGTTCTCGTTGCTTCCGTCCTGTGGCCACTGGACAAGACACATCACCCGTCTGAGCCTGTCCTCTCCCTGCCGGTGACCAGCAGCTTTGAGGAGCTGCTTCCCTTTTCTACCTGATGGCAGGAGCCTGAAGTTAAAGTCACTGTGGCACCTGCTTCTGACTTCAGAGGCCTGGTGGGGGCTGTGTCTCTCCACCACGCTTCCTCGATAGGATCTTAAGAGCTGCCTGGTACTTCGAATTTTGTTTGAAATTCTCTAGCTTTGTCTACCAAGGCATTGTGGGAAGTCAGCTGTTCTTTATATGCTCAAGTTAGAATCTCAGCTTAGTAACTAACTCAACATTTCTATGAAATTGGCCAACCACAATCTCCTCATTTGCAGAGATAAGACATGCTGTTTCTCTGTCCATTTATCATGCCCTGTATGCTTTTCACTAACCTTTAAATATGCCCAGCAGGTTTCTGCCACAGGGCCTTCACTCTGACTGTTGCCCCCTGCCCTGCGGGGGCTGCTTCCCGACTAGTTACCTGGAAACTCTTTTCAAAGATCCCTTCCTTAGCCTGTCTCAAAGTCTCCATGGCAGGGAATTGTCTTCTCTTCATTCTCTCCTGCAGCCAAAATTGTCTATTTCAGCATCTGTTTTTATTTTTTATAGTAAATATTTCCTTTTTAATATTTTATTTATTATGTTTATTTTTTGTGTATGAGTATATTACCTGCATGTGTGTAAGTGCACCTGTGTTGTGCAACACCCACAGAGGTTGGAGGAAAGCGCTGGATTCCCCTGGAACTGGAGTTACAGACAGTTGTTAGCCACCATCTGGGTGCTGGGAATCAAACCCGGGTCCTCTTTAAGAGAGTCAGTACTCTTAACTGCTGAGCCATCTCTCCAGCCCCTATAGTAATTATTTCTTAAAACATTGAGTTTTAATTTTCAATCTCTCTGCTATCTTCTCTACCTCTAATTGTCAGGGCAAGAACTTCCTTGTTTCCCTTTCTTATTTTTTTTAAAATATTTATTATTTTGGGGCTGGAGAAATGGCTCAGCGGTTAAGAGCACTGACTGTTCTTGCAGAAGACCCAGGTTCAAATCCCAGTATCCACATGGCAGCTAACAACTGTCTTTAACTCCAGTTCCAGAGGATCCAATGGCCTCGTCTGTCCTCTGTGGGCATTGCACGACACGGGTGCACTCACGTGCATGCAGGCAATATACTCACACACATAAAAATTTTATTTTATCACTCACACATATAATAATTTTATTTTATGTGTGTGAATGTACTGTCTGCATGTACGTGAGTGCACCCGTGTCCTGCAATGCAGGCAGAGGTGAGAAGAGTCTGTCGGATCCCCTAGAACTGGAGGTATAAACAGTTGTTAGTGGTCATGTGAGCACTGGGAATTGAACCCAGGTCCTCTGCAAGAGCAGCCAGTGCTCTTAACCACTGAGCCATCTCTCCAGGCCCTTGTTTCCCTTTCTATCCCCAGTGCTGGGGCAGGCCACAGGTGGTCTGCAAACACCTGCTGAATGGATATCTACATCTGAAATGCACTCTGAATTGCCTTCTCTTTCAGATCCTTGCGCTCTTTAAGAAGCAGGAAGTACCAGCTGACCTGTCCACTCACTAGGAATGTAGGAAGCGGGGGGGGGGGGGGGGAACTAAATATGCATGTATATAAGGAGAGACAGTCCCTGGGGAGAGATGGAGGATGACCCAGCATGAAGTCTCAGAGAGAGATAGACTGAGGGAAACAGAGGCAGAGAGGCCCAAAGCAAGAAAGAAGCAGAGATTCCGGCAGAGAGGACAACAGGAGGAGGAGGGTGAGTGGCCAGCCATAGAGAAGTGGACGGCTAAGACTGGCACCCGAGCCTCTCCCTCCCAGAGACTCTCCTGTCCTTCCCGGCCTGCCTGTCACCTGTACCTTGGGAGGCCTCCTTGCATCATCACCTGTGCCCTTTGGAGGCAGAGTATCATCCTATTTACTCAGCTCTCCTGGTCAGGCCCGAGTCCTTTGTGTGTGGCGACGTCCCTGAGTGCTCCCCAAGAGGCCTGAGTGTCCCCTGTAGCACCAGGTGAGGGACAGCCAATTACTGCCGAAAAGGTCTTGGAGACTCCTGCTAATTGCGAAGGCCTCAGCAGGTCTTAATGTGTTCTAACCTTCTTACTGCCTCCCTCTCCCCAGCTCCCAGGGGCAGGGCCTTCTCCAAGCACAGGCTGCTGACTCTAGAGGGGTAGAATAGTCACAGCTTCTTTGCACAGGGGTTGGGAATCATCACAAGGGTAGAGAGAAGTTGGAGGGGAACCCCTGCAGAGCGTCCTTTCTCAGGAATCTTCCCCGCATATCCAAACCCACAGCAGCCTCGGTCAACCTTGCCAGGAGGAGGCTGCTCCCCTCCTCTGGGACTGGGCCACCTCAGGCTCCCAGGAGCTCTCAGATGGCTGAGAACATCACAGACCACAGTTGCATGGACCATAACTGGAGTCAAAGCCTCTTCATCTATCCAGCTTCCACAGTTGCTACTGCCCGAAGCTATTGAGGAGGTCTAGCCATGTCCTCACAGGAGCTCTGACAGTTCAGGTCAGACTGTCCTGCAAGGAAACGATTACAACACTTCTACCGTGCAAACCTTTTTGATGCTAAGATTACAGGCCAGTCACCAGCTAAGAGACAAGAGGGCATCTTTCTATTCCTCCACTAAATAGATGGTACACAGGGCAGTCTTTGGTTTATAGACCAGCTCTTTGCAAGTGGACCGTGTGCAATGCAGAGAGCATCCTTCCACACAGCAGTGGAAGGCAGGACCCTCCTTGGGCCTGGTTGGGTTTCCTTTAGGCACTGTTCTCTGGATGCATCACCCAGCATCAGTCTGTACCAGTCACTGGCCTCCTTTCAAGGGAGGTAGGTGGGGCTGCATCAAAACATCAGCACAGGGGCTGAGGTTGCTTGGCATGATTGTGACCTGGAAGACCGTTGAGTTAGACTTCCATTAAGTAAGTGTATACCCTGGGCACTCAATGTTTGACCACTTGCATTGCTCAAGCCTGTCCTCACCCAGGTCTAGTCAATGCTACAAGGAACATTTTGGGCATTTTGGAGATGTGCCTTCTTGCTACCCTGCAGTGCCCAGCCCTTTGTCAAGACGCACACACTCAGTCTAGGATAGGGAGGGTAGAGGAGTGCTCCCAAGACCATTAAGGCCTGATTCTTTCTAAGACAATAATTCAGAACATCTCCCCATAAGTCTGGATGAGCATCTAACTCCACTCAGGACAGACCAGAAATATAGCTAAACAGAGACCCACAACCTTGAAGCAGGTGCCCAATTCCTTGTATGTGGGAGGATAGCTTCTTTTTCAAGGCCCCAAGAAGACATGACATACCACCCATCTGATAGAGTTGAGACTTCCTTCATGGTGTGGAGAGCAGAGGTAGGACTCCCATCCCCCACCAGTGTGGCAAAGGCAGGAGGAGAAAACAGGCCATTTGTCACCCAGTAAGACCAGGGGCTGTGATTACATAAGGAGGTACAGTGCTTGCCAGTTCAGGGGCAGGCAGGAAGGAAGACAGTCTCGGGGCTTTGAGGAGGGCACCTGCTCTCTACTGTCTGATTCTCGAATTCAAAACCTAAGCAAGCTTCCTGTGGTGTGAGGACCCTGGTAACGCTGTGAGATGGGGTGGTTTTAGCTGCCTCAGTTTTTTCATCTGAAGTGGGCCGCTGATATCTCCACCACAAGACCGTTAGGTCATAAGGATCCGAAGGGTGAGCAAGGCTCCAAAGGCATCAGAGAGGAACAGTGTCCAGCTTTCAAGTTTATGACTTGGCAAACCTCATCCCATTTGTCCTTTCCCAACTTAGAGCATTGATTCTTCGCAGCCTTGTTTACCAATAGAGACAGAAGACACAATGCGTGCAAGCGATCTGTCCAGGATCACAGATATCTCAAGTGGTAGAGAATAAGGTAAAAATTCAGTTTTGTCTGATTCAGTTTCACTCAATGCAATCACTGTAAACAAAAAGCTAAAGGCTGGGGAGAGACTCAGTGCTAAAACATGATGACCTGAGTTTGATCCCCAGAATCCATGTGAGAAAATGTTCTGGGCCTGGTGGTGTGGGTTTGTAACCCCAGCCCAGGGGACGAGAGAGGTAGATCCCCAGAGCTCCTTGACCAGGCAGCCTCGCCTACTTGAGGAGTTCAAGGCCAATAAGAGACCCTGTCACAAAAGAAAGGCAGACCGTGCCTGAGGAACGACCCTCTAGGCTGCCCTCTGACCTGCATGTGACCCTGCATACACATGTGTGCATACACTAACATGTGCACACACATGCCAAACCCAGTGAAGATGACAAGAAATAGCTGATTGATACCATTAACAGCAAGAAAACAACAGTTCCGTCAGAGACCATTACTATGGGAATGTATTAAATGTCCATGTTGTAGGAGAGCTTGTTCAGCTCTCAAGCCTGGGTTCAAACAGTCACTATTGGCTTGCTTTGCCTCCATCTGGTAGCCGTTCCCGCAGGCCCTGTGGTCCAAAGGGCAAAGACAATACGGCCTTCACCAAAGCCCTGAAGCACGGCAGCTCCTCTGCCTGGCTAGGTCTCTGGGCTTAAAGAGGAAGAGGTTAACCTTTGAGGCTCAGTGAATGGGGAGCTGTGTCTTTAACAGCAGGCTTGTTTCTGCCTTCCCAGGGCAGAGCACAGCAGCTGGGCTGCCCCCCAGGCCCAGGCCTCCTGTTTTGCACTGCCTCTGAAGCCAGCCTGGCTGCTGCCCTGGGAGTCTCCCGGCCACAGGTGAGGTTCCACGGCCCCAGCGATGCCCAGGGGGCCAATCAGGCTGGGCCTGCATGAGGTAAGAGAGAGAGTCGCCCCGTGTGCTCTGGGCTCTTTCAGAAATCTCAGCAGATCAATGTCACGGTGGCTTTTAATTACGCCTCCTAGGCCGCATCATTATTTCATGACCTCTAATATGCCCAGCAGGCAGCCCTGGGCTCACAGATAAACAGCCACCCAGCAGGGCTTGGCCCCTGAGATGGTACCCACTGTGGCTGCCCAGCCCAAGGGACACTGGCCTGACAGGGCCCTGGCCTTGCTGAGCACAGGCCTACTATAGCTCAGAAGAGTTCTCCTTTTTCAGTCCTCACTTAGGAGGACCTACTGTGTGCCAGGTGCTGGCTCAGAAGACAGAGTCACTGCAGTGGCCCCTCATGACTTCTCCAGTTAGTCCTTGCACACTGTCCTTGCACACTGCCTTTGACTTAGAGGAGATTCTCAACCCAGAATGATTTTACCCTCTGGGAACATTTGACAGTACCTGGAGATACCTTCCGGCATCACAACTCCTGAAGGGCTGCTACTGGCATCTAGTGGGTAGAGGCCAGGGCTGCTCTGCACCCTACGGGACATAGGCTGGCCAGACCCAAAAGACGATCCAGACAAGACATCATCAGGGCCACGGGTTAGCAGCTCTGGAGATGACAAACGGTTTCCTCTGCACAGCCAGTACAAAGTCGTGACACCTGACTTCCCCTTCAGTCTTTAGTGATGGAGATCCCTCATGCATCACCTTGTCTCTCACCAGCCACTGGTCATACTAGGGCCTCTTGGTCATCGTTCTCCCTCTACCTGAATGACCTTTCCAGGTTTGATCACTGTAGGCATCCTAATTCTTAGCCACCCTTGTCTGTGGTCCCTGCCAGAGTGACTGAAACCCCTGGACCTTCCACCTAGACATAGAAAGGCTGGTTTATATTCTTCCCCCAACCTCCACCCCAGAAACCCTCTAGGTCATAGGCTGAGTCCCATGCATGGGTAGTAGTCCCAGGGTATGGGATTTGGGATGGTTTGTGATTAAAATGAAAAAACCAAACATCTGGCATCAGCCTGTCAGATAACTCTGTAGCACATAAACAAAGACACTCTAGTGCTAAGGATAGACACACTCCACAGCCTGTCTTCTCCCACCTCAGGCACACAGAACTGATTGGGATTAGGAATTTCTAAGTGCTTCTGTGTAGAAGAGCCATGGTGTGCGAAACAGAGGTGGACAGGCCTGGGATCTCTTGGAGGCCAGGGACAGTGGCTTTTGAATTCAGTTGAATGCTGGTCTTACTCCAAGCTGACTAAATCCACATTTGTTAAACCGGACCACGAGAAGCGGGCTGCCACCTTCCGAGGTCTCACTGTTGCCACGTGAACTTAGTAGCAGTCCTTGACACCAAAGATTGTAAACATTCTCATTACAAGGCTCAGGAGCCCTGCCCGAGCAAGCGCTAGATTTTAGTGTTCTCTGAAAGAGCTACTCAGCTCCCCCATGGCCACCAGTTAAAAAGGCTTGAACTTGACCACCCTTGAGACCTCAGCACCTTCCAAGCTGACAGAGCCTTTGATTGTATGACTCTGTGTGCAGGGCCAGGGGTCCAGTGAGCCAGACTTCTCTCTCTTCCTGCTTGTGTCACACCAACCAGCTCACCCAGTCCCAGGGAGGCAGAGCTGAGGCCTAGACAGGCCACAGGAAGAAGGCAAGTAGGCCCAGGCCTTGGATGTCTCAGGTCATCTCTCTCCCCTTACTCTGGAATTCAAGAATAAAATGACAACATATCGGAGGAGCTGGTTCCAGAGCTGCCGGCTGCCAAACCTCCGTCAGCAAACACGTGAAGTATCAGATGTGTGGAGGTTGTGCGTTAGCCTTGAGCATCAAGTGTGTGCAACCTGCCGCCCCTTGTTTTCATCACGAACACCACATGCTGTCCGCTGCTGTCCACCAGGTTGTTGGTGTCTTGCTTCATCCCTCAGGCTCCTCTGTAGGCCCTGACCGAATACCTGGCTATGGCTCCACAGAGCAGGGTTGGCTGAACATAGGGTAAACCCCACACAAAACTCATGCCAACTCAATCAGACAAAAACACAGCACACAGCAGGGGAAACTGGTCCGCAGGTGCCAGCCCTAGCCAAGAAACTATTGATAACTGATTACTGTGGGGTGAGGGAGAATCAGTTTTTAAGGAAGTGACTAGATAGGCTGACTAGATTCTAGTGGATGGACTTGCACCAAAGGACACCTTATAGAAATGCTTGACCAGATAGGACTTAACATATATTACAGAATGCATGAAATCTGGTGGGGGTGGCGCTATGGGGGACAGGGAGGGGCTCTAAATTTAGATGCGTTATATAAAATGAACAAAAACAGTAAAAATACTAAAAATGAAAAAAAAAAAAAGTCCTTGTGGGTAAATTACTCCTTCTCAGCACCAAATCCTTACAGTAGTAAAAGATAAAAAGAATCACCTCTAGGCTTCACACAAATGAGACATCAACGGCACCAAACTTGAGGCTGCAGTCATGCACTCGAGAAGCCACATAGTCCCCGGCAAGGCGTGACCTGCTCACCACTGAGCCATCTGTATCTGGACTTGAGTCTTATCCTATAAATCTGTCTGACAAGTCATAAATCTCTTTCCAGGCTAGAAGCCACTGTGCTGGCCCACTTCCTCTGCTGATACCTTTTCCTTTACCCGGCATGTGATTCCTGGAGAAATTCCCATTGCTTTAGGGTCCATCGCTACAATAGTGTGACAACCAGATTGCGAGGTACAAGTGTCTCTTCAGAATCTCCCATCCCTGCTAGGGCGAGGCTGGTTACATCGTGGCTCATGCAGTATGGGTGTAGTGCTAGAACAGACCACAGGCTTGCATCTCTAGGCTCCCCCAGGTCATGCTTCAATGTCTTCCCATGTACGGATCCCTCTGAGACCTAAGTGTGTGGACACAGTAGAGAAGCTGTCATGGCCCTTGCTAAGGAGCTGAGCTGGGGTCAAGGGTGCTCACCTACCTGGCCACATGGTCAAACTGGTGACTGTGGGAGGGGAAGTTGCTAAGTGTCCTAAGTTAGTAGCTTGTTTCTGCCTATACCCATCATGTCTGGTTCAAACTGTGAAGTCTGGGGTCAGCCCTGAGCAGGGTCATGGGAGCTGTACTTTGGTCTGTGGGTGGGATTGAGCCCATGTGATTGGTAAACAGTCAGTCAACTCATCTGTAAACTAGATGGTTGCTGATTATTAGAGAGACTGATAGGAACAAGAAAAACAGTTGTAGCTGTATTTGTTTGGAAGACACTTTGAGCATAATAGCTTGTTGTAAATTCTACTTAACATATCTGAGTTTGCCTAAGGAGGGAAATTCTTTCAGAAGAGAAATTCTGGGAAGTTTGGATATAAATTGCAGGAATTTCAGAAGTACATATAGATCTGTTTATTAACATCCTCTTTCCCTCCCTCACTGTATTTTTTCTGAATTATGGAAGATGAATTCTGGTGGTCTCCCCATGACATGACATTTGAAGCTAGTTGAGTAAACTCATTGTTTCTTATGCAAGTTCTCTCTTAGATAAAAGATAGAGACTGAACTAGGTCTATCTGGCTGAGCTCTGGTTGACTTAACTGAACTCTGAATCTCTCTGAACTCAGAGCATCTCTGTCGGAACTCTCATTTCTCTGGCTGAGTTCCAGTGTCTGTGACTAACCTCCGGCCATTTCTGAACTCCGATGTCTCTCTGACTGTACTTTAGTATCTCTTGATTGAACTCTGATGTCTCTGACTGAACTTGGGTATCTCTGACTAGATTCTGGCATCTGTGGCTAAATTTGGGGGTCTAAGAATGAAACCTGTAATCTGACTAAATTCTCATGTCTCTGACTGAACACTGGTGTCTTTGAACTCTTATTTCTCTGATTGAATTCTTTGTGTCTCTGACTAAACTCTGGTGTCTCTAGATGAACTCTGGTTTCTTTGACTGAACTCTGATGTCTCTGAATAAATTCTGGTGTCTTTGACTGAATATTGGTGCCTCTGAACTCTCATTTCTCTGAGTAAATTCTGGTGTCTGTGACTGAACTAACTAGTGTGTCTGACTGAACTCTGGTGTCTCCGACTGAACGTTGGTATCTTTTGATTGAACTCTGGTGTCTGTGACTGAACTAACTAGTGTGTCTGACTGAACTCTGGTGTCTCTAGATGAACTCTGGTTTCTCTGACTAACTTCTGGTGCCTCTGATTGAGCTTTGGTGACTGTAAACTCTGGTGTCTTTGACTGAACACTGTGTCTCTGACTGAAACTTGGTATCTCTTACAGGAACCCTGGTGTCTTTGTCTGAACATTGGTGTCTTTTACGGGAGCTCTGGTGTCTCTGACTTTGCTTCCTCTCCTTTATGGGGGAGCACACCATGGGGCTTGTGGTCTTGCTGGACACCCATCTCTGACCTTTCAGGATCTCTCTTTCTGGGTCTGTTACTAACACTTTAAAGTGACCCCCTCACACCTCCCTGCAATGAGTGTTTAGCAAAGTCCACACCTTGCTCTCATATCTGAGTTCCCCTGAGACATTTCTCCCACTGATGAGTCAGTGATGGCTGTTGAGACCCTGGTTCATTTCTTTATCTCTTTCAAAAATGTTCTTCCTCTCAAGCAACTTTTTCTTTTCCATCTGTTCATAAGCATTGTTTTCTTTTGTTTGGATTTTTGCTATTTTTTAAAAATATAACTGAAGATGTGAAAACTAAAAAAATAACTCGGCTAAGGTTAGGGGGAGGGACCTAACTATAATTAAGATTTATTGTATGAAATGGATAAAAACACAATAAAAATATTCATTAAAAATAACTCACAGGGCTGGAGAGATGGCTCAGCAGTTAGGAGCACTGGCTGCTCTTGCAGAGGACTTGGGTTTGAGTCCTAGCATGCACATGGTGAATAACAACCATCTGTACCTCCAGTCCCAGGGGACCTGACACCCTCTTCTGACCTCTCTGGGCATTGCCCAACACGGGTGCGCCTACCTACACACAGGCAATACACTCATACACATAAAAAATAATTAAAACATTTAAAAAATAACTCATAAAGAAACCATAAGAAAATGGGTCACTGTTACTTTTCTTTCTATCCTGGAGACCCACCCCGTTGTAAGGCCATTCAAAGAAATATTTTCAGTTAGTGACACCATTTGTCCACAGAGCTTTGAGCTCCTGGCCTGGTCATGTTTGTGGGTTCCCCCAGGAGTACCTCCATTTGGGCAGAGGCTTCAGTAGAGCTAACCACAAGCCACAGTGTCAACTGGCTAAACACCCACCAGGTGACAAGGGATGAGACTCAAAACGGCCACCTACACATCTGCTTATACCAGGCGTCAGGTGACAGGGAGGTTAGTTCTGAACAGCAGGCAACGGGGACGGGGACTGGGGATTGAAAGGAGGTGAGGGGTTGGCTGTGCAGTTAGATGCTTGCTGCAAGATCAGCTATGGATGAGGGCATCTCTAGAGATTCTTCCCCTGATGATGGAGGTAGAGGGCAGACGGACGCAGCTACTGTGGCACTGTTCTAAGCTGAAAACAGCTTAACGGGAGCCTGGCTAAAGAAGCCCATATTTTATGCTATTACAGAATTTATACAGAAGAAAATCATGTACCGATCCCCACTAGGGAGAAGTAAGGCAGTGTACAGATGAGCACATTGGCCTCGGCTTGTGTGTTACCAGCTTAATCCTGATCTCCCTCCTTTAACAGATAAATGTACCTGTCTAGTAGAGGAAAGGTCGGGATGAAGAGTGAAGAGGCCGGGAGAAGCATCCACAGTAGCCTCCGAGGCAGAACAGGTGGTCAGCGAGGAAGATGCTGGAAGGGAGGAGAAACCCAGCCACTTTCCCCAGGACTGGGCATGTGAGGTTGTGGTTGAACTGTCTAGAAAGTGTTTTCTCCATTTAAGATTCACATGTGTAAGGCCCTTGTACCCTTCCCTCTGTAAGCTTCTGAGGTGAAGTGTCTCCAGGACGAGACGATGATCATGTGGGTTATTTGCCTTCCGTGCCCAGCCCACCATCACATCATACCTAAGGCCCTGAGCCCTGCCCTCCCTGGATAAAGGGAGCCCTCTGCCTTCCTCCAGTTGTCAGCACATAACCCAACTGTTACCAGGGTTCAGGGTCAACGTTTGCTGTAGAAACTCAGAGCGGGCAACGGCTTTTCTACAGAAGAGAGTCAGGGGCTTGTTGAAATAACTCAACTCCTAGAAACCAGAATGAGTTGGGACATTTGCGGAGAAACATAGTAAATGTCTCTGAAACTGTCAGATTTGGTACAGAGAGCTGGTCCCTCCACAGAAGCCTGACAGGACTCAGAGGGAAGTCAGGGATAAGGTAGCCTTAAGAAACGTGGGTAGGTGAGGCTGAGGCACTCTATCCAGCAGGTCCCACTCCATGTAAACAATTAGGCTGCCATCTGGGGATGATTTATAGCCATGGTTTATTTGATACAACAATAAAACTCCAGAGTTTGGCAAGGCAATGAAGGCCTCTGAGGCCGAAATATGAACGTGATATTGTGAAGCTTAAGAAAATGCATCTATAAATCATATTACATGTTCTTAAGGGGATTGCAAATGAATGTTCTCACTTTGACAGGATTTTGGATTCCAAAACCAGTTTTATGAAATGGTCGTGAGGAAAAACAATATCACACAAACAAAACAAATTTTTACAACTTGGGTAGAGATAGGAAGGATGAACTTAATTGTGGATCCATGTCTCTGCATACATGATCTTGTCAGGGAGGAAAGCCAATGGGAGGCATGCACGGTCATGTGTTGGTGTTAGCCAGGGCTTATCCAGCATTCCCCATGTGCCAGACTGGAGGCTGGGTGCTTTGAAGGGGTATCTCCTTTCATCCTCCCAGCAGCAGGGCACCATATCACATTGCAAATAAGGCAAAGAAGTAGGTAAGAATGATATGTCACCCAGAATGCTCCACTCCATGCTGGCAGAACTGAGTCTACAACCCCCAGCTTGCTCATCTCACTGCCCAAGCTGAGCAAGAGTAGATGCTATTGGAAAGAGTTTGGGTCACGTATTAGTTATATGCCTCAAGGCTGTGACAAGACGTCGGACAAAAGCAATTAAGAAATAGAGGCTTCTTTTGACTCACAGTTCTAGGCTACAACGCTTCATGGTGGGACAGGCACAGAGGCAGGAGCATGGAGCGGCTGGTCACATTGCATCTGCAATCAGGAAGGAGAGAGAAATGGATGCTGGTGCTAAGTTCACTCCCTCTTTTCTGTTCAGTGTGTGAGCCCAGCCCATGGAATGGTGCCACCCACATTTAGGGTGGGTTTTTCAACCTCAGTTAACCTGATCTATAAAGTCCCTCACAAACATGCCCAGAGACTTGATTTCATGGTGTTTCAAAATCCTGTCAAGTTGATAATCCCAGGCCATAAGACAGGGGAACCCACATCCTATCATCTCTCCGCCTCCCTGCTGAGTCTCAGCATCAGACATCCTCAGACTACACAGGAAGGTACTTCCTAGGTAGACTTCATGTTGGGTGCCATTCAGCATAACCTGATGACAGTATTGATCTCCCACAGCAGTTGGGAACATCTAGGTTGTCAAGGTTTGGCAGCTTCTCCTTTTTCCCTTTCTTCCTCCTGAACTGAATTACACTTGACTCTCAGCCACTTAATCACATTTGACTCGCAAACCAGAGGCTTTCCCCCAGCTAGACAGAGGTCACGTGTAAGAGTGCCTGTTAGGAAATGGGCCAGGCTGGGCCATGCAATAATTACTTCATGGGTGGCTGGATGGTGATAAGTAAGGTTCAGACATTGCGGTAACACCAGCCAAGGCTGATAACCTGGATCCGGAAGGCAACCCACTCTGGGACCACCAAGGTCATTCCCAATGATCCTCTCAACTGGTCTGTTCATCTAATCAAAAGAGTATATTGAATGGGAGGTAAAAAGGGATATGTGGCATATGCTCAGTGTCTCAACGGCCAGGAAGAGTGACCACAGCCACACTTTTCAGTTTAGGCTGGATCTACCTGAGACACAGTCCTGACTCATATTCCTGGGTTGGAGAGCCTCCGTCTCACAGACTCTTTCTGAACACACCCACTTTCTTGGTTCTTTGGGATTGTCCTCAAGTTTCTTAGAGCACTTAAAATCAAGTGAACTTGGATTATATTGCAAATAGTAGACACATTGCAAAGAACAAATGAGATAGAATAGGCAGGAGATTCTGTCTTGCAGTTGCCATGCTTTTAAAAAAACAACGTGCTCCTTCAGGAGTGACTTCTGTCATAATTTTGCTCTTCCGCCCCTTGTTTATGCTGCACTTTGCTTTTATTATATTAGCAACACTTCGTTGAATACTAGGTGTCAGTTAGTTTAGAGTAGCCTCACTTCCTCCTGTTTCTCTCTCTCTCTCTCTCTCTTTCTCCATGTGCACACATATACATATGGGTGCACTGGTCCTTTGTACATTCATGTGAAGGTCGGAGGCAACATTGGGTATCTTCCTCTAACACTCTTCACCTTAATTTTGAGACAGGGTCTTTCGGTGAACTTAGAGATCACCGTGCCGACTGGACTGCCTAGCCCACAATCCCTTGGGGTCCAGCTGTCGCCACCTCAGCAATGCTGGGGTTCTAAGTGTAGGCTGCCACATCTGGCCTTTGTTTTGTGTTCTTTTTCATGAATGGGTTATGACAATGATTCTTCTTTAGGTGATATTCTGAATCTTTCTCTAATTTCCCCATTATACTTAACCCTCCGAGAAAGTATGTTTGGGCTCCACACATATGTACAATTCCAGGGACCCACAACGGGTAAAATGCAAAGATTAAGTGTCATGGATGCCCAGCTCAAATTGATGCATCTACCATGCAACCCCTGCATCTGAGGCTCAGGGAGCATGATGGAGAGGGCAGGAACACTGTAGGAGCTAGAGGAGCAGGATGCCTGCTGCTAGGGAGTATCTTCCAGACATGGTAAGGAAGCTGTGCCCATGAAATCTCAGCAATGTGGTTATGTAAACAAGACCTACATAATGTCAACATAGGCTCACAGGGCAACCTGGATGGGGGAAATTTCATAAGGTCCCACCTCTAGATGAAGAGTCACAGGTAATTAATAAGTGTTGAGAAAGATCAGTTTTCTCCAAGAATAATCTCTTGATAGGTCATCTGAGCTGAAGGGGTCAGCCCTAAACACACTCACAAACTAACACCACTAAGTGGACTCAATAGTTTGCTTATATATCTATACACACATACTCAGCAACAATGATTAAAGATGAGGTGAAGAATTTGAGAGGGAGGAGGGAGAGCGTGGGAGCGGTCAGATGAGGAGAGAGAGGACATGGAAATGATGTAAGTAGAGTGCTCATATGAAATTCAGAAAAATATAAAAAATTAAATTAAAGACTATGAAGATCAAAGCCCTCTACTCTTTTTATTTCTGTAATAAAGTCCTGGAACGCTCTTAAGAATGGACAAATTTAAGCCATGCTATGGTGAGATCTGACCCCCAAGCCTCTGGTAATCTTCTGATAAATGGATTCTCATCTCATCATAAACTGATTTGATATGCTTTGACCGTGGTGAGAAACAGAACCTTCTTGTGTCCATAACCATCCATGTTCCCCTGTCACCTTCCTGACCATCTCCTATGTCAACTCTTCCGCTGCACACATGTGTCTTTCACCATGAACCTGTTACACTTGCTATACAACAGGCCTGGCCTTTCCTGGGTATTGCATGCCGTCTCTGCTGGTTTGGGATCATCGCTGCAGAATTTAGAAGTTGCATTTTCAGATAAAAAATTTCCTTTGAAGACATCCCATTTTATGCTTGGCTTAGAAAAAAAGGCTTTAACATTGGGATTGGAGAGATGGCTCGGCAGTTAAGAGCACTGACTGCTTTTCCAGAGGACCTGGGTTCGATTCCTAGCACAAACACGGCAACTAATAACCATCCATAACTCCAGTTCCAGGGACCCTGACACCTTCTTCTGACCTCCGCAGGCACTGCACAAAACGGGTACACTTATACACATGCAGGCAATACATTCATACACATAAAAAGAAAATAAAATTAAAAAAGAAATAAAGTCTTTACCATTAGACTGTAGGAAAACATGCTTCTTTCTATATTTTAGCCTAATGTTTTCTCATTTTTATTTTTAGATATTTTAATTTTTAAATTTTAATTTAAAAAATTATGTTGCATGAGTGTTTTGCCTGCATGTGTGTAAATGTACCACACGCATGCAATACTCACAAAGGCCAGAAGAGGATGTCGGATTACCCCCAGAACTGGAGTTACTGAGGGTGGTTAGCCACCATGTGGGTCCTGGGATCTAAAGCCCAGTCTTCTACAAGGGCAGCAGCGAGTACTCTCAGCCACTGAGCCATCTCTCCAGACCCAGATTTTAAATACCTTTAAAGTAACAATTGCCTGTCTTTCCTAAACCATGTCAATACCCTGGTCCAACTCGGCTAGGGGAGAACTGCAGTGGTTAATACTGATTGTTAA
Source organism: Nannospalax galili (assembly GCF_000622305.1). Classification (NCBI taxonomy): domain Eukaryota; kingdom Metazoa; phylum Chordata; class Mammalia; order Rodentia; family Spalacidae; genus Nannospalax; species Nannospalax galili. The sequence goes on from NW_008360325.1 coordinate 6,086,078, forward strand.
TTGGGCAAGATCTAGAATCACCCAAGAGATAGACTTCTGAATATGCCTGTGAGGGAGTTTCTAGGTTGAGTTACGTGAGGTGGGAAGGCTCACCCTGAATGTGTATGGCCCCATCCCATGGGCTGGCGTCCCAGCCTGAATGAAAAGGAAGCAAGCCGAGCGTCAGCATGCATCTCACCACCTCCTGAGAGCAGATGCCTGTGACCAGCTGCCTCACATTCCTGCAGTCATGCCCCCCATGATGGAGTGTACCCTGAAACCGAGATGAAAAGAAACCTTTCCTTCTTTACGTAGCTTCTGTCAGGGACTTTGTCACAGCGAAAAAACAAACAAACGAACAAAAAAAAAAAAACCAGACGTCTAATACAGGGACCAAGAAAGGCTTGTGTCCTCTTCCTTAAGTAGAGTGCTTTGTGGCACAGCATCTCTCCTCCTTGCTGGCTACAACAGGAACATATCCTAAGAGGGGGAGGGGAGCCTGCGGCTCTCCCAGGGCTCTGCACAGCCCTCTCTTTCTTTCCAGAATTCCCTTTCTTCCCCCTCCCACCCCACCTGCCAGGGCCTCCCTCCGGAAGTACTTACCCCGTGGACATTCCAGGGAGTCTAGATACCTCTGGTTGGTTCACAAGTGATTCTTTTACTGTGTTTTCCACCCCAAACTTAGCCCCACAGTGCTTCTGGCTAGTCCTTAGGTCAGCCTCATCAGCCATCTTCAGGACCAAGGAATGGCCTGAGAGGGAGTTTTGTCAAAAGTAGCTTGAGGGTAGGAAGAACTCTGGGGGGTTCCGGAATGAACCAGGAACATCAAGGATGATTTAGATGGCCCTGGAGTTAACACAAGGCAGCTCCTTGAAAACAGAAAAAGAGCTGCCTGGAAGACTCAGGGACCATGATAGCGTTGGGGCCTGGGGTTCACCTTCTAAGCAAGAGTCAAGGCTGTTCCAGGAAAGCCCAACCTGGCCTTTGAAGTTGGTTTCCATCTCCAGGACACTTGTGTGATGTTTCTGGGATTGGGTCTGGGCTACCAAGGTGAAGTTTCTTTGGGAGCAGAGGGACCCGGAATCTGTGAAGGCAGGTAGGTGACTTGTTTCTATTGACAACCATGAAAATTAACACTGGATTCCAATATTGATTCTGGAATCCCAGAGCTTTGCCCCAGCCTCCCTCAAATCCCCTCTAGGTCCTTCATGTACCATCAAGCCATGGGCCCCCAGCAGCGCAAGTTGCACTTGCTATATCTAATAAGAAAGAGCTCTCCTTAAATGGTAGAGCTGTCCTCCAAAGGAGAGCACAGCAGAGCTGTCTTCCAGGGTCACTGGAGGACTACAGAGCCCTTGGTATGTGATGGCCAGGGAGTTCTGTTGATGTTGAGACTGACTTTCAAACAAATGGTTTATAAAAGAACTCAGTGAGTGCCGTGACTGGGTCAGAGCTGAGGCCAGGGGTGCAGAGTTCTCTGAGAAGTCTTCAATACTTCTTGAAGGGTAAAGGGAGATTTCATGGAGACTCCAAGGTTTTGAAGGATGAATAAGTGTTTGTGCTAAAATAAAAATCGGATATAGAGAATTTCAGGGTTCCAGATAGAGGAAATGTGCTAGGCAGAAAGGTAAGTATATTGGGAAAACACAGAGTATTTGCATGCACTCACACGTGTATACCCAACTCATACATTATAACACAATGGAGCTGGGTCGCAGTCTGGGACAGCAACTGAGCAGCTTTGCAGAACCAGGAGCCACTGTTACTTTGCTGTGACTGTGGCAGTGTGCAGAGGCAGAGGGCACCAATGCAATGGAGTGTACCTCAGGTACCTTTGCTTTTTCACAAAACGGAGGTACCCCAAATTGGTTTACAGACTTTGCTCCCTTCCTGTGCCTTGCCCTGCACAGAAGCCCGTGATTGCTTGAAGACTGGGACCCCTGGCTTCCATCCTAGGTCAGCTTTTGCTGGTGTCCTGACCTTGGGGTTCTTGCTGCAGTCTTTGTACTTGAGCTTCGGTTGGCATCGGTGAGCGGTGGTTCCCTTAAGCAGGCTAACCCAGTGTCTGAAGGTTAGAGCTCAAAGAACAAGCCTCCACCGTGGCAGCGGCTGTGGTCCTAGCAGACCCCGTGAAGCCTCACTTAAATTAGCAAAAGATCCTGGAACAGAGGCGAGCAGAGGAATGCCACGTGAAGGGACAATGCCATTCATGTTCCTGAAAGGCAGGTAGTGAAGGGAGTGAGTGGGCGCAGGGACAAAATGCCTTCTAGATCTTTCGTTCTGTCCCAGGAAGCTTTCCCAGCTACAGCTCCCTCCAGTCCAGATGCTTCTCTCCCCTCAACTGGCATTTAAATAATGCAGCTCTGGAGGGAGGTGGGGCGGGTCCCAAGAAACTTCCTGGCTGTACAGGGCTCCTGTGCAAGGGCTCTCTGCCGCATAACAATCCGCGTTGGCTCAGAAGAAGGAAACTTGGTTCAAAATGTATGAGTTCATTTTTATGTTCTACTGAGAAAATTTATTCAGTGTGACTGCTCGGTAGCGAACGCCGTAAAACACCTTAATCCCTGGTTGAAGAAAGGTAATGCCTTGACAGATGTGTGCCTCCCACTTCCCTCCCGGCCATGTCTCAACAACAAACCTTTATTTCTGCTTCTCGGCTGTAGCAGGCAAGAGGAAAAATCAGGAGAGCAATAAAGCAGTCAGAAATCTCAGGAGCCAGGCGGCGATGCAATCGTAATGACAGATTTTTAATGTGGCGGGAGAGATTGACAGGGAAATGTCTTCGGAGCAAACGCTCACCAGATGGAATGCAAACAGTTTATTGGAGGAGAGAGGTGCGCCTGAACCGTGGAGAGGGCGGGCGCAAGGTGGGCTTCTGCAGCTGCCAGGAAACAGGCCAGAGTCGAGGGGGTGAGGAGAACAGGGTTCAATGATGATGAAGGGGAGGGGGAGTTAGGAAAAAGAGGAGAGAGGAGGGGGAAGGAGGGGGAGGAGAAAGAGAAAGGACGAGGGAAGAAGAGGAACAGGAGGTGGAAGTGCAGGACAAACAAGAGGACAGGAGGAGGAATGGGGGAGCAGGAGGAGCAGGAGGAGGATGTGGAGGAGGAAGGAGGAGGAGGATGTGGAGGAGGAAGGAGGAGGAGGAGGATGTGGAGGAGGAAGGAGGAGGAGGCTGTGGAGGAGGAAGGAAGAGGGGGAGGAAGATGTGGAGGAGGAAGGAGGAGGAGGAGGATGTGGAGGGGGAGAACGAGGAAGTGGAGGAGGAACAGGAGAAGGGACAAGAGAAGTAAAGGAAGGAGGAAGAGGAGGAAGAGGAAGCAAAGGAGGAAGGGGAGGAAGAAGGGGACGAGGAGGATCAGGACCTGTGAGGTGGTGGCCTGAGCAAGGTCCCACAGGGCCTTTCAGCGAAGGGTTTGGTGCCTCCTCGCACCTTAACTGAGGTCCTATATGGATGGGGACCTCTGGGCATAGGAAGATGGTTTCCAGATGAGGGTTAATGAGCCAGGTGCAGTGGCATATGCCTGTAATCTCAGCACTGGAGAGACTCAGGAAGCAAGATGGCCATGATTTCTAGGAGTGAGATCCTATCTCAAACAGAAGATTGGACTGATGGAGGCCTACCATTGTGTTGAATCTGAAGCTTGGGGCATTGTTCCATATCTTTGAGCTCCTCTGTCAGGGAATG
>NW_008360325.1:6089756-6122625 GCF_000622305.1 Nannospalax galili
GTGGGGAGGACGAGGGGAGGGGCGGGAAGAGTAGATGTTTTCCGTCCAAACGTTTCTCAGCATCTATTTGGTTCCAAGTGTTGCCTGCACCAGGCTCTTCAACCAGTGAGGGGAAGCTAGGTCTAGCCTGGGCTCAGTGACATGCATATTAGAAAATTTTTGAATTAGGGCTCTGTAAAAGCAACACCTCATTGAGCTATTAAATGTGTCTTTTCATAACATGTATCTGTCATCTGTGCTATCCATCCTTCCATTTTACCCACATACCACTGTCTCCTTCCTTTTAAAATCACTTTCACGTACCCACCTCATGGTATCGGAAGCAGTGAAAAGTGATGATACCCAGGCCCGGGGCTCTGACTCAATGGGTGTAAGTTCTCACCACGCAAGTGTGAGGCTCACTGCAGTTTAGCTCCCTCAAGTAGACCCTATGGTAAAAGCCGGTCAAGTGGGCATTGTGGTGGCTTGTTTGTAATCCCAGTGCCTGGAAGTTGGACATGGGGGAATTGGAAGAAGTAGGCTAGCCAGACCAGCCACAGTGGCGAGAGCTGCCTCAATATATAAGGTGGAGGAGTGATTGAGGAAGACACTAGATATCAATCTTGGGCCTCCACAGGCATAGACACACACACACACACACACACACACACACACACACACGCACACACACACACACACACACACACACGCAAAAATCCTACCATCTCAAAAAAATCTAAGAAAGCACAGAACACTTGAAGTAGAATGGAGAATCTTTTTTTTTTTTTAATTCTGTGAAATAATCACATTTCATAGTATGTGTGAGTCGAGAGAATGGAATTCCACTGGAGAGCTCCCTAGTTTTGTACAGACACAAAGACTGTAAGGATTGTCTGAAGGGAAAAATGAAATGCGGTCCCCACGCATCCTGATTAAAATTCCCAAACTCTTGAATGGTATCCCGAACCTGATCTGAGTTTGAGGTTGTCCCTTTTCCTTTCTGGCCTCAGTTTCTCCAGTTTATAAAATCAGGTTCTCTGGAGCTGGAGAGATGGCTCAGCAGTAAAGAATACTGAATGTTCTTGCAGAAGACCTGAGTTCGAATCCCAGCACCCACATGGCAGCTAGCAACTGTCTGTAACTCCAGTTCCAGGGGATCTGACTCCTTCTTCTGACCTCTGTGGGCACTGCACGACATGGTTATACTTACATACATGCAGGCAATACACTCATACACATAAAATAAATATAAATAAAATATTTTTAAAAACCCTCCAGATCTGGCTTGAGGCTGCCTTGATCAGAGGAGGAAAGGGGAGACCTCCTTGGTCAGAAGGACACATCTGACCAATGAGGAACATTTCAGCAAATGCATAAGCTATGAGGCCCCTTTGCTAAGTAAGAGACAGAAGGTTAGAGTCCCTATTGAAATCAGAGAGTCCAAGTCCCCCCCTACATAGATGATGTGTCTATTGACCATTTAGGCATACAGACAAAGTCTGAGACCCCTTTGGCCTTTGGTTCCTCTTATGATAGCAGGCAGGTCTGATGTCCCTTTTAGCAGAATGGGAATAATTATGTTACATTTGGGCATAGGTAATGATTTCAACACCCATTTAGTAAAGAACTGTACTCTCTCTCTCTCTGCTTTTGTTAGGAGGGAAACTCCAGATGTCCTTGGGGGACAGAAAGGGAATTTCTGATGCCCCTGTCAGGGGAAGTGATAGATCCCAAACCCTCTAGTTAGAAGTGGCTCTGAGCTCTCAATGGGTTGATTAGAAACATCTGAACTATTTTGAGCAGGATATTTGAGGCCCAGTAGGGGAGAAGGGGTGGGTTCATTCCTCTTTGGGAGGAGGTGCATCTCTGATAAAGGGAGATCTTCATGATTTATTTTTCAGTTTCCCTTGGTGAGCCAGGGCATGGCTGATGCCCACTTGGATAGAAGAGCCCTTGTGTCTGACGAGGAGCTATATCAAGGCACTCTTGGACATAAGAGGAGTGTGTCAGGGCTTATTCTTCAGAGAGAGAGAGAAGTCTCAGGGAGATTTGAATAGATTGCTGAAGATTCCAGTCCCTCTTAGACAGAAAACAGAAATCCTGAACTCTCTTGTATAAAGAAGGTCCCAGGACTCACTCATCAACTTCCAGTTCTGCGTCACAGTCTAGAATATGTGCATCATCCATATGGTAGGCATGGCAACACTCTTAGAATTCTTCTGAGATGCTCCATGGAGATCTTTGGCTCAGGTTCTCCTCCAGCATATGTTGATCTAAAGAGGTCTAGTTATGTAGGACAGAACACAGATATTTAAGGTGACCAGAGAAGGCACTCAACTGAGGTACACACCTAAGTTGTTGTTTCAGAAAAAGGGGGCACAGAGACCAGGACACACACAGAAACAGAGACAGAGAGAAAGGAAAAAAGAGGAGGAGGAGGAGGAGGAAAAGGAGGACGGGGAGGAGGAGGAGGAGGAGGAGGAGGAAGAGGAGGAGGAGGAGGGGAAGAGAAGAGAGAGGAAGAGGAGGGAGGAGGAGGAAGAGGAGGAGGAGGAGGAGGGGAAGAGAAGAGAGAGGAAGAGGAGGGAGGAGGAGGAAGAGGAGGAGGAGGAGGGGAAGAGAAGAGAAAGGAAGAGGAGGCAGGGGATGATAGGGAGGGAAGAGAAGAGGGAGAGGAGAGGGATGTGGAAGGAAGAGTGGAGAGGAAAGACAAAGGTAGGCGAGGAGGGCAACAGACTGGTGCCAGCCATATTGTGTCACTCGGTTCCATTTCCTAGATGCTCCTGCAAGCTTGCCCCTTGGCTATCAGAGCCTCAACATGCTCCCCTTAAACTGGGTACAAGATCCGTGTCCTAAAATATCCAGGAGAATCCCATGGCAGACATGTAGAAGTAAGACTGCAGAAGCGCACAGTGCCCGATAGTTAAATCCTAATTGCCGTCCTAAATAATTATACTAATACTGTTTGTGATAAAAGATCACGTCTTTTCTTTCTGGGCCACTCAAACATATTTATGAGTTTCCAGAACTACACCTTAACCAAAATAAGCTTGAACAATTTTCATTCAAAAATATAAATGGCTTTATTTCTCCTCTGTAAATCCAGGTCCTTCATCACATCCACACTCATGATTCTTTTGTCTGGGCAGGACGGAGGAGCTGCATGGATCCTAAGGGGGTGCTGACAGCTCTTTCGGCTTTTTCCTGCCTTTTGGATAGCTTGTGTCAGGGAACCCCTGCTCCTGTGTCATGATCTTCTCTCTCTGCTCTCTGCCCTTGACCACGTAGGAAGCTGAGCTGGCAGAGGACTGAGGACTAAACTGGGCTGTCCCAGAGGCAAGTGTTGAAAATCCTGTGAACCTGAGTAACTGGGACCGGATGGCGCTGGTCCGTCTCCTTGGCAAGTTCTGTGAGCGTCTTCCACAGAATTCTGAGGCGCTTTGATTGTCTCAGAGCCTAGAACTTTATTCTTCTAGATTTTATAAATAAAATCTGGAAAATGACCCAATCCACATCTTTATTTTACAATCATTTTAATTTATTGACCTAAGAGATCAATTCTTGCAACTTCCACAAACTGTAAATCAACTAATTAAAAGAATTGTGTATAGGGTATGCTTGTCGCCCTTCCCCCACCCCGGTGTGTGTGTGTGTGTGTGTGTGTGTGTGTGTGTGTGTATGTGTTCTCAGCCATGTGCGTGCTTGTAGACACCAGAGGCTGACATTAGGTGTCTTCTGTCACTGCTCTGTACTATGTTTTTCGAGATAGGGTGTCTCACTGAACCTGAGCCCCACCCCCATTTCAGCTATCCTAGCTGACTAGTGAGCCCCAAGCATCTGCCTGTCTCCCACTACCCCAGTACCGGGATTACAGGCACATATTACCATGCAAAGCTTCTGGAGATCTGAACTCAGGTCCTCATGCTTGCATAGCAACCGCTTTATCCCCAGAGCCTTCACCCCAGTCCAAACTAACTGATCATTTAAAAGTAGATTCAGTAACTCAGCGTTGGCCTGCTGTGGGTAGAGGTAGTCTTTGCTGGAATTTTTTTTTTTTTTTTTTTTTTGAGACAGGGTCTCCCTGCAGCCCGAGCTGTCCTGGAACTCACTATGTAGACCAGGCTGGCCTTGAACTCACAGAGATCCGGCCTGCCTCTGCCTCCCGAGTGCTGGGATTAAAGGCATGCACCACTATGCTTGGCTTTGTGCTGGAATTTTTTAAAAATTTAGGCTGGTTGCAGTGGCACAAGCCTTTAATCCTGGAACTCGGAAGCAGAAGCAGGCAGATTCCCATGATATCAAGGCCAGCCTGGTCTATATAGTGAGTTCCAAGTCAGCTGGGGCTACTGGGAGACCCCCATAGACTCAAGTGATTGAACGATTGGTCCCCAGTTGATGGTGCTGTTTGGGGAGGTTTAAGAGGTCAGTGGTTAAGAACACTGGTTGCTCTTGCGGAAGACCAGGGTCCAAATCCCACCACCCACATGGCAGCTAACAGCTGTCTGTGACTCCAGTTCCAGGGGATCTGATGGCCTCTTCTGTCCTCCTCGGGCATTTCATGACACGGGTGCACTCATATACATGCAGGCAATACACGCATATGCATAAAAATAATAAATAATTTTTTTAAAAAAAGAGGTACAGCTTTGCTGGAGGAAGCATGTCACGGGGCGGGTTCTGGGAGTCCATAACCTCAAACTAGTTTGTTCTCTCTGCTTCGCGTTTGCCTTTGAGGATGTGATCTCTCAGCTTCCTGCTGTAGCAGACATGTCTGCCCTGCCTTTCCACCATGCTGGACTCTTACCCTCTGGAACCACAGCCAAAATAAACTCTTATTTTGTACATCAGTCTGTGTCGTGATGTTTTATCGCCGCAACAGAAAAGGAACTAATACGTGCAGATAATTTAAGCAACAGGAAGCCTGGGCATGGTACTGCTCAACAGGTTGGACATGTCCCTGCGATATTTAGAAGTTGCCAACATGTGGATATTGCCGCTTATTCCCACAGGTGGCTTCACACTGTGTAGACTGTCATGTAACCAGTTTTACCGTGTTTTTGCTACGTGTTATAGTCTCATTTCACAATCTAATACTTTTAAACTTCCTTTCTTTCTGACAGAACTTTAATCTCGAAGAGCGGGTAGAGTGCCTCTAACAACACGAGGGCCGCTAAAGCGTTTCGAGTTCACAGTCCTCCACACCACGCACGTACTCTAACATGCTTTGTTTAGCTCTCCCTGAGCTGTTGCTGGGCAGCCCTGAGAGTGGAAACTGGTCCAGTTTGCTCATTGCTCTGTCTCAACACTCGGAACAGTCTCTGGCACTAGGTAGGCATTCAATAAACACTCCAGTGAATGCATGCAGCTCCAATCTCTTCCACTGCTTTCAATATTTTTCTGCTATGAACAGCAATGTGAAGGACATTTTTTCAGTTAACCAATGCTGATACATACAGCCTTTTAAAGAGTAAATTCTGGAGAAGTATAGTAGTCGGGCCCATGAGTACGCTTGTAATAAATCTTTTAATACATACTGGAAATTTTTCCCCAAATAGTTTTCTTCTTCTTTTCATGTTATTGCTATTATTATTTCTAATTTTTAGGCTCCAGAGAAGTATGAATAATAGTTCTTTTCCTGAAGAACTGGTTCCCAAAATTTCTGTGTTTAAAACCTTATTGTTTTCTAAATAGCCATTTTGGCAAACCGCTTTCTGAATACGAGTGTTTGTCTCATAGATCTGTGCCCCTCCCACGCTTGCAGTGGATAGTAGTTAATGTAGACACTCAAAATGATGAGATTAAGTGAGTGTAAATGAGACATCTAGGTCAAATTCCCCCAATCCAAGGCTTAGGGAACATTGAGGAAGAGGGACAGAAATAATGTAAGGGCCAGAGATGGGGAGGAGAGCTGTGGTATGTGGTCGTCTATTCATACACGGACATTACACTCATGAACTCACTGCAGCTGTGGTTACCCGAACAAAATCAAGCCAGTCAACATTCCATCGTGGATGGAGGGTGATCTCCAGGAAGCTGTACCCCTGGCTCAGGCGATTGATGGATTCTGGGAGACGGAGAGCCACTTTTCTTTGGGGTTACGGACATTGATAGATTACCCATGGTCCCAGATCTATGAGCATATGGGTAGTACTAATTGGACTCAAACGGTTATATTTTTTTTTTAAAAGAAAGAGGACCTGAACTTGGGAGGAGATGTGATGGGGGTCAAGAGGGAGTTGGAGGTGAGGAGATGTATTCTGAAAATACACTGCATACATGTAGGAAAGTTTTGAAGAATAAATAAAAAATATATTTAGGGGTTGGAGAGACGGCTCAGAGGTGAAGAGCACTGGTTGCTCTTTCAGAGGACCAGGGTTTGATTCCTCGAACCCACATGGCAGCTGACAGCCATTCGTAATCCCCAGGGAAATCTAACATCCAATTCTGACTTCGGTAGGCATCACATGCCAGGGGTGCACCTACCTACGCAGGCAATACACCCATACACATAAAATAAAAATAAAATATTTAAGTATTTAGTCAAGACCTTATTTATAGAGGAAAAGTTCTTAGTCCTTTGATAGCCTCACTGGAGTTTGTTTTCCACACGGTTTTCCATCTTTTCGGTGTTAGGTCCTCCTTTGTTCTTTGTAATCCCAATTGTGGACCTGTACTCAACATAGAGTGACCACTGTCCACTGTCATTACAGCGCTTATTTTCTTTTCATTTAATCAGTTCTAAGAGCTTACTTACTCTGTGTCAGATGGGCAAGCTTACATGTTGCATCTTACTTCTGCCACCCATGTTGAAGCCATTTTGTTTACTCATGAATTTGATAAGTGCTCTATTTCTATGGTGTTTTACTGTCCAGCATTTCTTTTTACACTTTGTTTGTTTTCTCCCTTTGCAGCCTTTGCAACCAGGTGGGTTATATCTAATATACATTTTAAGCTCATGCAGTATTTACAGGGTAGATTGAGTTTAAGAAAAATACTAGTCAGTTAAATTATTTTTATAAACACAATCCTATTTTGTTTGTGGCTTTCACTTCTAGGCAGTTTACCACGCATTCCTGAGGTTTTCTGAATCCCTTTCTATGGCAGATGGATGACAGCAATCCATCTATTTTTCTAGACATGGTTAACAGTAGCAAGTGAGCAAGGACCAGATTATATTCTGAGTTTACTTGCAGGATGCTGTGCATTTGTGCTTCTCCAAAACCCGAGGGAAATGATGGAGAAGATGATGATGATGAAGATGACAATGACAATGACCAAGTCTGGGTCTGATGATGGCCTTCTGAGCTCCCGGGTCACTTGTCATTTGCTCAATCCCATGTTTTGAGGGCAGAGCCGGATGATGATTTCTTGCATTCATTTCTTTGTACAGGATGACAGGGTGTATTAACAATCCAGCATCTTTTCTCCATCTAAAACTACAAGACAGCCAGATGCCTGCATCTCTGCATGGACCCCTGGACGCTCTGCTGGTAAGCAATAGAGGATCCCAGCACAGAGAGTGTGCATCCGAGGCCAAAGGCCCTCCCCCTCCTCAGCGGCACTGAGCCCAGCACCAGCCCCTGACTTTGAGTGGCAAATTATAGCCTGCTTGTATAATAGCTCTCCATCTTATTTATTCATTTTTTGAATTCCTAAAAAATCATGACAAGTAAATCAGCATGGCCCCCTGCCCCCCGCACTGTGGAAGTTTGATAATGTATGTCCTAACCGCTTAATTGATTGATTACCTCGCTCCTGCTTCCTGAGGTACCGAATTTATCTCTAATAGCCAGAGTCAGGCTCGGCAGGCAACCATAGGGGGGGACGGGGGTCCCTTGGTGTCGATTTGCTCTTAACTGGAAAGTCATTACCACTTAATACATGTAGATTGTGTTGAAAGAAAATTATGTGTAATGAAATGAGGGGAAAATTAGTGGAGTGTTATGGGCAAAAGCAGATGTTAGGGAGGAATTACGCTAGCAGAGATAATCACCTTCGCTGGTATTGTGTGTGCTGGGGTGTTAACTGAGGGAGAGGCAGGAGAGAGCTGAGCGAATGTATTGTTGGGCCCAGAATCCCCCCTTGGAACCTCAGCAGTGAACAGTCCCCCCCCACCCCCCGCCCACGGGACTCTGTTCAGGGCCTCCATAGCTGGGCTCACCCACATCTGTAGCTCCTTCTCTTTGTGTTCTTAAGATGCTTCGACTTAAAACATCTAGCTGCTGGTGCTGAGGAAGACTGTGTAGGCTCAGTGAGGTTGGAGGACAGCATCATACATTCATTCCTATGTTACCCAAACCTCTTCAAAGCAAAACAAGAATAACAGAAAGCAATGGACCAACAAGTGAAAAGAACCTTGTCTGTCTGATGCTGTCGGGTCTTTTGTAACTAGTCTTATCAAAAGTGGAGGCATTTAAATGCCTATTTGTGTGTGGGCGATACTAGAGAAATTTAGATTTCAGTGTCCCAGGATCCTAAGGAAAAAGAACCAAATACTCACTATTTCAACCTTTCCTGGACCCCCTGCAGTTAAGGATAATGAAGGCTAGACAGAGATAAAGGTCCCCATGCACAGCCACAACTTACAGAAAGTCAGAGGGAGAGCCAGCCCACAATACAAGCACAGCTAATACCCAGTAGCTCACGTGGGAATTCTAGGACTCTTAAGCCTAAATGTTGTGATGTGGCATTGCAAAGTGACCATATGGGCTCAGCATTAGGACAAGCACACAAATATGCATCCTCTACAGAGCCTCTCAAGGTCTAGATGAAATTCAATTGTCAACACAAGGCTATTCCTGTGGTCTGCACCACAGTCTTTTGAAATAAGCTCTTCAACTTGGATAACTTGTAATGCAATGGTAGAAAGCTTGGCTAGCATGCCCAAGGCCCTTGGCTCCATCCCCAGCTTTGCAAAGAGCAGAGGGGATGTAACTGTACTGAGCATCCCCAGAGGAGCTTCTAATACCCCATGGTACTCTGGAGATAGCTCAGATCCTCTTGATTCTTAGCAGAGCTAAACAGGTTTTGGAAAACTACAATTAGTTTTCTATAACTACATGGCTATAGGCTCAAAGGATAGGGTTCAGTCAACTTTGTGACCATGTCAAGTGAATGACCTTCATGCCAGTTCATCTGTGAAACAGGTGCATCAGCTTGACAAAATAATATTTCCAAGACACTGCACACAAGGCCTGGTGCTAATAGCAAGTGTTCAATAGCTGATTTCTATTGTTTCTGTGAAGAAATGTTGAGGGAGACAGACAGACTGTAGGCAGACAGATGGATAGATAGACGGATAAACTACAGCAAATCATTTCAAAATGGAACTAGTGGGGGAAAGGTAGAGAGATGCTCAGTGGTTTAGAGCACTAGCTGCTCTTGTAGAGGACCTGGGTTTGATTCCCAGAACCCACATGGCAGCTAAGAACCGTCCACAACTCCAGTTCTGGGGCAATCTGACACCTTCTGGCCTCCACGGGTATTGCATGATATAGGTGCACTTAACATTCATGCAAGCCATACACTCATACACATAAACGAAAAATTACAAATAAAAATAGTCAAAGTATTTAAAAATGGAACTATTAAAGAAACCAGTGTATCAAAGTCTTTCATTCTTAGGCACATCTTAATCACTTATAACAGGCAATTCTACCATGGGGTGTTGCAGACTTTTGTAGGTCACGACATGAAGCTGCCTTAGTACTTGAGATCAGTGAAGGTGTCTCCTCTTCACATAGCACATGAACTGTGTTCTGGGTAGGACTGAGACTGATGGGAAGTCAAAGACCAAGAGCTTAGTAAGCAGATTTCCTCTGTCTAAACTGACTGTGTCCTTACAGAAAGCCTGTTCAAACCATTGCTGGGCTGACTTAGCAACCCAAGTAAAAATGGTGAAGATTTTCCTCCAGGCAAAGGCCGATGTTAAACAATCACCCCGTGGATAGTGTTACGTAGCCTAGCAATGTGGCTTCATTTAGAGCTGGTGACATTTGCCTGACGTCCTCTAGTTCCAGTGAGATGCAGTGCACTGGGGCTGGGAAGTTGGTACACGTGTGCCAGTGTTGTGTTGAATGACAGTGGTAGTTATGGTGGAAAGCTGGCCTAGACTACATATCAGAAGACTCAGTGAAGACCCTTCATTTGCGAGTTACTGAGGAAGTCACACTCAGGAGCTGGAAAGAGGGCTCAGTGGGTAAAATGCTGGCTGTGCAGATATACAGACCAGAGTTTGGATCCCTAGAAACTAAAGTACTGGGCATGGCAACATGCATCCATAACAGCACTGGAAAACAAGGACCACTGGTCAGCCAACATCACCAAACAGAAAGCTCCCAATTCAAAGAGAGACTAAGTCTCAAAAAATAAGGTGAAGAGTAATTGAGGGTGACACTTCACATCAACTTCTGGCCTACACCGGTGAATGCACAGGTGTATACAATTGCACACCAGCTAACTAAAGAACTAATAAATGAATAAGTTACACTGGCACCAAAAAATCTGCCAGAGAGAAGCTTAAAGAATACAGCACCCATGCACATGCACACACACGTACACATATTCTTATACACTAGTGCTACCAAATCTTACCCATAATCCTCAGCAACTGCTGAACTATTCCTGGATATTCTCCCATGGCTTGTCCACTGATAATGTGAGTGCATGTGGCATACTCAAGCTTGTTTGTGTGTGTGCACACATAGGTCTGTGTATGTTCATCTGTCAGGACTTCATGATGAGCAGTTTGGATGAATACACAATAATTTACATGACCAACTATAATCTGTAAGACATCTTTGGGTTGAAGCTGGAGAGATGCTCAGTGGTTAAGAGCACTGGCTGCTCTTGCACAGGACCCAGGTTCGATTCCTAGCACCCATGTGGTGGCTAACAACTACCTGTAACTCTAGTTCTAGGGGACCTAACACCAACTCTGGACTCTGTGGGTATTTCAGAACACAGGTGCACTTACATATATATATGCAGGCAAACACTTCTATACATAAAATAAAATTTAAAAAAAGAGTCCAAATGGAAAGAGGGCACCAACATATCTCAGCTCTCTTTGAAAAAAAAAAATCCAAGTTTGGTAATGTTAATGTAATAAAGCCTTAGTGACCTCATCGTTGTCTAGATGCCTATAATCCAGAACTTGGGAAGTGAGGATAGGAGTTCAAGTCATCCTCACTACATAAAAATAGCCAAGGCTAGTAGGGTATACATACGAACCTGCCTCAGAAGAAACAGACAAACACACAGAGACAGTCTCATATTCCTACCCCTGTATGCTGGGCATGTGCACCACGAGCCATGTGTTTCTAAAAACCACAGAAATCCCTCAAAATACTGATCAAGCTCTTCACAAAATGGGAACTGCCTTTACACATTAACCTATATGTTATGCTTCGAGAAACCCCAGCAAGATTTTGTGTGACAAATGCCCAGCACAGCCAATTTAACCATGTCTTTGGAGTTGAGCCCCCAAAGGAGATCGTTAACCTATATGTTATGCTTCGAGAAACCCCAGCAAGATTTTGTGTGACGAATGCCCAGCACAGCCAATTTAACCATGTCTTTGGAGTTGAGCCCCCAAAGGAGATCTGGATCTGCCCATTTTCCGAGTGATCTTTAGTTCATCGATGAAGTTCTTGGAGTTGATTTGATAGTGGGGATAGTCTGGGGAGGGACTGTGTGGAGAACACTAAGAAAGTATGCGTGTAGAGGCTGGGATGGGCTGGGCATGGTGGCGCAAGCCTTTAAAGCCAGCTGACTTGGCTGGTGCCGTTTTAACTCTGTCAAACTTATTTTTCTCACCTGCTTGGGGAGAAGGACTACACACCCCTCTCTGGGGTTTGTGATAAATCAATAAAATATTTAAGTACAATAGGCCAGTGTGGAGCCTGGTACATGGTTAAAGACTCATACTGGGAATACAATGTCTTTAACTCTTTCCTTACTTTTTATTTATTTGTGCGTGTGTGTGTGTGTGCACGTGCGTGTGTCTGTCTGTCTCTGTGTATGGTATATGTATGTGTGTGGAGTATGTACGTGTGATGTACATGTGATGTGCATGCCCCGTGCTCGTGCCATGGAGTGAAGGGGGACATCAGGTGTCCTGCTCTACCACACTCCATTTTACTCCCTGAGATGCTCAGTTACTGAACGTGGAACTAGAGTGAAAGCCCAGTGATCTGATCTCTGCATCCCACAATGCTGAGGTCATAGATCATGTGTGTGCACAGATCGTGTCTGGCTTTTTACATGCGTGCTGGGATTGGAACTTAGGTCCTCATGCTTGCTCAGCAAGTGCTCTTAGATGTGATGTACATGTGATGTGCATGCCCCGTGCCCGTGCCATGGAGTGAAGGGGGACATCAGGTGTCCTGCTCTACCACAGTCCATTTTACTCCCTGAGATGCTCAGTTACTGAACGTGGAACTAGAGTGAAAGCCCAGTGATCTGATCTCTGCATCCCACAATGCTGAGGTCATAGATCATGTGTGTGCACAGATCGTGTCTGGCTTTTTACATGCGTGCTGGGATTGGAACTTAGGTCCTCATGCTTGCTCAGCAAGTGCTCTTAGCCACTGAGCTGTCCCCCCAGCCCCTTCATCTTGAGATTTTTTAGTCCATGAAGAAAGTCAACAGACCTTCCGCTCCCTACACATCAGAGCTTCCACTTGTCCTTGCCAGATCCACAGCTGAGAGAGTCTTCCAAGAGGAAGCCTGCTTGCTTTTCACCCTCTTTATTGAAACGGCTTGAGAGGCAAGCTGACTTTCTTGGAAAAACTGAAAAGCTGTGACGAATGTCCCAGTGACTCAAAGAATAATTAAATCGCTCAGTGCTGGATGCCATTAAGCGAAATGGGGTGCAGTCATCGCACATGACTGTTATTATTTATAAATACTAAAAAGGCAGCATGTAACTAATGCCCTGGGTGTGCCCGCTGCAGACGCTCGTGCTGTGGTCTGCCAGTGAAACCCAGGCTCCCCTCCCTCTTGTCTTCACAGGAGAGAAGCTGCTAGTGGAGAAGGGTGGGGGAGCCTTAGATCTGAGAAAAATGTCCCTCACTCCACGTCTTTCAAGTCACTGTGCTTATTACCAGGGCCTCAGTTTACCTTCCTGTAGCTGGGAATAAAGTTTCACCAGGCTGCATGTACACACCTTGCAGCTCAGGTTTTGGAAAAGGAAGTTCCTGGGTTTGAATTTAGACAGGCACATTTATAGAGGATGACCCAGGGGCTTCAATCTCATTGTTAAGGCTGAAATTAAACAGACATGCCAGGTTTCTTGTGGTAACATGTGAAAATAACACTTGGGAAGTCTTCTGCATGGGGTAGGACTACAAGAGGGAAAATTCTTTCCTTTCGCCCCTTGAAAGTAAATTAATTTCTATTGCTTTGTTTTTAATCATTTGCTTAATTTCAACATGGTATGAAAATTTTGCAGTATCTGTCTAGTGCCAAACTATTCTTCAGACTTCATTTTGTATGCAATACTTAACACTTAACGCTTAGGTAAATAATCACAGCTTTGGAGTTTGGGATGCTCTTATACCAAATGGCCCCAGAATGACATGATTCTTCATTCTTACATTTAATAGCTAATTTTTAGGGGTGCAGTCATCGCACATGACTGTTATTATTTATAAATACTAAAAAGGCAGCATGTAACTAATGTCCTGGGTGTGCCCGCTGCAGACGCTCGTGCTGTGGTCTGCCAGTGAAACCCAGGCTCCCCTCCCTCTTGTCTTCACAGGAGAGAAGCTGCTAGTGGAGAAGGGTGGGGGAGCCTTAGATCTGAGAAAAATGTCCCTCACTCCACGTCTTTCAAGTCACTGTGCTTATTACCAGGGCCTCAGTTTACCTTCCTGTAGCTGGGAATAAAGTTTCACCAGGCTGCATGTACACACCTTGCAGCTCAGGTTTTGGAAAAGGAAGTTCCTGGGTTTGAATTTAGACAGGCACATTTATAGAGGATGACCCAGGGGCTTCAATCTCATTGTTAAGGCTGAAATTAAACAGACATGCCAGGTTTCTTGTGGTAACATGTGAAAATAACACTTGGGAAGTCTTCTGCATGGGGTAGGACTACAAGAGGGAAAATTCTTTCCTTTCGCCCCTTGAAAGTAAATTAATTTCTATTGCTTTGTTTTTAATCATTTGCTTAATTTCAACATGGTATGAAAATTTTGCAGTATCTGTCTAGTGCCAAACTATTCTTCAGACTTCATTTTGTATGCAATACTTAACACTTAACGCTTAGGTAAATAATCACAGCTTTGGAGTTTGGGATGCTCTTATACCAAATGGCCCCAGAATGACATGATTCTTCATTCTTACATTTAATAGCTAATTTTTAGAATAATTCTTTAATGTCTTCCCTTTCTTGGTTGGCCACTTGGTTGGCTACCACAGTCAGTCTTCTATTCTTTGGAGCAAGTTTATTGTTTGCCAATCTGTATTTTTATTGGATTTTTGTGGATTTCAATCCAACACATCTTAATTATATTTAGGCATGCTCCTCTATCTGCGGTCTCTTATTTTCTACACTTCGGTCCGTTGTGGTCTTCTATATTCATCGCCCACCCACAGGATTTTGTGCATTCTGCCATATTGTTAAGGCCTATCAAGTCAAGTTTTTTTACCCAGATGTCTCTCGGTACAAGTTCATCCACTGGAGTCTAGTCGGCCTATCTAGTGTCACTCTTGTAAAGAAGAGTGACTCTCTGTCACCTAGTACTGATCAGCTGCCAATGGTTCCTTGGCTGATGTTGGGACCTCCTGCCCATACCCCCAGTTTATGCTGGGTTTTGTCTATTTAAGTTTGAACGGGTCTTGTGCGTGCCGTCACCATCGCTGTAAGTTCATATGAGACAGTTCCCATATCTGGAAGATTCTGTTTCCTTATGATGGTGCGCCAACCCCGGCTCTTACAGGCTATTTTCCCCCTTTCCACAGTGGTCCCCGAGCCCTGGGGGGTGAAGGTTATAAGGGTCCTATCTAGGGACGTACACTCTGTAGTCTTTATTCTCTGCACTTCGGCCGGTTGTGGTCTTCTGTATTCACTGCCCCCTGTTGCATGATGACCTTCATTGATGGGAGTTGAGAGGTGCATTAGTGCTCTCTCTAGCCTTTGTTCCACCGTGTTCCATGAGCCTTAGGTGTAGAGCATCTCACAGAACCTTATTTTCTGTGTGTGAACCATTGTGGAGCTCTGTAATAGGTTCTGTCTGTTGCAAGAGAAGCTCTTTTATGAGTGGTGACTGGAATACTTGCCTGTAAATATATTTAGCATATAGTAAGAAGTTACATTTGCCTAGGGATGTGACAGACATTGGGTTAGAAAACCCTGTGTCAGAACAAGTTTATAGCAGGTAGTTATTAGCAAATTTCTTGCTTTTCAAATGAGCCCATAGTAAAGAACTAGGGCCTTCTTGTTAACTTTGTGTCATGGATAACACAACACACTGGACAAGTTATGAAGAAAACAAACTGCTTAGTTCACAATGCTGGCTCAAGATCAAGGGACTGCCTCTGATGACAGCCTTTTCCATAGCAGATTCTGCAGGAAGCTCAGGGCATCCAAGGGCAGAGACAGGGAATTTGCTGGTAAACTGGTTTCCATAGTAGACCCATTCTGCTATGACCCATTAGAGATAACCCATTAGCCATCAATCTATGAATCTCATGATTGGGTCAGTCCATTTCATACATGAAGGCAGAGCCTTACACCTTTCACCTGGTCCCATCTCTTAATAACTCATAATGGGAATTAAATGTCAGTCAAGGAATTTCTTGGGATGGGGGCAAGCCATATTGAAGCTTAGCAGCCTTACTTATGTACAATTAAACACCTGACTTTAGAAATACTTTCCGTTTCTGGGCTGGCTGTGTACTGAAGATTTGGCAACTCCCAAGTAAGCTTAGATGGTTCTGTTCAAGCCTTGAACTGGGAAGCCAGACAGTGCCGTAGGCTTGCTGATCATTCACACAATCCCTTGCCTCCATTTCTGGATAGTTTATAGAGGGGTAGTGTTTGAGGGATGGGCCAAGCATTGTGGTAGGAAGACTAAGTTTGTGTTAAGTGGTATGCGACCACTGAAGAGTGCCCTAGCCAGCTTGTGCAAAGGGTCACAGGAAGGCCATGCTCAGGGAACGAGTCCCCACCCCTGTCATTGCTGAGTTTGGGTTATGCAGTGGCATCGAGATTGGAAGTGTCAGTCTCAGACTTGCTTATTTCTTTTGGAATTTGGTCACTGCTCTGTAAGTCCAGAGTCCTGGAGCTCAACACAAGCTCACCTCACTCAGCGCCACCAGCATGCTAATTTCTGAACAAAGATTTCTGAACACGGACTAGTATGTACCTGAAAATTCACAGTGAGTGGTTTTTGCATTCAGATGTTTGTTTGGCGTAGGGTTTTTAAAATTTATTTATTATTTTTATTTTGTGTATGAGTGTATTGCCTGCACGTATGTGAATGCACCTGTGTCGTGCAATGCCGCGGAGGTCAGAAGAGGGCTTCAGATTCCCCTGGAACTGGAGTTAAGGACGGTTTGTAGCCACCATGTGTGGTGCTGGGACTCAAACCTGGGTCCTCTGCAAGAGCAGTCAGTGCTCTTAACTGCTGAGCCATCTCTCCAGCCCCGGAGTAGGCTGTTTTAACATGAAACTATTATAATATTTCTTCATATGTGTATGCTTATAATGATTTACAAATTTGTTTTTCTAAATTTTATTTATTATTTTTTATTTTATGTGTATGTATGTATTGCCTGCATGTCATGCAATGCCAGCGGAGGTCAGAAGAGGCTGTCAGATCCCCTGGGACTGGAGAGAAGAGGCTGTCGGATCCCCTGGGACTGGAGCTACAGACAGTTGTTAGCTGCCATGTGGGTGCTGGGATACACATTTATAGAGTTTATTCAGAAGTCTTCAAGATCGTATGTGATAAAGTGAATCTGTTCTTTTGTTACTTGTTAAATAACCTGTGGAAGATCCATTTGACTGCTTTAAGGGCCAGTAGCCTCATTCTACAGTGGGGCAACCATTCATATTTGACGCTATCGTTTTAAAAATAACAAATGAAATAGTGTATGCAAATAATACTAAAATGAGATGAAATATTTCCTCTTCCCCCTTTCCCTTTCTCCTTCTTTCCTCTCCTTCCCCTTCCCTCTTTCCTTTCTTGAAATATATATGTGTGTGTACATATATGCATATATATACATATATATGTTTATTATTTGCATGCTTCAAGATTATTTAAATATATGTTCATATCCAGAAAAGAAAGAGAGCATAGGAAGAAAAGGACTGCATCTACATAACTGGAAAATATGTATCTATTTCCCAGAACTATTTCCCTCTCTGAAGTTCTCGGTGTTTTCCTCTCCCGTCACCAACTTCTCTACATGCTGTTAGATTCATATGGCCTTTGTCCTGATCTGTCCTTGTCCTTTAAACACTAGGGATGGGGCCAGGGTAGACAGTCCAGTTCTCAGATCTGCCTGCATGGCAGGTCGATTTCTGGAAAGCTCTTTGTAAATGAGAGAGGAGAGGAGCCAGGAAGTTTGAGGTCTGTGATGAAGGATGGAATTAGCTAAAGTGTGTGGATTTTGCTTTGTTGTCACAGGACACCGACTGGCTGTTTTGGATCTACAATGGTGTCTCTGGGCAAAGAGCAATAAACGATACGAAATGGACTGGTCTTTCCTTTTGTTTGCAAAATTTTTCGATAAAGAATTCTTTCTAATAAGGAACAGAGCTTTTAACATGTTAATGCTTAGAATTATTGGAGTCTTGGTTTCCCTCTCTCTCCCCATCTCATTGTTGTTATAAAGTCTTAAAGGGCTTTGTTTCATTGATTCTAAAAAGGACCCTAAGGTGCAGGCAGCATCCATTTGTATTGGTTTATTTTACAGATGAGGAAAGTTGGTTGCAGGAAGTTGAATCAAAGGCCCAACCAAGTTCCTAGAGCTAATAACTAATCAACTCAGACTTGAATCCATTAGGAAGGCCTAACCCACTACTACCTTAAATACTTTCAAAATATTCTGTTGTCTGTTCAAACATTTAAGATTATATAACAAAATGAGATGGGGAGAAAGAGAAAGCAAGGCTCGACAAATCAAGGCACTAACATATTTAAATGACCTTATCTCAGTTATCATCTCCTCTTCCCCCAAACGGCCCCATCACTCATGGGTGCTGTGTCTGTCTAGGGGTTCCGTGCTTCTGTTTCACCCCCAGGAATCTGCAGACACCAGTTAAGATTTGGTTGAAATAGTGACATGTCACGCTTTGGCGAATGTGTGGACTGAAATGGATTGTCACTGATGGCTACAGGGATGGGATCTTTCTGATAGAGCTCACCAACTCCATCACCATCAACCCTGTCCTAAATCCAAAAATCTTGGAGAGTAACAGCAGCCTGCGTACCTAATCTTCCAGAAGACCTTCAGGCTGAACAACTGCGTGGGTGCGTGGGTGTGGAACGTTTATGTTTGGTATGTCCTGTGTGTGTGGTGTATGCACACACATGCAAGAGCAGACCGGAGATCGGCGCTGGGTGTCTTCCTCTCTGCCTCGCTGCCTTAATGTCTTGAGACAGGTACTGTCGCTGAACCGGAAGCTCACCCTTTCAGCTAGGCTGGCTCCCAGGATCAGCTTTTCTCCTCACACCAGTGCTGGGGCTGACAGACTTGTGCAGGCACACCTGTCTTTTCATGCGGATCTTAGGGATTTAGACTCGGGTCTCCACGCTTGCAACGGAGCCCTCGCGCCAGCGCTGAGCAGCGGGTTTTAGACACCGTGATCTGCTCTGCCTCGTCTTTGCTGAGCTTCTTCGCATAAAGCAGGCGAGACGACCTGGTTTCAGGGTTGAGTCACATGGCCTTGTCAACCAGGCACAGATTTGCTTTAATGATTCTTTTCAGAGTGACTCATCCAGGATTCTTGCCTGCATCCCTTTTGTGCTTGGGTCCAGATGTGCATCTAGAACAGGTTTAGTTCGATAATTTCAAAGGGTGGACGCCCACTTTGTGCATATGATTAATTCTACATGCGCCTAATTATACCCACAATTGGCTAATTGTCGATGCAATTAGTCAATTGCAGGCCCAATTGGCCACTTGTCCCATAATTTGAAGGTCCAAGTGGACAACTAAAGGAACAATTAGATGCACGCCGAGTTTTACATATTTAAAGAGGATCTTTCTGGAAGAAAGGAATAGCTCAGTGGACTTTGTACACTCCTGCCATTTGCAGAATCAATTTTCTCTTCTAAACACCTATGAAAAAATACTTATGTTAGCTCTGTAAGAACCAACTCCTCAGCCTGAAAGCCCAGAGCTGTAAGGGTTCCCTCCCCCGAAAGTAAATGCCCCTCCGAGGAAAATATCAAACACATGACGCTTTGAGCTCATTCTCCTTGACTTTTCCCATTCCTTCTTCAGTTCATTTGAGCCTTCATCCTTTGTCCGGAAGGCTCTTCATACTTGCTCGCGTAGTCCCCAGGGGACCCAGAAGAAAGGCCTGCTCCCGCTCCCGGCTCTGGCTCACACCGAGGAAGCACAACGCTATCAGACACGCTTTGCTCAAGAGCAGCTATTTAATCTCCTGGCCCCAAAAGGAGCCAGAAACTCTACAGAGTGGCACGGGGTAGACGCCTAGTGAATGGTGGTGGAAGGCCTGGGCCGTTCCTTTGGGGCTGAGCAGTGAGAAGGCCCTGGTGAGTCCCACGTATTTAGTGCCTTCCAATGCTGCTGCAAGGGCAGATGGAGCATACTTGCTGTGTTTCCCTGGTTTCTGTGGGTCATGTTTTCAGAGACTGCATCAGGGAGTAAATATGTTACAGACTCAGAGGCAGATCCAGCAAGTGTTCAGATGTCAGAAGTACTTGCTACCCACCAAATCACTGAAACCCAGAGAACATAGCATAGCGCCCAGGTTTCCCACCCACTGTGTGATCCATATACACACAGAAAAATCTATAAAGATTATTGGAATTTCTGAAAGCAGAGATCTTCACAAAGATGGATAGGCAGAGAGGAAAGGTCATCAATAAGACAGTTTTTAAAAGCCAGTTGAACTCATGTTTTAACCCACTAGTATTTCAAATGTAGTCAATAGCACAATATATAAATATATTTAATATAATCGCTAATACCATGATACAGATTTATAGTTTAATGGGACACACTTTGGGAAACAGTGTTAGATCATGGCCTAACAGTAAATTGATGCTAACATGCGCCTTGAATAAACTTCATAATCTAGTTTTCAGCCCAGGTGAACATTTCCAGAGCTCAAAAGTTGGACCCCTTAAAGGAACTCTGAATGCAAAATCCATTTGAAACTTATATCTCAGCTCTGTTCCTAAGTACCTGGCTCACCCCTTTGAACCTCACAGTCCTTACTGACACAGCAAGAGCTGAATATGGTGTATCCCCAAGTACTTCCTGCCCTGGCAGCCCAGAAAAGCCAGAGGCTGAAACAAAACAGCACCCCACGAACGTCTTCCCTCTACCTGCTTAATCTTATTTTTTTTTAAAAAAAGTGTTATTATTTTTATTTCGTGTGTATAGGTGTATTGCCTGCATATATGTAAGTGTACCCATGTTGTGCAGTGCCAGTGAAGGTCAGAAGAGGCTGCCAGATCCCCTGGAACTGGAGTTATGGATGGTTGTTACCCGCCATGTGTGTGCTGGGAACTGAACCCAGGTCCTCTGCAAGAGCAGCCAGCGCTCTTTACCACTGAGCCATCTCTCCAGCCCCCTACCCACTCAGTCTTTAGACCTTGCTACCCCAGTAGTCAGGAGATACAAGTTCCGGCTCTAAATTTCCTGCATATTAATTCCTTACCTGGGATAAATTTACCAGCCTTCGCCAATGCAAAACTAAGGTCAATAATACAACCAGCAAACACTGGCGCTAAAGCTGCGGGAACAGTATCACCGCTGTGACTCCTGTTAAAGAGGGTGGCAGCAGTTTATAATAACATAACCAGCAGTCTCATCAACAACTGTAGTACCGATTAGTCATTATTTCTACTGATGGTCTCCTGGTACCACCAATGTGATATTGGACTAGGCTGTGCTCCCTGCCTTTCGGCAGCAGATTTTGTTCTGCTAAACTTGGGGCTTTGCTTGGAGGGAGAATAGCAGTGCTGGCCTTCGGGCCGTGCCAGGAAATTGTGTGGGCCAGATGGCAATCCAAGTCAGTCTGATAGAACATTTCTATTTCTGTGGATTCTCAAAAATGAACTGACAGGCAGGAAGCAAAGTGGTAATTCCTAGCCGTCAGGACCCTGACTTCCATCTTCGGAGCAACACTCTCCGATTGTCCTGGGAAACCTACTTCTGGAATGGCACCACCGTGCGTCTTCTATCCCCATCGTCACCATCGCCCTCATTTCATTACAACAAAGCACCCTGTGTGTATCGAGGCCCATATCACACTCCATCAGAATGAATGAATTCAGCATAACTGCCTTGTAATGCACACACATCTTCACCACTATTCGGGTCTCTAGGTGAGGGGACTGTGGCTAAGGAGATTAAGCAACTTGCTCACAACTGCAGAGTTGATGAAGATCTTTAGACCTGAATCCAGGATGTCTTTTTGTCTTCTCTACAATGCTGCCTTTCTAAGTGAGAGCGTCCCAAATATTATTATTCTCCTCAGGCAGCCACTATCCCATGCCTGTGCGTGTGTAACTATGCCTATGCATAGGTACATATGTATGTGGGTATTATAATTACATGCCCCACAATGATTGTAATACTGGTTCAATGTATAAAGAAATGCTTACTGGTTTGAATCACCAGCACAGCTCAAAATTCAACCTTAGCCACATTTACCTTTGCAAACAGTTGGAATGTAAATATTAATGCTAACTCCAACCTCTCATTATATGAAAGCAGATCCAGGAGCTTGAACCCAAGTCTCTGGCTGAAAGGGGCTTAGACTCTAGAGCTGACACAGAGGCAACATTCCACACAGGACACCTGGAAGGGCAGGAGCATCCAGTCCACATGTTGTCACCATTTCTTCACGTACTCCCCACGTTGTGGAAGAACTGAGGATGATTTGGGTGGACGGGGGCAAATGCAGACATTGCAAACATCTCTATGCCATCGTGGTCAGGAACACAAGGGAATGGGAGAATTATGAGCTTCCCAAGTCGTATCTGCAAGGGGAACCGTTGCTCTAGCAAGCTTCCATCGGACTTTGAACGGGCTTCGACCTGGGATAGTCTTCCAGTCCTCAGCCTGAGAAAAACTTCACCTACAGCCATCAGAGCAGATGGGGAGGGCGCTTGGAAGCGAGCTAGTAAAACATTATTTTGGAGCATACTCTCCAAAAGGGAGACTTATTGAAGGGATTGGCTTATTTTTAGATACTCACTGAGTTGGTTTTATGAAATGAACATTCCATTTAAAAATGTATTATCAAATTAGTAGATTAACAAGTTTTCAGGGGAGGTTTATTAGAGTCAAATATTTTAAAAGCTGTCATTTAAACAGAAATAGTTGTTAAATTGAGGAGATAATTAGGTACCTGAAATTAATCAAAGTATGTTTTTAAAAATAAACTCTGTATTTGACTTACTGCAAATATATTTCAGCTTTGTCTGTTCCCCTGTAATATATTGCAAATTGGCAATTTTGGAAACTAATCTGCAAAATTGCCTTTGGCCATTAAAATCCAGTTCTGTCCTTCATGCTACTAGTACATTCTACAAATTCCACCCCCAAATTAAAATTCAAGCTATGAGATATGCAAAGCCTACAGATGTCAATACACAATGTATAAAGGTGATAGCGCTAAACTTTTGCTCAGTTTTCCTCTTACCCTCCTTCTTGCCCATTATTTTTGTTCTATTTCTTTTTAGGAATTGGCTGTTTCTAACAGCAAGGCGTACCACGATAATACCAGCCTAGTGGGCTAGGGAAGTTTAAGAAGAATAACAAGATTGGTGATATACTGCTTATGTGAAATGAGGAGTGAGTTGAGATTCATTTATTCAAGAAAACACTTATTAAGAACCTGCTTCTGCTAGGTAAGGGGATAGATAACTCGGGGAATCAAAATGCTGTATAGCAAAGAGGTGGAAAGAGACAGAACACGGCCGCAAATGAAATGACCTAGAGGAAATGCAAACTAGCAACGAGCCGTCTCCAAGTGGAAGAATCCTTGGTGTGTGTCTCTCATGGCTCAATTTCTACTCAACTCTTATCTTTATTCAAACAATCTCAGGTTTTTAAAGATGTATTTAATTTCAATTCATGTCTAGGAATGTTAGTATTTACTATATGTTTGTATGTACACCACCTGCATGCAATGACTATGGAGGCCAGGTGAGGGAGCTGGAACCCCCTGGAACTGGGGTTAGAAATGGGTATGAGCTGTCATATGGGTGCTGGGAGCAGAACTTGGGTCCCCTGCAAGAGCAGCAAGTGCTCTTAACCCTTGAGTCATTTCTCCACCCCGATTTCAGTTTTATAAGAGATGAGATTGATAAAGGGAACTCAAGTTTCTGCATAGTCCACAGCCTATTTCTTGGTTAAGAAAAATTGCCTGGGCTTTAAGCACACAGGAAGGACCAATACCACCCAGTTCTCACTAGCATGGGAGATGGCTAGACTTGGGAGTCCCATCCCCAGTGCCTCTCTAGCCTGGAAGAAGTCCTGGCCCATCCAATACAGGAGTCACCCTTTACAGCAACTCCTCCAGCCCACACTGTCTTCGACTCTATTTTCCCTTCTTTGCCATTTCTCATTCCTTATCAATTCCATCTTCTCTTCCCACAGCTCCTATCGACTTCCGTGTTGTTCTTCAAATGTCTTGGGCTTGTGTTTAAAATCATTCAGAGAAGTATGATCTGATGTTAGAGCTAGAAAGAGAAGGAGGGAAGGTAACACCGGGCTGTGGTGATGGGTCACCATCTGAGCTCAGGGTTTTTGGCAACGGTTGAATCGATAACACTGTTTAACAGCCCTAGGAGTAGAGTTCTCTTCATTCTGGAATATTCCCAGTGTCACAGAGATAAGTAAGCTGGTAGGATTCACCCTGAGACCCTCAAAGAACACTGAGATATTTTGTCCAGTTCTATGTCAATATTACTTTGAATTCTTTCTTTTTAAATTTTTGAGACAGGGTCTCCCTGTAATCCCAGCTGACCTGGAACTTGCTATGTAGACAAGGCTAGCCTCAATCTCATAGAGATCCACTTGCCTCTACCTCTTGAGTGCTGAGATTAAAGGTATGCACTACCATACCTAGCTTTAAACTCTTTCTTAAAAACAATACAGATTCTTAAACTTAGCTCCAGAGTAGTCTGAATCTATAGGCGTCCAGGGCTCTGCAGAGAAACAGCAGCAGAAAAACACAGAAACAAAATTCCTCCTCATCCTTTCAAGACAACCATTCCCAAGGACCTGGATATACTTCACTTCCACTTTACAGTCTTGAACCTTGAAACCCACAGGGAAAAGGTTTTCCTAACATGAAGCATGGGCTGGTCCTTAATCCACCCCAGGGTGTTTTATATTGATGCTGAATCTTTTCACATCCCTTCCTGATTGTACCTCACTTTGATTTCTCCATGGTACTGATCACCTATGACAAGCTACTATGTCTTATAAGCATCTGACAGCTCAGATAGACTGCAAGTTCCACTGTGTACTTGACAGTTAATTTCACTAGCAACCATTTCTCATGTTTCATGGGTACCAAACCCATCGTCCTTCTACTAACTACACTCTATCCTGACTTTACACTGGACCAATTTCCATTTGTGGAGACTGCCATCATTTCACTCTAGAGCTGGATTTACTGGGCAGCATCTCCCTTTTTTTGGTACCAGCCCAGTGGGTACCATGTTTCCAAGTCCCTGGGTCCTCCATATTTAGAAAGGAAGCCATGTCCAGAAAGTGAGGAGCCAAGAGGCCTTGGAGAAAAGGGCGCTAGAGGCTGTGGAAAGGATGGTGTAGTGAGAGCTGCTGGCCACAGGGAAGGCCCAGACTCCATTCCCTTGCAGTCTCATAGATGTGGCTGGACCGCGTAGGTGTCCTGTACTAGCTAAGTGATCTTCATCCTTTTTGCTCTCCAAGCTTGAGTTTCCTGTTGTCAAATGAAAACATGATTCTCTATCTTTTAAATTTATTAACAATTCTAAAGGATTCCCCACCCCTCACTGGGTTTTTTTATTTGAAAAGTCATGGCCTGTGGGAGGAGCATTATCCCCTGTGTAGGGTAAATCCAATTAAACACTTTTATAAGAAAAATAGATAATGATAGATAGATAGATAGATGATAGATATAGATAGATGATAGATGATAGATAAGATAGATGTAGATGATTGATTATAGATAGATAGATGATTGATTATAGGTAGATGAAAGATAGATAGATAGATGATATAGACAGATGATAGATGATAGATAGAAGACTGTAGATAGATGATAAATGATTGATTGTAGATAGATGATAGATGATAGATAGATGATAGATAGATAGATAGATAGGTAGATAGATGATAGAAAGATAGAGGAAGTTTATAAAATGGTAGGTTTCCATATGGCTTTTTCAAACATCCTTAGCGTTAGCCCTCTCTCCACCCCTCCCTCCAACCTGCCCTCCCATCACTCTCTGCACTATCCTGTCCTCCTTTCCCTCTCTCCACTTAAACCTCCCTCCCCGTTATTCTCCTGTCCCTTCATATCACCTACTGGTTACCTCCCCTGAAGTTGCTGGTCAGGGGTGTCCTGGAGAGCCCCAAAACAATATAAGCTGTTTCTGTTGCTCTTGATTGCCCACCAGAACTTGATGGTAAGACTCCATTGCTGAAGTCAACTTACCCTTACATGGAGAAATCGTGTTAGTTCAGATCAGGAAGCTTCTTTCTTATCGGCTAGCTTCCATAGTGCCGGAAGGTGCCACACAGACTGCTGGTGGGAGGGGCAGGACGTTGAACAGTCTTATCTAGCCATGTACACTGTGAGCTACAATAAAAGTAGGATATGTCCCTGAGTTCAATAGTGGCATGAATGTTATGGGGGTAACAACTGCCCTCTGATTGAATTTAAGGCCCACTCTAGAGCAGGAAACACATGCCTAGTATTGTAAATCTGGCTGAGGACCTTTGCATGGGAAAGCCCGTAAGTCCCAAAGGTAAACATACTACTATTATTTTGCTGAGTGGACAAAATATCAAACCAACTGCTTTCTGAATTCAAATCTTTCTAACCAGAGATCATTGCATCTCTCAGACCTCATCAGAGAAGTTTCTTTGTGAGATGAATGGCAGTTATCTCAGAAATTCATAGTTGGTCAAAGTACAGAGAATTACTGTCTGTGGCGTGCTCATGAGGCATCTATATCACCCTCTTCCCAAGGCTCAGAGATCATTGCAAAAGATGGGGGGTAAAAGATTGTAAGAGCCAGCCAGGGAGGACTGGAGCGAAACCATCCTTGGAAATGACAAGACAGCTACCCTCCTGAACTCACAGCAGCAGTGGTGGCCCCTAAGATCGAGTCATTCAACGTTCCAACGTGGACGGAGGAGGGGCTCATGAGCCTTCACCCCTAGTTGAAGATCTATGTACAGTCCATGGCTTCAGGGGGAGGAGGAGTCAGTTCTATTCCAACGTGTGACTCCGGGAAGGTTGATTATGCTCCAGTGGATGCTCTATATGCACCGCAGCAGAACTCAGTGGACTCTAAGAAAAGAAGTTTAAATAGAAGACCTTAAGTTGGGAGGGGGTAGGTAGGAAGAGTTACATGGAGGGAGCTGGGGATCAGTACTATCAAAGTATATTGTCTGCATGTATGAAATTCTCAAAAGTTAGTAAAAATATATTTAAAAAGAAGTCTAAAGTAAAGTAAGTAATATAATACTGGCTAATAAGTTAAATAATTTTGACATTTCTATAGACTACAGACAATTGGTAAATGTGCATAATGTTGTCTATGTATATAATTTAAGAGTAAACTGAGGACCCAAAGAAGAGATGATTAGTGGTAGGTACCAGTGGGTTGCTGGTTAGGTCCTCATCCTTCAACTTCACACATTTCCCATCACAGAATGTTCAACAACAGTGTGTTAAGGAATGGGCATGCAGCTCAGTTGGCCGAGTGATTGCCTAGCATGTACAAAGCCCCTGAGTTCAGAGTCTAGTCTCAGCACTACATAAAATCAGTCATTGTGGTACACACATGCAATTCCAGAACTTGGGAGCGAGAGACAGGAAGATCAGAAGTTCAAGCTCATCCTTGGCTACACCTCAAGTTTGGAGTTTGAGGACAGCCTAGAGTACCCGAGATTCTGTCTCAAAGAAGCATGGTGACTGAGGGGCAAACGCCCCCTTCTCAGGTCCACTGAGCACAATGGACAGGACATAAAGTCAGAGTGAGCAGATGCAGGAGGTTCTGCAAGGTGCCACATGTGCTATTCACAGGGACCAAGGCATGGGAAGAGACCCTCACCCACCCAGATCCAGTAACACCAGTAGGCAGTGACTAGAAGATAAAGCCAATGTCACCTTGGGTAGCATGGGTGTACACTGCTATCGGGAGGACCCTGTATTATCACCGCCTGCAATAAAAAAGCACTTCTATGGATTTTTTCCTCCTGCCTAATTGTCAAAACTGAATAATATTATCAGCTTTTTTTTTTTTATCCTTTGAGTATTTTTCTAATAAGAAAGAACGGAGATGCATGGCAAATAGAAGCATAAGATTTGAGGGTGCAAAGCAATCATGCAAAGTGACTTTCACATCAGTTTGATAAGCAGCTGAAATTTAATAACTACATCGCTCCTATGGTGCTGGATGAAAGTTTAATACTTTCTGCTTTGCCGTCTTTCTTCTACCAGATCCTTATTCAGGACCGTAGCTGCTGCTTTTACAAGTCAGGGAAATGAGAGGTATAGTGGTGTAATCAAAGCCTTGAGAGCCTGGGCCAAGCCCCATCCCAGACCAAACCACAGTGACTTAGGAGTTAAACCAAGCCAAGTACAAGACTGTCTATGACCACTGGGGGAATGGAGCAAGATTTCCATTACCTCAAAAATACAGGTAAAATGTCAGTGTCAAAGCACCTAACCCGTTAAATGCTATAACTTTAAACCTTCAGAATGACTTTATACCTTTGTTTAGGAAAAATTATGTAATAGAGAAAGAAGGAAAAGGAGGGGGAGAGAGGAGAGAGAGAGAGAGAGAGAGAGAGAGAGAGAGAGACAGAGGGAGAGAGAGGAGAGAGAGAGAGAGTGCAACGGACCAGCCCAGACCGGGGCAGTTCAGTCCGATGGGAACAGGGTCGTCGAGAGGGCGGAGAGAGAGGAGAGAGAGAGAGAGAAAGAGCACTTGGAGTTGAACCAAGATCCTGTAGCTTGAAAAAGAAAATGTTACTCTCAGAATGTCCTCCGTGGATCAGCATACCGGCAATACAGAACGGAACCCTGAATTAATGAATACACAATTGGCAGGCGATTTATAATGATGTGTTTTAGTATGGTATCCGTCTGACCTTCTCACTTTAAAGCTGGGGAAATTTAAGACTAGACGACTCAAATCTCCTGGTTAGTAGATGAGTCAAAAGAAAATGTTACTCTCAGAATGTCCTCCGTGGATCAGCATACCGGCAATACAGAACGGAACCCTGAATTAATGAATACACAATTGGCAGGCGATTTATAATGATGTGTTTTAGTATGGTATCCGTCTGACCTTCTCACTTTAAAGCTGGGGAAATTTAAGACTAGACGACTCAAATCTCCTGGTTAGTAGATGAGTCAGCACAGGCCTGCCGGGGCTGGACAGCTTTCTTTGTAAGTCCAGCAAGAGTGCTCAAGATCCTAGAAGTCAGCCAGTCCCCGGGCTGCTTATGCAAAGCTGGCGGGGAATCTGCCCAGGGCTTTTAGCATCCAGCCCTCAATGGCCACAACCTTTGAGGCATCAGTGGAAAGATAAAAACCTAACAGAAGGGAAGGAACACAGATTAGCAGCTCTCCAGACATGAGTGGGAGGCAGTCCCACATCCCCCTGATGCTCTGTGCTACTGGATCTCCCTAGGTTTAGAACCCTCTGAGCTCCAAGGTGAGTCAGGGGAGGTTAAGTCTGACCAGATGGACTGGCCAAAATGGGGTTTGGCGGGCTTGCTCTTCTACTGCCCCCTACTGGGGGAGTTTCTCACCCGGGGCTGAAATGGACTGTGCCCCTGTCTGTCCAAAGGGTGACACTGACAGTTCAGGTGTGGAAACCATAAATCCTTTGGAAACAAAGACAGCAAAGCAGACGCATGCAGGAACGTTGTAAAGGTTAGAGATGAATTTTGGTAATGATTCCTGGTGCTCCCAGGTGATTATGTCCACAAGAATCCCAGCAACAAGGTGTGCCCGCTATTCGTGTGTGCGCATGCGTGTGGATAGGACTGTTTAAGGTAGGTATAAACAGAAAGTCCCTCAGTGGAGGAACATCTGATCCCGTCATCAGATCTAACTACAGCCTTTAAAAAGAAATTGTAACTCCAGATGTCGTCCTAGGAAAATGAATCAATTAGGCAAATGAAGAATTCCCTCATAAATCAGTGGGCGAGAAGCTGCAATCCAACCATTGCCCTAGAGGAGGGAGGTGGGGCTGGCCAGGAGCCTGGGGGTGGACTCTGCAGCCCGTTGCCACAGCCAGGTGACCTGGATGCCCTCCGCTCCCCTGAAGTTGTGTTTACCCCCTCGGGAGCTGGTTTGATTTGGAAAGAGTATTGTAACGTTCCAGCCCCTTTACCCTGAGCTAATAAAGCTTCAGGCTTCAGGAGTGGGACCCAGTGTAAGCTGGTGTCACTATTCATAAAATAATTGAGTTTACACAAAAAGTGATTTCAGTAATAGCTGCCTTTTTATAAGTATGTACATTTTATTTAAAATTACTGACTCAAAAGGCAAGGTAGAAAAAAAATCACCTCCAACAACTTCCTGTAATTGCGAATTATTGTGAGGGAAACAGAAGGGAAAGATTTCGAAATTATGAGCCATTATGCTCAAGAGAGAAAGAGAGAGAGGGAGAGAGAGGGAGAGAGAGAGAGGCGGTGGAAGAAAAAAAAGAGACAGCCCGGCTTCATGGAACACAGCTGACAAGCTGACTAAATTACCCCCGGACCATTACAAAAATCACTTAATTGCCAAGCATTTTGTTAGGTCAATTGACTCTAATTGAAAAAATAACAAAAAGCTTATTATGCTGCAAATGTGGCCGTGGAAAATGAGTCTTCTGTTAGAAGGAAACAATAATTCTAAATTTCAGCTGCTGCTAACACGGCGAAGTTCAGTGTTTCCGTGGGACAGAATCCACTGTGGAGGAGAAGGGAATATGCTGCATTGATTTTTCCCCTTTCAGCCTCTGCTTCTCTCTCTGCTCCTCCGTTTTCTGCCTCCTCTTACCCCCACCCACACCCCACTTTGATCCCAGCAAGTACCATCCACCCCCACCTATTCTTCCAGCAAATACACATATACCCGGCTGACTCCCAGCTCCCTTATGTGTATGAAAAGGTTGGGAGACAAAGGCCTGGCCGCTGATGGGGCCAGCGTCTATGAAACGGTCCCATCTCTGCGCCATCATCCTGCTGCCAGCTCACCCCAGACAGGCTGGTTCTGTGGGGATCAGGTGCCCCCAGAATTTTCTGTCCCTGAGCCTGTTTTTCCTGCTCACCCCTAGCTGCTGATCCACCGTCTCTGCCCCCACCCCCCAAGGATAGATAACAGAGGGAGGCGGGCAGCTGAAGTCCAGGAAATTTCTCTGAAATTGCCCCCTGACACGTGCTCCCAAGGCCCGCCCTGATTGACGTCAAGTGCAGCAGTTAAAAAACCCACCAGCTGATGAAGGTGAAGGCTTATGTGTAATTACACATTTTTAGGACGGTTTGGCCAGAGTTGGTGCATTTAAAAAGATGAATCGGCCAAAGCTCTGTTGCTACCCCAATTATAGATTTGAGTGGTGGGCGTTTACAATGGGCGATTCTACTCTGCGAAAAAGTAATTATTTGCCCATAAAACTAGATGGCTTGGGTAGGAGAGTCTGATGGTGGAGTCTTTGTTTGCAAAGCTGTGGGGGAGAAAGTGTGTCTGTATGCACACCAGGTGCGACTGTATGTGTACACATGTGCCTGGCGGGGGAGCACTCTGCTTACACAGGTTCCTGTGTATAAGTATGATAATGTATATAGTTTACATATGTGTTCTTGTGTGTGCAGTGTGGTACTACATGTGATGTAAATATTGTTCATGAGTGTGTGTGTGCATCAGAGTGGCATTATGTGTGATCTGTACACTGTACATGAGTGTGTGCCTGTGCGTGCAAGAGTGTGGTATGTGTGGTCTACACGTGTACTGTGCATGAGTGTGTGCCTGTGTGTGCATGTGATATTATGTGTAATCTACACACTGTGCATGAATGTGTGCCTATTTCTGCATGCATGTGGCACTAGGTGTAGTATACATATGTGTGCCTGAGAGGCATGAGTATTATATTATGTACGCAAAAGTGTATAACTGGGCATGAATGTGCGTATATGAGTGTGACACTATGTGTAATGTGCATGGGTATGGTGCTGAATGCATGAGTGCGTATGTGTGCATGAAGGTGAGCACTGTGTGTAATATATAAGTGTGATATTACATGTAGTGTACACACACATGCGTTTTTTTGCATGAATGTGTGATTGTGTGTGCATGTATGTGCCTGGCATATGTACTCATGTGTGCCTCTGTATATACAGGCACATGTTGAAGGGGAATCATGAAATAAAGGGAAAAGCAGGTCTTAGTCTCTTATGCAAACTCAGAACTGTACCTCAGCAACCACATTAACACTTGCCTTAATTTAAATGTTTTCTCCCCTGCGGGACTTCAGGTTCAAGGCCCAGTCCTAGGAGCTGGGGAGCTTCATCGGGAACTCAGGAGGACAGTAAAGGCAGAAGGTACAGGGGCATGGAGGGCATCTGCTCACATCCCACGGCCTCCCTCACATGTGCACTGTGTGTACAATAGGATGTTTCGCAGCAGTGGGCCAGTGTCCCCAGAGGTCTCTAGCACATCCCTCTCCACTGATGTGACATCCAAAGCCGGGCATCCTATACCCAGGGATGAGGCAAAGGTGTCAGGCCGTGCATCCCGCGTGTGGTTTCTGCAGGTCCCCGGCCGGAAACAACGGCAAGGAGGCCCACAGAGCCCTGCGTGTCACCTGCTGTCTTGGCAGACAGCTGAACCTAGGAGTAAACTGAGCCATGTGAGTGCCACAGGTGTTCAAAGCACTAGGGAGTGAGCCTGAAAATCAGCAGTGAGGAAGGGGAGCATCCAGCTTTGCCTGGTGTGGGTGGCAGGGAGAGGCAGGTGTCCCTGCTGTGCCTGCCAGGGCTTTGGGATGTGGAGTTCTGTGGAGGTGGGATGAAGAGCCCACCTCTGGTCTGTGTGGGCAGAAGAGCTGAAAGAGGGTCAGGATGGGCCCTTCCACCCTGATGGCTCTTGCAGAAGTGGCCTGGAGGAAGCAGAGCCTTGTGCTCACGTGGCAGAGCCCCACCAGGAGATGTAAGAGTGAGCAGTGGTGAATTGGGTACCACTTGCCAGACCAATGGGCTTCATCAATGAATCATACGCAGCCCAATAATCACCACCTACATTAGAGAATAATACATGAAAGGACAGGGCCGCGCTGTGACTTATTCAGAAAGGGTTGCCTCCCTAATCCCTCTGAGTCCTGACATGTTAACTGGGTAGCGACTAATTAGATGTCAAAAATTCATAAGCACTCTTTAATATTGCATATATCTGTGGCCGACATTTCAATATGAGAGTTGTATACACAGAAGTCACTATAGCATTCAAACA
>NW_008360325.1:6122722-6162276 GCF_000622305.1 Nannospalax galili
GGGTGGGAGAAATAAAGGAGCGTCAATGAGAACAATGTCCCTTTAAAACCCCAGAGAGTGGCGGCTTTGCAAGTATGTACTTTCTTATTCAGGAAAGCTATCACCTTAATAAGAATTACAGGCAGGCGAGGGGGTTTCTCTGCTCCGTGCTGCGTGGACAGAAAGAGAGAGAGGAGACGGCCTTATCAAAGGTGCTGCCAGGTAAATAGTAATTTATTGTGCATGCACAATGAATATTACCCAGTGTCCTGACACAGGAGTGATAATGAAAGACATGTTATTGTGGCATCCACAGAGGGGATTTCCACTCCCCCCTCCTCCCGTCCCCTCTTGTCTCTGTTGAGCAGGGAAGCAGTAATGGGCGCTGGCAGCTCCTGCCTGTCTCAAGCCATTTCACATAATATAGGAAGCCCCTGAAGTTTAGTGGATTAAGTAAGTGAGTTAGTTTGCTGGCTCCGTGATATATATGTTGCCTGCATGTGAACTTATATTTCAAATGCTGGGGACTATATTTTTATGAAACAAGCCTTTTCCTGTCGGAAGAATTATACGAATGTGATATAATACAAGGCGGCGAGATTAAAAACAATGCATCATAGTGGGGAGAAAATGCACTGTTTTATGGTTCCCATCCCTTAATTGAACCTCTCAGGAATACAGAGGAGGGCTCTACCAGAACCTGTCGGAAACCCATGCTCCCTTCTGACTTCCAGGGGGCTGATTTTGTTGGTATTTATTTTTACATTTTAGTATACATGTAATATATAAGATGCATGTATATGTGCACAGGCACACAGCGATGATGTCATATCTTGCTTTCTGTATCCTACCATTCCATACCCTTCTTTTGAAAAGCTATTTTGTTCTTTTCTTCAGCTTATTAACTCTTTAAAAATATCGCCTGTGTGTGTATAGACATGCTCCTGTAAGTGTGATATGCGCATGTGGAGGCTGAGGATAAGCCTGGCACTTCTCAGCTCTCAGTCCTCACGGCTACCTTTATCAAGATGAGGTCTCTTGTTCACCATCTTGTAAGCCAGTCTAGCTGCTGGGTCTTCTCCTGTCGTGTTCCCACAGATGTGGGTAGAGATGTGCACTACTGAACCCAGCTTTATGTGGTCTTGGGGATCACAACTCAAGTCCTCACACTTGTGCAGCAAGAGCTTTGCCCACTGAGCCATCTTTCCAGCCCAATTTTAAAAAATTATTTATTTAATAACCATATGATTATAAGAAGCATTTCATTATAGCATTAACATATTCAATAACAATTTCCAGAGCAAAATGCCCCAGCCCAATTTTTAAAAAATATTTTATTTATTATTTTTATGTGTATGCATGTATTGCCTGCAAATAGGTAAGTGCACCCCTGTCGTGCAATAGGCCACGGACGACAGAAGAAGCTGTCGGATCCCCTGGAACTGGAGTTACAGACAGTTGTTAGCTGCCATGTGGGTGCTGGGATTCGAACCCGGGTCTTCTGCAAGAACAGTCAGTGTTCTTTACTGCTGAGCCATCTCCAGCCCCACCATCCCAATTTTTAAAAATATTGGTTAACTTACAAAATTTATGTCTCCTTGTAACATTTTCATCATGTTTAGTTTTGCTTGGCTGTCTCCCTAGATTGTCTCCTCTCCCCCATCTCCCTAAGAAGGCTTAAGACAAAAGCTTTAATTTAGAGCTAAGCCCTCAGCAGTTTCTTATTACACCCTCTCTTTCCAAGGCTTGGGGATCATTGTGGAAGAGAGGGCAGAAAGATTGTAAGAGCCAGAGATGGCAGGTGAACACAAGAAAACTGCTGTCTGAATACCACAGGGCACTTGCACATGTGAACCCACAGCACTTCTGACAGCATGCATGAGACTTGTGCAAATGCAAGGCAGAGAGGGACCCAGCGTGGATGGGGGAGGTGGTTTGGAAGCCCCAGTACTAGCTGAGGATCTTTTGGTATTTGATGGATGCTGGATAGGGAGAGGAAGTTTTCCTTATTGATGTGATGCCTGGTAGGTTGACCAGATTCCAAGGGCATTTTGCAAATAGACTCAGTATGTCTTGAAAAAAGACAGATAATAATAAAGGACATTAAGTAAGGGGAGTTAGCAAGGTAGGGGTGGAGAGGGAGATGTGTTCTGAGTATGATCAAAACACATTGTATGCAATCTTCACATCAATAAAAATATTTCTAAAAGCTTCAAGGAAGAGAAATGAGAGGGTAATAGAACACGTATGATGTGAGAGCAGAAGTGGGAATATTTGTGGTGGGGGGGGCTTTTAATTAACTTTGCATCTGACCAAGAAGAGTCCAGAGTTGTGTAGGAGCAGGCAAGGAGCCAGCTTAATCCAGATCATCCGTGTGCAATGCTTAGCAGCCTTCCACCAATCCCATGAGCCATCTGGCCCCAGGTTTGTCTTCTTAAGATGATGGAGTCATACTTTCCTTTCTTGTTGGTTGGGCCCAGGTGCAGTGAGGACACTAGCCAGTCAGGTCTAGGCACCTCTAGAGAGCAGAGCCTGGTAAAGGAACAAGTCCCAGCTGGTTTGGATGGAGTCTCTGCCCCCGCTCCTTGCCACATGGAGTGCTGTTGACACTTCTATAGCACTGAGGAATGACCAGTGCATAGATGGGAGACAACTCTTCAAGGACAGGCCAGCACCCTGACCCCAATCCTCTGATTCTGGAATTTCTGATCACCTGTTTCTGGAATGTCAGCTACAAGGGACATTTGCTAAGGAGGAGGAGGAGGCCTAGCCAGTCATCTGGCACAGTGCCAGGGCCTATGGTCCATCTTCAGTGATTCCAGAGTACCTTTGATCTGAAGTTCATTGAAGATTCAGACTGAAAATGTCCTTTCTGGAACTATTTAGGTCATAATTAACTGCATTCAGTTGCTATTTGTATTTCTGATTCTTTTTTACAACACGAAATTGGGTTGTTTCCCACTTTCAGTGTTTCTGTTGTCAAAATAGGAATCCGTATTGGTTTTGACTGGTGGCTAAGAAAACAAGGTCTCTCCTTGCCTGGGGCGCAGGAAACAAGGTCTTCTTTCAGTTGGTTAAGATTAAAGTCCAGGTCATTTCAGTTTGCATTTGTTTTCTTGTTCATCCATCCCTGCACTTAACTCTCAAGGATTTTGAACCCAGTGACTAGTACCCAACCCTGCATTCAGGACTGTCAGTACTAGGAAAAACTATTCATCATTCGACTTTTCCACTTCCAATACCCAGTGTGATCAGGTAATTCAAGTGCAATGATATAAAAGCCAGGAGAGCAGTAGACAGTTCGGGGGAGTCATAGGAAACATGGGAGCAATGCCCAAGGTAATCTAGGAATGAGGGGATTAGAAGTTATGTCCCCAGAGAAGTCAACTACTTCCCTGGGGAAATCAGGAATGGTGAGGGTAACCAATGAGGGGCGTAGGCTGGGGTGATGACAAAGGTAACAGCGTCACAGGAGCCAGTGCAGCCATGCCTGCTCCCGTCCCTCATCCAACCTTCTTTGGGGGCTCTTCCTGTTTCAGTTACTTTCATCATTGTTGTGAACAAAGTACCTGACAGAAACAGCTTAAGGGAGGAAGGATTTGCTATGGCTTACAGTCACAAAGGGTTCAGTCCCTGACCCACATGCTTGGGCAGAACGTCATGATGGCAGGAATATGAGGCGGAGGACCTTTTCTGCCTCATGGTGGTCAGGAAGTAGAAAAGGAAGAGGCCAGGAAGGGGCCAGGGCAAGATACAGCATCTAAGGACTAGGCCTCTCTGACCTATTTTCTCCAACTAGGATCCACCTCCTACCTGTTACAACCTCCAATAATGTCATCAGATTATGAATCCATCAAGGGATTATCCACTTATTAGATCAGAGCTCCCAAGATCTAATCATCTCTAGAAATATCCTCACAGACACGTCATGATAGTTATGGTGATGGTGACAGTGATGGTGGTGGTGATGATGGTGGTACTGGTGGTGATGGTGATGATGATGATGATGATGATGATGCTTTTTATGGTAGCAGTGATAGTGGTAATGATAGTGGTTGTGATGTGATGGTGGTGATAGTGGTAATAATGATGGCAGTGATTGTGGTGGTAATGATGGTGATGGTGATAGTGATGGTGATAGTGGTGGTGGTGGTGATGGTCATAGTGATGGTGGTGGTAGTGATGGTGATGGTGATGTGGTGATGATGCTTATTATGGTAGTGGTAATAGTGGTAATGATGGTGGTGATAATGATGGTGATGGTGATGGTGGTAATGGTGGTTGTGATGGTGGTGGTAATGATGGTGATGGTGATGGTGGTAGTGGTGGTGATGTTAATGTTGGTGGCATTGCTAGTGATGATGATGGCAGAGAGAGTTGTGATGGTGATGATGGTAGTGGTAACTAATCTCTTAGGCTTTTATTAATCCAATCAAGCTGACTATCAGTGACAACCACCCCAAGGACTTATCATTACCTAGTGGAGGGAACCCTCCTTTCATTTTCATCCATATGATTTCAGTGTATTTGACCTTATTCCCAATTTCATCACTACACTATCTGACCACTGTGATTAATTCAGAAATAATACCCAACCCAATCAGGAGCAATGAAATTTGAAATCTTTGCAGGGGAT
Organism: Nannospalax galili; assembly: GCF_000622305.1. NCBI lineage: Eukaryota > Metazoa > Chordata > Mammalia > Rodentia > Spalacidae > Nannospalax > Nannospalax galili. The sequence continues at coordinate 6,127,338 of NW_008360325.1, forward strand.
TCTGAGAAAGAAGACCACCTTTTCTATTTTCAAGTGCTTTATTTATTTGTCTAGATTTTATTATTTATTTATTATTTATTATTTTGTCTTCTTTTCAACAGGGTTTCCCTATAGCATCAGCTGACCAGGAACTCACTATGTAGACCTGGCCTTGAACTCACAGAGATCCACATGCCTCTGCCTCCCTAGTGCTGGGATTAAAGTCATGCGGTACCATGCCTGGCTGATTTATTTTTAGTTTATGTGTATGAATATTTTGTCTGCATGTATATAAGTGCGCCACATGTGTGCAATGCCCATTGAGGCCGGAAGAGGGCATTACATCCTCTGTAGCTGGAGTTAAGGACAGGTGTTAGCTGTCATGTGGGTGCTGGGAACTAAACAGCAAGTTCTCCTACCACTGGGCCATATCTCTAGGCCTAAGACCACGTTTTCTTTAAGAAGCTCTCTAGGAGCCGTTTTCTGGCTAATATGCCGTGATGTTACAAGGTCAGAAACTGCTACAGCAAGTTTCTAATCAATAGAGGGATAGACCTGAATGTGCAGGAGTGGAGTCTGAGGGGATCAAGCATCAGGGAGTAATAGAGACACAGAGAAAATGGTCCACGTGATGCTGTTTGAGTTGCTGGATCACATCGCTCTTGAGGCTGCATGACTAGGAACTCCATACCTATATGTGTATGCTTGAGATGGTCTGGAGAGGGATTTCTTTTACTTTAAGGATAAAATGTCAGTGTGGTATAACCTAGTCCTAGATGACGATGATGGATGATGGTGATGATGATGGTGATGATGGTGATGATGATGGTTATGGTAATGCTGATGATGGTGATGAGGGCAATGATGATGGTTATGGATCATGATGATCCATGATGATCATGGATGATGATGGTGATGGTGATAGTGGTGGTGGTGGTAGCGGTGGTAATGGTAATGATGGTGATGATGTGATGATGGTGACAGGACAGTGATAATCATGATGATGATGGTGCTGGTGCTGGTGGTGATGTGATCTTGATTATGGTGATGATTATGTTGTCAACTGAGAGTGTGAAAGCAGTTCCATAAAACATTCATAATGTATCAAGCATTGCACTCAGTACTTTACAAATATTAACTTCTATGATCAACAAAATATCATGAGGTAGATATTGACATGTCTAGTTTACAAATAAGAATGAGGCTCACAGAAAGCAAAGTCTTAAGCTTAGTAACAATAATCATCAAACTCAGTGTGGCCAACTCTGAATCCCACTGACAGAAGGCGCTGCTGGGGTCAGGGACATATGGACAGATGCCTTTCTGAAAGGTGTAGCAGGAGCTAGGTCTGGAGCTCTGTGATAGAGAACACACCAGATCTTCCCTGGCCACAGTTGTATGCCTTCCTTACACATGAGGTCCACCCATCACTGACCTACTCTTCACTGCAATGCTTTCCCATGTAACTTCTCACAGTACATGCTTCTTCTCTGCAGGCAGAGGCTACCCCACATACCCACTGCCCTGTGTTTCCAACTCTTCTAGGGTGGACCTCCACAGGGAAGGTCTTTCTCTAGCACAGAATAGACTAGATGGGGAATGGATAAATAATAACTAGATGGATAAATAGATATGAGAAAAACATGGAGAAGAATGAGGAGAGGGAGAGGGAGAAGGAGAGGGAGAGGGAGAGAGAGAGAGAGAGAGAGAGAGAGGGAGAAACACAGAAATCAAAGGAATTGGCTCGTGTGGATACGAATGTTGGTGACTCTCTAGAGCTACAATTGGAAGCTGGAGATGAAGGAGGAACCAGCGACTTATTTTCAGACCAAGTTTCTGTCCAGAGGGTCCCAGTCACTTGAGGACAGCTCTTTCTTTTTATTCTAATCAGCCCTTCAACTGATTGGTTAAGGCCCAACGGTATCCACTTTCCTCTAAGGCAACAGATGCAAATGTCGTTCTCATTCAGATCACTCCTCAGAAGCACCCAGAAGAGGGTTTGGTTAAACATCTTGCTTCTCTGTGGCCCAATCCACCTGAAACATAGACTGTGCCACTACAGACAGGGATGGAGTCTCTGCATACAGCTACATACATGAACTACAACAGGTACTCAATAAAAGCTTCTGATTTAAGTTCAGAAAATTACCAGGATGACGGGTGATGTTTATCCAGAGAAATACAGCCCTGGTAAGCCAGGATGAATTGCTCCCCACTTACTCACCAGATCTTTATTGGTGAGTTGATCCCAATGCCAGAATCATCTTCCTATCAAATCTGGCATGAAAAGATGAGGTAGGGGCCAGAATTTATAGATTCCTTTGTAAATGAGGCAGGAAGCTCCCAGAACTCAGCAGCACAAGATCCAAGCTGCAAAATCAGCCTGGTCAATCTGAGTGCAGTGCTGTTCTTTCTCCTGGTTCCCATGTCATTCCTGTTCCCTCTAAACACTGGGCCACTGAGAATTTCTGTAGCCTTGACTTGCAGTGCTACCAACATGAACCCCCTTTGCTCAGACATATACTACACCCCAGGGACTTGACACTGAGCCTGGACCCTAGGACCTGCCCCTTGCTATCAGGGCCTTGTTTATCCATTGTGGTAAACTCAGTTCTTGGAGGTTTAAGTCTATTTACTCAGCTACCTGCTAGATCTGAATTTTCTTTTATTCTCCAGTCTAGCTCCATGTCCTGCTTTCCCAGCTTGGAGGGGTGCCCCACAAGAGCATGCCTGCCAGTGACCTCAGAAATGTCAACTACCTGCTCCACTGATTGTCCAGTCTTGTTTTTGTTTTTGTTTTTTTCTAGACTCTTTTTATTACTCCAAAGAAAGTCCACAATCAAATATAGATCCTTTGACTTTGCAACCGCTCCACAAAATGGCAAGAGAGGTGCCTCTTGGCATTCTCAGCTTATATATCCTTATCCCCTCCCCCACATGTAGTTAAGGTCAACTGATTAGGTGGGAGGAATAACTGCCCCCCCCTGACTCCTTGACGAGGGTGGAAAGGAAGTGTGATTATAGCTTGCCAGCATAGTGGTCAGAGGACACTTCTAGTTAACACTCCACCCCTTCCTCCAGCTCTTACATTTTTTTACTGACTTCTTCTGCAGAAGTCCCTGAGCCTTGGAGATGGTGATAGGTAAGGGATGATCTCCCTCCCATTGTGGCAAAGCACTGAACTTTCAGGTCTCTGCATCATCTGTTTTCCATGGGCTGTTGGCCCATTTCAGTGGGATTCCATCTACTATAAAGACACAAACAGCAAGAAACAAGAACATCTAAACAGTGGCTGCTGAATAACTTAACCTGTGGGTGTGAACAGAAATGCTTGGACTGTTCTTTAGCAGGTGCATCACATCCATCTAACAAAACAAGTGCAGTGGCTTCCCTCTGGGGCCTGTATTCTCCCCTGCCACAGGGGGTTGGCCTGGTCTACAGTATCAGATGTGTGTTCCACCTCTAGGAGCAGGCATTATATCCAATCAAAAATTTGCTGGTTGTATGTATACTAGATGAGCCACTATTGCACCAGCAGGAACATCTTGTTTGGCCTGTTGATGGTGCAGCACACAGGGTCTGCACTGGATAGCAGTGAGCATCTTTTTGCCCCAGAATCAAGAGGAGTCCATTCAGCTGTGATTATGGGATCAGGGGTGAGTTTTTGTACCCAAGATCCTGAATTTGAGCTGGAAGATCCTGTAGTCTGCTACCCCAAGGCTTAGACAGGGAGAGAGAAAAGCAAAGAATGGGAATTGGATGAAGGGAGTAAAGATGGAGGAGTGGAGACTTTGGGAACCTTGGCCTTGGGCAGTGGATTAGAAGAGACCCTCGGGTTGCTGGTGGTCATGGGTAGGTATGCTCACCATAACGGTTCCCTGGGACTGTCCTCCCCTGTGTAAACACTGGATGCCTTAGCCTGCCTTACTCTGACTCCTGGTGGAAACATCATGTTCAATAAGTCCTTTTTTGGGCCAGCGTGGGACAAGATGTTCTGTCTAGACATCTCCAGTCATCTAAACCTCTGGGCATCTGGCCATCTGAGATGCTTGTTGGGATAATTTAACCAGGTCTGTCCTGTGTTGGAATGCAGGTATGGTTGAGCCCCTCATCTGTTCACAGATGCAGATGACACTATGGTTGTAGTCTATTCTCTTGCTTTGTTTCTGAGTTAGTATGGATCTCTGACACACTGTCTGTGACTGTGTATGTGCATGTGTGTGTGTTCATGGGCCCACAAAGTTTTGCTGAGCATCTACAGCTAATATAGGCTACAGCACAGTGTTTACTTGGCTGAAAGTTGCCACCTGGTGAAGACGACTTGCACTAGATAAGTGATTATGAATGCACTCAGCAACTGGGCTGATAGGAGACTTCCAGGCTCAGAATTAAGCTCAAAGGCAGTATTGTTCCCTCTGAATACTTGTTTGGGAATCAGGTCCCAGGTTCCAGTTTGTATAAACAATAAGAATAAATGTGGGCATCAGGGATCCAGGAAGATATCAGTGTAGAGGTCATCTTGGGAGTCTGCATGGAGCTGCCTTAACCAGTCCAGACACCCCTCTATATTTTCCAATTATTAACCGTGTTGTCACGGGCTGGCAGATGGATCAGTGGTAAGAAGAGTTTGGAACCCCAACACCCGTATAAATGCTGAGTGAGCATGGTGGCACACCTGTAGTTCCTGCCTCAGCGGGTGGGGATGGAATCCCTGGAACAAGGGGGATAAACTGCCGCCCTATTGGTAAGCCCTGAGTTTGATTGAGAGGCTCTGTTTCAATGTATAAGGGGGAAGGAAGCAAAATTGAGGAAGATTCCTGGTATCAACCTTAGGCTTCTGCGCACCTGCACACACACCCATGAGAACACCCATGAGAACACCCATGCACACAAGCATGCATCGCATGCACATACACTTGAAAAGAAGAAAAATGTGTTTCCTGAAGTTGGATTAACACTGGAAATTGTACTTGGTAGATGGGACCTGTTCTAGTTACTTTCAATTTTTGTGGCAAAAACACTGACTAAAATCAAGTTGGGGAGGAAAGGATTTATTTGGCTTACATCTCCAAGGTCACAGTTCATCAGGGAGCCCAAGGTAGGAACTCAGGGCAGGAACCTGGAGGCAGGAGCTGAAGCACAGGCCACAGAAGAACGCTGCCTACTGGCTTGCTCCACTGGCCCATGCTCACCTTGCTTTCTTATACAACACAGGCCCACCTGCCAAGGGGTGGCACCACCCACAATGGGCTGGGCCCTCCCACATCACTCAACAATCAGGAAAATACCCCCAGAGACATGGCCACAGGCCGGTCCGATGGAGACAATTCCCCAATTGAGGCTCCCTCTGCCCAGGTGTGTCAAGTTGACAACTAAAGCTGTCCAACAGAGGACCCCTAACTCTGGAAAGTGGATTTGTACCCCTTCACCCCATGCAGGTGGCCTGAAGTTAACAGCTCACTGAACTGCAAGAACAAATGGCCAGTCAGTGTCCATGTCCATGTCATATGGGGACTGACTCCAGCCATCCATGCTCCAGAGCTCAAGCTGGGAGCAGACGCAAGCAAGGCTTTAGATATAGCTCTCATTCTTGCTCAGCTCCTTCACATCCCATTTCCCCATTTCCACCATCCTTGTCCAGTTTGGCTTTCTCTAAGTCATCTGAAGATCATCTCAGACTCAGCCACATGGAACAGGGCAAGGTGACCACCCAATAGGTTAAAGATGAGGTCTTCTGTCCAGCACTTACTTAGTTTCTAGGACTTGACTCCATCCTCATACACCAAGGACAACAGTCCAGGGGGGCCATGAACAGTTTCTGAGCCTGACTGATTAACCTAAAAGAGGCTCTTGTAGCACCCCAGGCTGGGTTCTGAAAGCTCCATGTGCTCGGCTCCCATAGAATGATTGGCAGGTGGCCTGTGACAGCAGCAGAACTTGAGAGAGTGAGGGGGACAGGCAGGGGCTCACGGAGGATGAGATATGAGTTACTTCCAGGTTAAGGATAGAGGATGAATTAGGTGAAGGGAATGGGGGTAAGGGCTTTGTGACTGAGGTCACAGCTCAAAGTGGAAGCCATAAATAGACTACATTCATCGATGCAGAATTGACTATTGAAGAAATGATAATGAGCTCATGGTGGTGGTAATTGATTAACAGCTTAGAAAATGTCTCTCTGTATAGAATACATGTTATCTCCCTGTCAGCCCTCTGTCCCCCAAAGCTCTATGGTGGTAGATGTTCGTAATATAGTCATATCCCAAGTAAGAAGCAGAGTCTCCACACACAGTCCCAAACCATTGAACTTATTGGATCAACACCTTCACAGCAGGTGTTTTTACACTAAGACTTTGATAACACATGTGGCAAATGATGTCCTTGAATGAGGCAGAGGGACGTGAGCATACGAGGTCAGCATGATCCATGTTTTGGAAGCTAGTGAATTTTATGCCCCCTGGACCAGCTGCCAGTGTCCTTTGGCACAACCAGGTACAGGATGTGACTGAAATGGCTTTTGTGGTTTACAATCTCCTGATCATCCATGAGTTTTTACATTTCACTTTGTGTACAGCCCCTTCTTTGTGAAATGATGCAGAAATGATAAATTCTAGAGAAACAGCGTCCAAATAGATGTTTAAAACTTATGGCAGAGTTTGGACATAAATCCAGGCAATTTGCATGAGAGATTTGGCACGCTTTACTGGGGCGCGAGGAGACTGGCTGTCTAGTCTCAGCATATATAAGGCAAAGGCAGCATAAATAGAAAAAGAGTTGCTCTCCAAAGACGAGACTAGGATGTGGAGAGGGATGGGAAGAGCGTCCACACGGCGGAAGAGACAGACGACGCGGCCTCTTACTTCATCAGCACACGCGTTCTCGGTATGTCAGGAACAAGGTCTTGTCTGTTTGTATGGACCCTCCTTGGTGTTTTCCTACTTCAGGACACAGTTTTCCTGAGGGAGCAGAAAGCCATGCTAACTAGATAAACCCAAATGACTTAGCCTTGTTTCCAGGGGGTGGAGATGATGGTGCCTAGGATGAGATGCTAGACAGAGACACAGCAGTGACCAATCAGCAGCAGCCCTGCTCTCTCCAGTTACCGACTGCTTGCTGATCCATTTGAGATGTGACACAAAAATGTCTGTGGACTGTGGAGCAACTGCAACAGCCCTTTGCTTTGGAGGAACAATTAGAAGGAAAAGAAATAACATTGCCAGGTCTTGCTCTGTGTCTAGGCACTGTGAACAGGGGCCTTATGTAATCTAGCAGTAGTCCCTAGGAGACATAAGGTACCACCCCATGAAGGATGGAGACAGAGTTAACCAGTGTGGCCCAAGTCACACAGACAGTCCTGAGCATAGAGTGGATGGGGGTCAGTATGCATCTCACCCACGTCCACAGGAACAGGAAGGGAACATTCCCAATTCCTGAAAAAAATGAGGAAAGAGAAAGACAGACTCAGCTGCGCTGTGAAGATGCTGCCTGGGTGGGTCTGCCTCCCCCTCCTTCCCTAGTCGACCTCTGTAACAAATCATCACGCTTCCCCAAAACAACTGAATTCTTATTTATAAAGCAATCTCCTGGAGATTTAAAGTCCGTTCAAGTGAACTGCCAGTTAACGGGCCAGAGTCAAAGACCCCTACAAGGATCCTGATTCACAGAACTTACTGCTTTGAATATATGCCTCTTTCAGAGGGAAAGTAAACGAAATAGAAAAGTGTGCCCACGTCCAACAAGAAAGTAACATAAAAGAATCATGTTCTCCACCTTAAACCAAAGCACAACGCACTACAAACCAGTAGAATAACACCACAGGGTTGTGAAAATAAAAACAGTATTAAGATATGAAACAGAGCTGGGAGATGCTTCACTCAGTCAAGTGCTCGCCACACAAGCATGAGGACCAGAGTTCAGTCCCCAGGACTGTGTGAAAAGCCTGGCTTAGAGGCCTGTGTTTGTGATCCTGCCTGGGCAGTGAAGAAACAAGCTTGCCTGGGGCTTGCTGGCCAGTCTGCCTAGCTGAATCGGCAGGGTCAGGCTAACAAAGAGACTGTGTCTCAAAAAACTGGTGGACAGAGCCTGAGGAACAGCCCCCAGCACGTGCAAGCATGCACACACACATATATACACACAGAGTCACACAGAGTCACACATAGACACATAGACATACACATAGACACAGACAGACACAAAGATACGCACAATCACATACACTTGCATATACATGTACACACATGCACACACCCTGTACACACTCTTACATATGTACACAGACATATATATACAGACACACAAATATGAACACATAAATATGTACATATACACAGACACACAGAATCATACACATACACAGTCGCACACACAAATACACATGCACATACGCATATCAGCACACTCATACACATATACACTCACAAACACACAGATACACTGACATATATACACAGAGTCACACAGAGATATATACAGGTACACATAAACATAGACACACCCACATAGACACACACAGACACAGGCAAACATACATACACACAGACATGCTCACATACAGACACACTGTGCACACATGCATACACACTGCACACACACAAATGCACACACAGAAACACACACAGACAAAACCACACACAGATACTCTCATACACACAGATGTACAAATACACACACATGCACACTCATGCACACAAGTCATATGAAACAGAAATCAAAGGTATACTGACTTTTTAAAAGGAACCCTTAAAGCTTCTATCATTGAAAAGTGACCATTGTTGTATTTTATCACATACGTCTACCTCCAAAACCAACGAAGAGAAAATCCAGCAGTACATAAGCTGAAAAAAATAAAACTGATCACAATTCAGTAAAATAGTCATTTCTAAAGCAATTCCCTGGAAGGCAACAGTGTCCTCTGTGTTAGCCGCAGTCGTTTAGAGAACATAGGAGAGATCAGCTCATTCTCTCCGACTCCATAAAATAGGACCAGTCTTTTTAGCATGATACAGCACCCTGCATACAGTGCTTACAGGTACCACTGCATATCAACACTGCCTGACATGACTCACATTCAACAAGACTTGATGTCGTATCTGGTTCCTACCTGTACATCAGATAGCAACTTATATAGTTCCAAAGTATTTGTGCTTAACATTTCCTCTGTCCAAAACACTCTTCTTTCTGATTTTATAATTAGTTGAGAATATTTGTGTCCTAGATCAAATATCATCTCAAAAAGAACCCCTTTATTTCCTTACCCAAAGCTGCCTAATGTTCTATTAATAATAGTTCTCTGTTAATACATCTCTGTGTCCTTCTACATCTCTGACCCTGTCACCTCTATCTCTGCCATCTCCACCTCTATCCCCATCTATCTCCATCTCTATCATCTCTGCCTCCATATCCATCTCTGTGTCAAGCCTCTCTGTCTCCATCTCTAGCCTCTCTAGCTTAAGCTCTAGCTCTACAGCTCTACCTTGAATTCTAATTCCATAACTGTCTCCATCATCTTTATCTCTCTTTTATCTCTACTTCCAGTTGCATCTCCATCATCTCTGTCTCCATCATCTCGTCTCTATAAATCTCTTTCTTTTTATCTATTATCTCTTTGTTTATCTGCATATTTAGACTTCATTCCATCTCCTGCTTCCCTGGCACACAGCCTCTAAAATCCTTGGATTCCTTTGAATGACAAGTTATTCTTTTGTATTAATCAGGTGACTAGTGGCTAGCATGTTGTAAATTATAAGAACCAGTCCTGCTGATAATACTTGGAAATTTCATCATCCACCTCCTTGCATGAAAAAGAGGATGAAGGGCAATGATGTCTATGTATTGAAGCCTCTTAAATATTCACAAGGAGGCCTGGAGTGTGACTTAATGGTAGGCCCTTCTGTAGAATGTCTGAGGCTCTTGGATCAATACTCAGCACAGGGAGGGCAAAAGGACAATGTTCACAGAGCTTCCAGTTGGGGGAGACTGAAGGCAGTGTCCACAAAGAGGGTACTGGTACTTTGTTCTGAGTACCTCTCCCTCAGCATGTCTCTGTATCCTTTGTAACAAGCCTTTAGAATAACCCAGCATAAGTGAGCTTGTCCTTGAGTTCTATGAGCTGCTCTAGAAAACCCATTGAACATAAGGAGTGAACGTGGGAACTGCCAAGTTACAGACAAGCTGAACAGAAGTTGTGGGTAGCCTGCTGTGCACAGAACATGTGTCAGGAGTGTGGGGGCCAGTCTTAGGGACTGAACCCTGAATCCTGGAGTCTGAGGTCAACTCAACAGTGTCAGCACTGAGCTCCAGTGTGGGTTATCCAGTTGGTGTGAGCAGGGGAATAGACAGAGGAGGAAAACCCCACGTAGCTGGTGTCAGAAGTCGTAAGTATCCCAGGTATCCCAGGTGTGGAATAGGAACAGCAGTGTGTCTTTGCCTCCCCCCTCCGTCTACCGCCCTCCCCGTCACTCTCCACTGCTTTTCCTTCCTTCACAGCACTTCCATTATTTGAATGATTTCATTCACTTCTTTGCCTATTTATCACCTGCCTCCTTCACCTCAACAAAAGCTCCACAGAGCATGTGCTTTTCCCTCACTTCTCTGTCTACCAAAGAGCAGGCACTCAACATCTGCGTGTTTAATTAAATTTAAAATAAATACCGTAGTGCACATAGAAAGATTCCATTTCATAGCTAAAATTTCTGCCCTCATACAATGCACAGATTTAACCAGCCTAAAATCAAAATGAAAATGAGATGATCTTTAGATGGCATCTGGAAGAAAGAGTAAGCACAAGATTAAAAGACACTGTGGCATTCCTCCTTGATCTGTGGTTTTGCCTTCTGAGGTTTTAGTTACTTGTAGTCAAATGCAGTCTAAAAGTTTCACAGAACATTTCAGAGATAAACAATCCCTGTTTTCAAATGTGTGCCATCCAGAGTGGCATGATGTGATTTCATGGTGTTCTGATCCATCAGCCTTTGTCTAGAGTATCCACACAGTATATAGTACCTGTCCATTAGTTACTTTATCACACTCTTGTTTATCAGATCACCTTGGCAACCAGCATAGAAATCTGGCTCTCATCACCTTTCTGCCACTTAACCAGGACCCTACAGTACAAAGGGCAGTTATGCTAATGATTTGGGTGTGCTGAAGAAAAGGCACAAAGCAATCACTTTAAGTCAAAGGGCAGTTACGCTAATGATTTGGGTGTGCTGAAGAAAAGGCACAAAGCAATCACTTTAAGTAACTTAATAAGAAAAGACAATAACAACAACAACAACAAAGGATCCAACCGTTCTGCAGGGATCACTGAGGTCTACGGTAAGTTCAAATCTCCTACCCATGACTTTGTGAGTGAGAAGAGAAAGCCTTTCTAATTTTGCTGTCATTTGGTCACGGTGCACAATTAGTTTTTCACTGATGCAGTGTCAGCCTTCCCCTGCAGGTTCCCGGAATATTTTCCTTATGGACAAGAATGGGTTACTATACATATAACTATGTATGGACCAGGACAATATAAGGGATGCCTAATCTAATGTTACATCACAAACATCTGTTTCTTTAACAATGAGAATAGCAGGTCATAAGGTACAGGGAGGAGTGTGATGACATAGGGTAAAGAAGCTGAGCAGAGTGAAAGGTGGTAGAGGAGTGATAAAGGATGGGCGGGATGCTGAGATGCACTCGAAGCCATTGCTCTCTGGTGAATGCCGCCTGTGCAATCTCTCCTCCCTCTACTGAGTATCTTTGGAAGCTTTGATTAGAGTGGATGATGCCTTCTTATTTGGGCTAGCTTATCTGACCAAGATGAAGGAATTTCACAAGTACAATTGAGAGTCCTCATCAGTAGACATTGAGTTAATAAGAAAAGAGATTATTCTGGTGGGACTGACCTGAACAGATGAGACGTTATTGAAGATCCATAACATGAGCTGGATTATGGAACATGAGTTTCTAGGAAAGATCTGGGAACCCGTTCTGAGAGATCACAGTGCACCTCACCCATGCCTGAGTCATAAGACATGAACTCAGTCCTATGATGGCAAGAAAACAGATTCTACCAGAAGCTTGCAGGCGAAGGAAACAACTCTTTATTTAGCTGAACCTCCAAAATGGGAGCGGGAAGGCAGGGAGGTATAACCACAGATACCTGGACCTCAGCCTTGCAAGTCTGCAAGGAGGGCCTAGAGACCTGCCACCCTGCACCCCCAGCTCCCAACCCACAGAGAGCCACAAGGGCTGCTGCCTTAGCCTATGAGTTTGTGGACACAAAAAGCTAATCCAGCAAGGAGGAGAGGGATAATTATATATGTCCTGCTGGGACAGTTTAAAAGCTACTTGGGAACTATTATTGTGGAGTTTCATAAACTGTTCCATGGCAAAATAATCCCAGAGTGGTGAAATAATTAGACACAACTGAAACTGTGTTCTATTCATCAAGTCCACATGGTATACTAATGTGCAAGGTGGCCGTCAACACCAGAAACTTCCTTCTCCCTGTCCTGGACACTGGAAGCTGGAGGTCAAGGTTGGATTCTGGGGAGGACCTGGTATCTGACTTGCAAACAGAAGCCTTCCTGAAGTGTCCTGTGGAAGAGTGAGGTTTTCATTTTATTAGGACACAAATCACATCCTGGAGCCTACCCTTCTGATCCTCTGCTTGACATCATCCTGGTGAGAGTCAGGGTTTCAATTCCTGAGCTTTATTTATCTTTTAAAATATTTTTATTTATTCTTTGAGAAGTTTTTATGCACGCTCAGTGCATTATGACCACAATCGGCCCCCATTCTACCCTCCAACTCTCTCTAGACCCACCCCCTGAACAGTCTCCCTCCCACATTCGTATCTTCTTTTTGTATATAATGAATTTTCAAGGGACAGGAACTTTACATTGCTGCACATGCTCTATCAAGACAAGCGCTTGTCTAGTCTCAAGATGAGGCATAATTCTGAAGCATAAAAATGAAAGGAAAAATAAAAACCCCATACAATTCCATATTAAAAAAAAAAACGCTGAAACTTCTTCAAGTGAAAATAACAACATAAATCTGGGAAAATAATTGCCTCCACCATAACAGGTGGGGATAGCATCTTTCTTACAAAAACAATAGGTAAGTATGCTCAAGATTTATGTGCATATATGTAATATTCATGCAACTGCAGAATGGAAACACTAACAGACAAATTTCCAACTCAAATTTCTCTGCATGGTAAAATTATCAGCGATTTAAAATTTTCTGCTGTGGTTTATATTCTATCTCTATGCGTGCTGTCTTTGCTGCGGTGTGACTGTTGTGAGTACATGGACAGGATAATTATGTATATAACAGCATTTCAGCGGATTACCACAATGAGGTAGCATTCAACTCGACAAGATTGGTTTTGTTACATTTGTAGTTTTTGTAGGTATTTAAGAATTAAAGATAAGAAAAAAATGAAGTCATAATTGTATATGTATTCCATGATTAAAACTGTGTAGAAATGTTACAGGCACATACTGGGCATCAGAACCAGAAGAGAGGAGAGCGTATAAGTGTCACCTAGAAGAGTGACAGTTGGATGTAATCAGTCTCTTTCAGATGACATTGCATTACCAATATATACTACACATTTACTATATCCAAAGAGAGATTAGATAGATACACAGGCAGGCTATAGATAGATGATAGTCAGATGGATAGGTCAATGATAGGTAGACGATAGCTGATAGATATAGATAGATAGATGATATATAAGCAAATGATAGAGGCTAGGAAGATGTTTATAGATGATTAAAGTTGATAAAGATGAATGATTGATAGATAATAGGTATAGATTAATGATAGATGTCAGAAAACATAGAAGTAAATAAGTTGTAGGTTAGATGGATAATGAAGAGACAGATAGATAGGTAGATGAGAGGTAGATATATAGTACAAGATGGATAACTGACAGATAATAGATATAAATAGATGATTGATTGAAAGATCGATGCTAGATATAGATATATAGATAAGGGGGGAGATGATTTCTAGATAATAGATGATAGACAGACGATTTATTGATAGATAATAGATGATGAATACAAAGACAGATGACAGCCATAGATAGATACTTAGATACATGGACAGACAGACAGATGAGTGGCCTTACTGCATGGATCAGTCTCTTGAGGCAGCTATAACAAAACGCCAGAGAGTGGGTGGTTTAGATACAAAGATTTATGTTGCCATCTTCCTGGAAAGGTTTCAGCTTGAGGTATTAGCATGCCTGAGTCTTGCTGAGGTCCCCTTCTTTGGCATATGGACAATGCCATCTGTCTGCATCCTCCATGGACCACCTTGTGACTGCCTTGTTCCAGTTCCTCTTCTGATTTGGACACCAAGTCATGGTGAATCAGGGCTCACCCTAATGACCTTGTTTTTACTTAAAGACCCTGTCTTCAAACATGGTTCCCCTCTGAGGAAATAATTGAAGATTAAGACTTCAACATGTAGACTCTCAGGGGTATAAACCACGTAATCTATGATGGTCCTCAAGAATAGCTCCTTCTCAGTGAAAGAACAACTCTCAATTTGAAAATTTGTATCTTTTCCAACTGTGACCTTCAAAAAATTGCTCAGTGCAATGGTAATCACACTATTGTTGTTATTCCTGATTTCGAGTTTCCACCTTAATTTTGTCCGAGGGTGAGCATGACCATGGATTCCCATGTCCTAAGAGCGTAGCGAGGTGCTGTGAGAGGAGGACGAAGCTCAGTAACTGACTGCGGCCAGTGCTGTGTGTTCGTGTTGCCTCTGCCCCCATTTCAGATGTTTGACTTCAGAAGAGAGAAGTAGTCACCTTCCAGAGTGTCAGTCGTCACCCTCTTCCCAGATTTCCAGTGAGGTCAATCCAGACCTCTGCTTATGCATCCACCCCGTGGTGGCCTCCTCCCTATGGAACAGCTGCATGCTATAGCTGGCTTTCCCCGAAAGACCTCACGCACCTCATGAACTCTGCAGTAGTACCGTAGTGGCAATGCCATCAGAACCCCCCGAAGGAAACCCGCTTGAGTAACACCCCGGGCCCTACCCATAGTGGCCAGCCTTTCCCTCCCACTACCCCTCCTGACTGGATGAGTGTAGACCCGTCCTGGTTCCCCCGACTTCCTGTTGGTGCCCTCCTCTCTCTGGTGTGTCACTTGATAAACTGCTTTGCTCTCTATTCCCTTACTGGACTGGTCTCACCTCTTTCTCGGTCAGGGCTCTCCAAACAGTGGCTATCCTGGTAGAAATTATTGGACCACAGGCCAGATGAGAGCCCCAAGAGTCTCAGACATTATGAAGCAGCAAGAAGGGGCAGTGTTGACAAAGCAGGCACTTGGATAGTAGGCCTTCTGCCAGGATAAAAAGTTTTCAATAAAACGTACATTGTGGACATCCAAGGTCAGAGCCCTTGGACCCCAGGCCTGAGTTCAGAGTCACAGAGAAACCTCAAGATCCAATCTGAGAAAAGACGTGACACATTCCAACAGGACACATTGAGGGGTCGCTTTTCCTCCCCAACTATGTCTTCACACTGTGTCTCAGCTTTCTTTTCTATCCAAGTTCCCTACTAGAGAGTAGAGAAGCCTTAAGGCTAACTAAAGAAGTATTCATGTTATTGTTAGATTTACGTAAAAATAACAAAAATGTTGGCCTTTTCTATAGTAGATCCAGATTGAGGTTAATGTTAATAAATGGCTTCCATCCCTGAGATGTAAAACCGCTCCGGAAGATGGGGCACACCCTCTCTGTGGCTTTCTAATCATGGGTCTGTGGAAGTGAGGGGTGGTGGGAGTGAACGGGCTGGCCGTTACGGGTAGGGCCAGGGTAGACACTGTCTACTCTTCAGACGCACAGATTCACAGTTCACCTGGAAACACACAGAAGCCCTCAGAGAAATAAGACACTGTGATTCTCTCTAGTTCTAGAAATACAGCATGTCCTCAGAGAGGGAGCAAGGTGGAGAAGTCAAACAGTAGACTGGTTTTGCAAAATTGCTGAAAAGAAAGAGGAAAAATACCAAAAGAAAAATAAAACCAAATGGACAGGCAGCAACGCCAGAAGACAAATAACAGATGGACAACAGAATTAGAAAGTGAACGCCAGGGACTAGGAGAGGCAGTGGTTCAGTTGGACAACAATATTAGGAAAGATTGCAAAATAGTCAGAGGCAGCCAACGTGCATTTCACCTGAAGAGGCAAAGACCAGGGTGGCAGGAGAACTTTCTTTCAGAAACATATGCCCCTACTTAGGATGGTTATCACACGGAACTCGGGAACCTGGGGTTCCTGTTAGTTACTGTAAAGAGGGATCAGCGTTAGGCATTAACTTGTGGTGGAATGTCCCGCCTGCTGTAAGCATTTCTTTCTTCCAGATGTTCCTAACAACCCTGGATCCAGACACCCACCCCCTCCATAGACCAGAGGCAGCAATCCCAAGACCAGAGCAGAACCCACCCTGCTGATGTGGCTTTCCTATCGCAAACCTCATGCAACACACACACCACAAGTCCTTTGTTGTCTTGCAATATGGCTCATCAGTATTTGTTCAAGTAAACAAAGAGTTTGCTTTCCCTTCAAGAATCCATTCCATAAGCTGTACTTAATGTCCTGACTCCTGAAGAAGCCATTGCCAAAGGATGAACCCAGCCAGTCTGTCACCTCCTCTTGCTGCCACACAAATCTGGTGACCAGAGAAGTTGCCTCCTGGTCAGCTCTTTGAAAAGTGTGCTCTGCGGATGAGTGTACTCAGGAAGTGGCGGGGGGGGGGGGGGGTTTAAAAAAAAAAGGGGTATTTACCCACATAGAGTGTACTGAGGAAGAGTGTGGCGGGTATTTACCTGCATAAAGGCTGATCTTGAGCTCTTTCCAGATTAGAGGTTAGATGGAGATTTCATGTAAGGAAGATCAAAAGGAGTGGGCAACTTAATGAAGGAAGGGCTACAGTGAGGGAGCAGCCCATCATGCAGCGTGGGCAGCTGGTCACATTGCACTCCCAGCCAGGAAACAGAGAGAGATGAATACTGCTGTTCAGTTTACTTATCTTTTTTTTTTTAATTATTAATTCAAGGACCCCAACCCACGGAATGGTGCCACCCACATTTTGGGAGTATATTCCTACCTCAACTAACCCAATTTAAAAACTCTCCTACAGACAAGCCCAGAGGTTTATCTCCTAGGGGATTCTAGATCCCGTCAACTCAGCAATCAGTATTAACCACTATAGTTGGTTTCTTGACACACCAACTGGAAGCAATTTCTGCCTTCAGGGGGAGACAGAAACAGACATGGAGGCAGGAAGGCTTCATGTAATTTAGGTGCTCAGTGTCTCTGCAAGCAGTTGAGAAGAAAGAGCTGTGCCACCCTGGGCTTGCCAATCCCAGCTTTTCACTGGTTCTACAAGGAGGAGCAAAGAGTTAAATTCAAAATAAAAACATGTGCTGTTTTAGAGTTAGTTTCACCTGTGGCTAAAGTCTCCAGAACTAAGTCATGCACCCACCCAAGCTCCTAGCTCATCTTTGTGAAAACAGATTTCATTTCTTACTGACCCTGTCAACAGCTCCGTGGAGCTAATTTGCTAGCTCAGTGGCTCATCATCACTTCCTGTTACATGAAACTGACAAAGGTCAACCATGTTCAAATGTTTTTGATTTGGGTCCTTGATCCAAAGAGTTGAGATATTTCTCTGCTCCTGTGATCGAATTAACAAGAAACTTAGCTAATTGCTTATCATACATGAGGAGACAGGGTGTCCTTGCTGGGCCTGCACCCCTGCCTGACTCCTTCTGAATGTAAACTTAGGGCTGCATGAAAGTTATTCTGACAGTTAGGCCCAAGAATCTATCTATAAACCACACTCAGTGCGTGCTCAAGGAATATAGAAGTTGCCTGTTCATCTTACGTTTGTCATCCTTGAAAGAGCAGTGCTTGGTCCTGGCGTTTTCACACAGCTTACTTGGCTTTACTGTCACCCCAACACTGATGACTTGCTGTATGATTTTAGCCAACTCACCTGCTTAGCTGAGCCTCAGTTTGTTTCTCTATAAAATGGAGATAATAGATGCAGAAATAGACATTTATATTTTTCCAAATTTCTGCTTTGGGTTTTTGTTGTTGCTGTTGTTTATTTGCTTTTTTTTGTTCTAAATGTCTCCTCTGGTAACCTCGGCTCTGTTTCGCTGCTGATACTACTGTTCCTAGTGGACAATATCTAAATCCTAACTCAGAAATTTTAACAGTACTTTTCCCACCCTTCTTTCTTGGGTGGGGGGAGTAGGGAGAATTGGGAGTTAATAGAGGAAGAGGTACGTATCACTTATGAACCTCGACTCTAAGATTTATTGGTTTAAGTTACATCATCTGTTCACACTTAGTCCAAACCCCATGCGGCCATTGTATGGACTCTGAAATCTGCTCTGCATGGGTAAGGGAGGAAGTCAATGCAATGCTGGAAGAAAAACAGATACCACACAGTATGTTTATATTAGTGGGAATTGAAGATGTATTTTGTTTTCATTCTGAGAAACATAAATGGGGATAATATGATTTTGCATCCTTCTTCGCCTTGGATTACAGGGCTATGTGGAACTCACCCTGGTTTCTGTCACAAACCATCAGTGGAATATACTGGAATATGCAAGCCAGGATGGAGGGAAGTAGACTGTGTGTGAGAGACTGAACCTCATCTGAAAGCCACTGGAAGTTTCTAGAAGCATCAACACTAGAACCAGGGAGCCAGCACACACCCATGGCTGTGCAATGTGAGAGCACTGAACTTGACTGCATCTCCAGTGAGACAGATGATGGGGGCTTTGTGATTGACAGAGGTGCATTGGCAGCTCTGAGGCTGTGGCATGGGTCTATGAGTGGAGTTAAAGGAGCCAAGCACCAACTGTGAGTGTCCCACAACTTTCATGAGAACCACAAATATAAATTCCTCTCACTAGGCTGAACCAATCCACGGAGCAGTGCTCATTTCCCTATGTGACACTCTAGTTCCACTTTGGTGTAAAACATGCTACTCTAAGCACAGTAAATATCAAATAAGTATTTTATTTCTGCAAATTTTTAGGTCAGAATTATTATTAGAGAAAGAAAAAGCAAAATAGTTCAAGTTCCCTTGACAACACAAAAATAGTCTCCTGTATTTTTCATGAAATTAAGATAAAGATATAGGTAGATAGGTAGATGATAGATATAGATAGATAGATGATAGATAGAGAGATAGAGAAATATATGATAGAGAGATAGATAGATGATAGAGAGATAGATAAATAGCTGATAGATAGATAGATGATAGATGGATAGATAGATAGATAGATGAATTGATAGATGATAGATAGATAATGATAGATAATAGATAGATAGATACATGACAGATGGATGGATGATAAACAGATGAATGGGTGGAGACAGATAATAGAAAGATGATAGGTAGATAGGGAGATAGATAATACATAGATAGGCAGGTAGATGCATAGATAATAGATAGACATACCCATAGATAAAGGATAGAGAGAAACCTTGGTATACATTAGACAGATAGATCTAAAAACTGAGCTGTAATTGTACTTAGAGAGTGAATGAGCCCTAACATTTTAGAATTTCCAACTTTCAATTGTCTTATTTAGATAATTGTTTTCCAGCTATTTCTTATGAGCACATTATTAAATATTAAGTATATTTCTGTAAATGACATATGTACACATAACTTTTTCTAATTTAATAATTCCAAATTCATTAGGTTGGTGATATTATGCACATCTTATAGATTTGAAAAATTTGAGATAAAAGCAATTAAGGAAGTTTGTCGGGCAAACAGTGGAAGCTGAGTGTGCCCTCTGAAAATGAAAGGAGTGGGGAGTACTGGGCAGGTTTGTGTGTGTGTATGCACATGCTGGGACATTCTTGTGGTGGTCAGAAGACAACTTGTAGGGGTCAGTTCTCTCCTTCCACCATGAGTGTCCAGGCAGGTTTGGCAACGTTGTTAAGCTTGGCAGCAAGTGTTTTTATCTGGTGAATCATCTTTCTGGCCCCAGTAAAAAATTTTTTGAGAGAGAGAGTAAACTAGTTCAGTGGGGCAGGTGGAGACCTCCAGAAAGGAAAGCCAGGAGTCATGGAGTAAGGAGGACACAGAGACTAGGAAGAATGCAGGCTGACTCAAACACGACTTCTTCACGAGGAGGTAACTTCACCTATTTAGTATTCCATTCTGGTCCTATGTCCACACGCCAAATCCCCTTACAGTGCTGTTTTTCCCCTTTCACATTTATCCCCTGCTAGCATTAGGTTTTACCATCTCCCACCTAGATCATAAGGGAGAGGATCTTTGTCTACTGTGTTAATATGCCCTAGCGTAGGAGTCAATTTCATAATCAGAAATTAAACCGAACTTCAGCAGGCAGGGCAAACAGTGGAAGCTGAGTGTGCCCTCTGAAAATGAAAGGAGTGGGGAGAGGGCAGGTGTGTGTGTGTGTGTATGCACATGCTGGGACATTCTTGTGGCGGTCAGAAGACAACTTGTAGGGGTCAGTTCTCTCCTTCCACCATGAGTGTCCAGGCAGGTTTGGCAACAGGTGCCTTTATCGACTTAGCCATCTCATCAGTCCAAGTGTTTTCAAGAATGAATGTCCCATAAACCAAAGAAGACAAAATTCCTGAAAGACTAGAAGCCACAAATGATCACGACTCATTGCTTTGAGGGCTCAGTGTCTTATTGAGTTGAGGGAACGTTGCTAGGAGTCCAAGATGGGTAGATGCCACAAAGCAGAACTGTAGAGGGAAGTCGGAGCTGCACACAGAGAGGTCGCAGTGAGTTCCCTTCAATTCTTCAACTGAACACTGATCAGCAGCACGTATCAGTGGGGACTCTACTCAAGGCCAGGAAGGGGCTATGCAAAAGCAATGCTTCCCAGAGCTCACGCAGGCCCGGGACGGACTGTTCCCACCAGCTCCAATAGGGAGGCTGACCACTCATGGGTCAGCAAGGAACACGCTCAGCGTGATTTACCTCTGCCACAGTGCTAAACACTGCTTGGTCCTTTCTAGTAATTCCTGAAAATGAGATCCAAGAGAATCTGTTTCCAAGCAACTTAAATACATTCCAGAATAACAATCATGTTTATGGGGATACAAAAATCTACAAAAACTCAACTACGCAGAACCATTGTCTTTAACATCTAATAAAATATTACCAAGCATAAAAGGGAAGGAAAATATGAGTCATTATGAGGGGGAAACAATCAGTTGAAATGGATTTAAAAATGGCACTGCTAATAGGATTGGCAGACAACATTGTTAAAGCAATGTCAGACCTGTGCCATGCAGATGTCATATTTGGTAATCTGAAGGAATGCATATGTTAGATATGGGGCATAAAAGATACTCAGATCAAATTCTGAAAGATGAGAGAAATCTATGATATGTGGGACAGATTACTACACAGAATTAACAGTAGATTAGATACTGTGGAAGAACAGGTTGGTGAACTCAAGGATGTGATTAGAAACCCAGAGTGGCAACAGACTGAGAACAGAAAATTGGAAGAACTGGGGGGTTGGGAGGGGCAACTGCAGATGGCCCAAAATGTATACAATTGGAATTTTTGAGGAAAGAGAGCACATTGAAATATTTGAAGACCAAAAAGCTGAAATTTTATAAATTTAAGAAAGCTGTATCTACTGATATAAGAATGAACTTGAAGCCACAGGAACAAAGGATAAATATTAGAAGGGGGTGTGAACTGACAGAACATTGGAACACAGCTTATAAAATGGGTAAAAGCAGCTAAGGCAGTACTTTGAGGAAAATTCATGGCACTAAAATTGCCTAAATTAGAAAAGAGGTTTCAAATCAGTCTCCTCAGCTTCCCTTCTAAGAAATACACAAATAAATCTACACCCAATTAGTCTTTACTTAAAAGTCCACACAGATTCTGAACACAAGGCAGAGATCTCAGATGTGGCTTCTTTCTTGGCATTTTTAGAGTGGTTTCAAAATATTTATTTTCCTCTTAATTTTATTTGAACATTAGTTACTAGATATTGTATTTGTTTGTTTGAGATAGAGTCTCACTATATAGCCCTGGCTGCATTGAAACTCACTATGCTATCTGGACCAAGCTGGCTTTGACTTATAGATATACACCTGTCTCTGCCTCCCTGGTGCTGGGATTAAAAGTGTGTCCCACCACGCCCAGTGAATCACTGGATTCTGTAACAGTGATCAATGGCTACTACAGTACAGAAAGGAACATCTTGTTGGAAATATCCAATGTCTAGATGTGTGAACACTCAAAACCAAGTGCTTGGTGGATGTTTCATAGTAGCTGAGACCCTGTCACATGTTTCCAGGAGTTTCCATTCATGGTGTTTTCTAGAGTAGCCACCACCTTGCATCAAATTCAAAGTCAGACAAGGCTTCTGAGCTCTGCTTCATTCGTGTCACCTATACTCACCCTGAGTGTGCAAATTCCACTGGCTGTGAACAACAGGCGTAGCTACAAGACACATAAGTTCAATGTTTATTTCTTTCTCTTGAGCAAGAAGAGGGCCAGGGACAGTCCAGGGATGGCCTGGTGCTTCCAGTGTCCCCAGAGATCCTAATTTTGCACTGAACCTCATTCTAAGCCAACTCAAGGCCCAAGAAAACTGCTGTAGTGCCGGCCGCTATGCCGTAGTCCAAGACGGAAGACAGACAGGGAAAGGAAATATTTGCTTTGCTTTTAAGAGACTTTTCTGGAAACCTCACTGAATACTCTCCCAATGACCTTTCATTTTGTGGACTCTCATTCACCTAGCCTGCTGGGGGTGGGTAGGGTTGGGTTTGACAAGGAGACAGTCTTTCATCTTAGCATTCTGCTAACCTAGATAAGTTTAGAGTTGCCTTAAGAAAGACCAGGGAATTCTTCAGGCCACCGTTAGTGGACACACTGACTCGATACAGGAGTCCCTGTTAGATACCTCACCACCTTTTCTGGGACAATTTTCCTCCTTGTTAAAAATTTCAGAAGAAAGGAGAAGCATAAAGAAAACAGAAAAAAGGCAGCTACAGTTCCTGCTAGAAATAGACATCGTTTAAATTTGATGACTTTCTTGAGTCTTAGTGTTTGTGCTTAAAATTTTTATCACCTGGAATATCCAAATCTATATGCACTCATTTTAAAATAGAAGTAATCTTTATTACAATAGTACTAGTTTGTTCAAAAATAGAAAACTATAGCAAATATGAGTAACTTGAAATTCAGTTGCCTGAACACCCAGGTTCAATGATCCCTGCAGATGTCTTTTGAGTATTTTAGTGCTGAATTCCCTTTCAGTATTTTATATTGTTGATGTCGTATTGAATGTCAGACGATTTTAAAGATTTAAACTTTTAAAAATTTTACATGTATACATGTTTTGCCTACATGTTTGTAAATGCACCATGCCCCTGCCGTGTCCCAGAAGAGAGCATTGGCTCCCCTGGAACCGGAATTTCAGAGGATTGTGAGTTGCCATGTGGGTGCTGGGAACCAAACCCAGGTCCTCTGCAAGAGCAGTGAGTGTTCTTAACCAATGTGCCGTCTCTGCAGTCCACGAGATGCTTTTAAATGATGAACAGTCAGGAAGATTCCTAAGCCTTATCTGAAACACGATTGGATATGAAGAAAGATTTTTAATAGATAACATCTTTAGTAGACGTCTCTGAAATCACGATGCACCCTATAATTAATGGCATATCGTAGTTTAATTGGCATCTTTTTTTCTTAGTGGTACATAAAACAATGCGAGTTCTTATGACTAATGAAGTAGATGGCAGGGAAGCTGTAATATCTGTCACTTAATAGTTTATCAGTCATTCAAATGAACTGAACTCATTCAATATAAAATTAGAAGTAGAGAGTTATTCAGAAAATCCTTCATTGATAAAACATGACTGTGTTTTTGCTTTTTCTCACTTAAGTTTCAGAGAGGGAGGAAGACAATGTGAAGGAACAGACTACTGGCATGGCAAGTCTGGCCCCAGGGGGGTGGTTTGGTGTTAGAGCACAGAAGGGCTGAGGCAGGTCAAGAACTTGCCAAGTGGTACAGCACCTGCTTCCCTGCCGCCCTCTTACCTGGTGGACTGAATCACTCTTTTCAGTACTCACTCCTCCTCACTGAAGAAGGTAACACGTTTCCTACGTATTTCCCTGGGGACCACCTGGATTAACGGATTCACAGGCTGGGAACTTAATTCTCAAAGTCACCTTAGTGATGTTTCGAGGTGGAGGGTCGGGGGGTCTCTGGGAAGGACTTGGGGTTAGATGCGGTCCTAAGGGTGGGAACCTCAGGACGGCACTAGTATTTTAAAAAAGGAGATGGAATGTCCTGAGCTAGCAGCCTGCTCCATCTCATAGTGGGATGACCTCTTCCAGGTTCACATACATCACAAAGTCCTCACAAGGTGTGTGGCAGATAAAGGTAGGTTGTTCTCTGGCTTTCCACCTTCAAAATGGAGAATCAAATAAATCTCCATTCTTCATACCTCTTCTGGTCTTAGATATTTTGTTGCAGCAATTGGAAATGGACTAAGACACCCAACACTGCATATGATCCTACACTCCTGTGACTGCAGGTGTCCCCTTCCCTGATTTATAAACAGAGCTAGGCTTTGTTATTTAGTAGCCAATGGTGAATGGACAGCCACACGCCACCCATGCAGAGCCTAGTACTACACTGTGTCGGAGCTGTGCTGATCTTTGTGCTCTGCTGTGGACACACTATGTCTCCATAAGGAAGAGATCATGTAGCCTGAGGTCTAGTGTGAAGGCCTGAGCCAGGCTGCAGTGCCCACAGATAAAGAGTCACATGAGCAGAAAGAGCCTTTGTTGCTACGTTAAGCCACTGAGATCTGCAGGGGTCCTTGGTTGCTGAGAAAGCAGAGCTAGCAGAGAAGGTCATAGAATGTGGCAGACATTGAGAGATGGCATAAACAGGGGCAAGCATTAAGAGATGGGTCCTGGGAAATATGTTTTCTGAGTTAGAACCAAGCTTCACGCTGAGGTATTATATCTAACTGGCAACAGACAACCCAAGTGGATCCCTACTTTAGGGTGTACCTCAATAAATGAAAGATTTCACAGGCGTTTTTGTTTTATGATAGAATCTGATCTGCTGTGCTTTCACAACCACCAATCTAATTTGAATAGTCATGGAAAGTCCATACCTGAGTAGTTTCAATGGGACTCATTTTCAGAGATACAGGTGCCTCAGCAGATGCCTATGGGCATTTTCCAGGAAGATTAAGAATGTTTAGATATTTGCTGAGACTGTGTTTTCTCTGCTCTCCTGCACAGAGGGAACATAGCCAAGGAGAGGTGGAGGCCTCACCATCTACCCTACACAGCCTTTAGCTAACAGTCAGTTCACCTGAGTTTAGAGAGCAGTAGTTTCTGTTAGTGATGGTTAGTCTTGGTTGTCAACTTAATTGGATGGAGAATGGCCTAGATTAGCAAGCGTACCTCTGGGTGTGCCTATGAAGGGTCCTTGGAACCAGTTTGAACATGAAGGCTATGACTCAGTGACCAGATAAATCACTTCATGGATTCATAACACCATAGCACTTTTGTGAGATGAGGCCAGGTTTGAGGTGGTGGGTCACTGGGGAGCATACCTCTGGGGCTTCCTCCTTGTTCCAGCCCCTTCTTGTGTTGTCTCCTTTCTGTGCTCTCTGTCCACCATGATGTGAGCTGCTCTGTTCTGTCAGACTGTCCACAGCAAGATTGACATCTCTGAAGCCAGGAGCCCAAGTAATGATCTCTTCCTTTGAAGCAACGGTTTCCTTAAGGAGTTTGGTCACTGTAAGGAGAAAATTAGTTAATACATAGTGTATTTATTTGGAGGCAACCTGTCTATAGATCTAGGTTGATTTCTTTTGATGTTTTTGGTGTTTTTTATGAGTCTATTTTTGGGTATAGATTTCTTTGTACGCATGCAGTTATCTTTGGGTTTCAGAGACTGTATTTATGATTTAATTAAGGATGGCAAAAGTGTGCTTGGAGCAGGGACATATGTTGGAGCAACGTGATGATCCTGTTACCTTCTCTGAAGATCTTCCAGGGCCACATGCCAACCACGCTTTATTAGGTGTCATTTTGGGCTGGGACCCAGAAGCCTGCTGGCCTTCTTCCCCCCGCCATAAAAAGACATCATCAATTTCCTGGAAATTAGCTGCTCAAACCCACAAGTGATCATCCCAGGCTCCTTCTATCCAGTTCAAATAGGCGAAGAGCAATTCTTTCCTATAAATCAACTAAGATTTATGGAGAGTGGCTTGAAGAAGTCGGGTTTATTTTCTGCCCAGAATTCCTGGGTCTGGCTACAGTCTCTTTTGTCTGAAGGGGCTTTAGCCAAAGTCCCAATAGCATTTGCATAGGAGGAACTTCGGTATTAGGGGCTTGAGAGCTATTTGTTATCACCCGTCAGTGGCAGTAATAATAATAATACAACTGCATGAAAGAGCTGGCGTCAAAATGAGTGAAGCTTGCATTCTACTGCAAGCACGGTTTTATTATTAATTTTATGCATTATTTACAGTGATAGCTAAATATATTGATCTTCACAAAGCAGGAAGTGTTGTTATATCAACAACTAGATTTGACTAAGAAAAAAGGTAATAATTATCAATTAGCAGGAATTACTGCTAATAAGGTTGGGGGAAGTGCAGGAAATTTCTGATTAGGAAGAACTGATACATTCACAGTGTTGTGTAAATTGCCAGGATTTTAAAAATACATCTGCCTCGTATGATATTTAAAACAGGGGAAAAAAGTATTAGGCATGTAATTATTAAATACAGCCAAGATGCAGACCTTTGTGTTGTTCTTTCAATGATTTGGAGGAAGGGGAGCTATGGCTTAGAAGATGTTTGCCCTTCTCTGTGGATAACAAGTAAAATTAACAAACAGCTCGATTATTCTATTAATGAGGCAGCGCCCTCCCCACTTGCATAAATTCAATTTCAATTTATTTTTCTTTCCAATTCCCTCTCAGCTACCATCCATCAACCACCCTTCCAGGGGGGAGAAAATCTCATACTAAAAGAGGAGACAGTAGGGGCTGAAGACCAAACTGAGGCTTATATTTTAGTATGAAAATAGAAATGAGTTTCCAAGAAATCCCTTTACAAAGGAGGAAACTGGGGCACCAAAAGGTTTCTGGCCATCCTGGGAGCAAGTGAGGCTCAGATCGCGGTCACTCTGCACCTCAGATTATTTGTTCTTCCTGCAGGTGTCAGGCAAAGTGTGGTCTTGGTAGAGCAGTGTTGGCTGTTGGTGTTCTCACTTCATGAGCCTTCTAGGGTTTTCGCTGCACAAGGTGAGCAAAGCTTTCTAACCCATCCCAGCCAAGGCAGAGAAAATGGTCCTAGTGAGTGAGCCACTCATGTCCCAGGTTATTGTAAGGCTTCCTTTTTCAGTCCCTGAAGAATCAACAGTAAGTCGGGATTACCTTTGGGTCTTGGCGGAGCTTTGAAAGTCTGGAATCTGTGGGTCAGAAGCTCTGCTTCTTGATGTACATTTGGGGTCCAATGTGCAATGTTTTAGCTTCATTGTGGGCACCTAAGTTAGAGATCAAATGAGTCTTCAGCTTATATATCTACAACTATTGTGATCTTAGTTGTCCTTTCCTATATCTTAATTAGAACCTCGGTGGAAAAGAGCAGAAGGTCTGGCTTGTGGGTAAATAAAGCACTTGGTGACCTGGAACCACATAACAGTGGAAAGGAGAGAACTGACTCCACAAAGTTGTCCCCTGACATCCACACACTGCGGCATGTGCATGCCCCATACATCATATACTCAAATAATAATGAAGGCAAGTTCAGCTTTACTCCGAATTCAACTGGCTTTCCCGCTCTCTATGCCTTACCAATGAATGTATCCAGAACTGCCATCCCCTGCAGTCGAACCAGACGCTTTGAGTCAGCATGTCGCTCACTCTGTCTAGGCTCTGCTCCTGAGTGCTTGTCCTTTCACCACATTCTGTCTGTTTTGTTACCTTTCACATTACCAGAATAAATAATCACATGACCTACTCTTCCTGCTGCTGTCATTAAATACCTGACAGGAAGTAGTTTATGGGAAGAAGAATTCACTTTGGCACATGGCTGAAGGATATAGTCCATCATGGTGAGACAGACGCGGTGGAGAGAGTTGAGGCAGCAGTTGTAGGAACTTGTTGATACCTGGACTGGCCTTTTCACTTCTGCCTGACAATGTCGTGAAAACTGGGCTTTGTTGAGCAGAGGCCAACTGTGATGCTTAGTTTCAGCTGTCAACTTGACAGAAGCTGGAATCACCTGGGGAGTCTCAAAGAGGAACTGTCTAGGTGAAGTTATCCTGTGGGTGCGGGGGGGTACCTTAATTAGAGGGTTATCTGCCTACTGTGGGTGACACCATTCCCTGGGCAGAGAGACCTGAAGGCTATGAGTGGAGAAACCCATCCGAGCACTGGTAGGCCTACATGCATCTATTCGTTGTTCTCTGTGCTTGACTGTGGACATGACGCTCCTTCTGCTTTGACTTCCCTACCGTGATGGACTGTAAACTGGAATCCCGCAGCCAGATAAACACTTTCTCCCTTAATTTGTTTTGTAACGGTATTTTATCATAGCAACAGGAAACCAACCTAGGAATCATCCAAAAGACACACTCACCTGAACCTCATGGTAATAACCTAGTGACCTAGCTTGAAACAGATCCTTGCATATATAATCAAGTTAAGAATCTTGAGATGAGACCATTCTGGATTTAGAGTGGGTGCTAAATCTGACGCTGGGTGTCTTTACAAGATTAAGGCAGAGAGAGACTGAAGGCAGACATGGGGCACAGAGATGGATATTGGAGGGATGCCCCTAGACTCGAAATCTTTGAAGTGGGGGAAAAAAGCAAAGCATGTGAACTGTCTCTCATATACATTCCTGGATTGCAAAACCAGTGACGAAACAGATGCACAGCAAAGCACACAGAGCACACAAGCAGCCAACTGAGGAGCCTCAAAAACAGGCTTACCACTGCCAGGAAGCCCTCCTGGATTTTCTTGACCAATCAAGCTTCCATTTTTGCGGTAGATAGTTCAGACCCTAACTATAACTCGTGATTCTCAGTAGTCATCTGCCCCATACACTGCAGATGGCAAAAATCTCCTTCTCCTTTGGGAAAACTTGGCCTTTGTACAGTGGCTCCTCAAATTCCCCTCGCCTATACCCTCTTCTTCTGTCTTGGTGACTTTAAGGGGACATCAAATATTGTTTAAATACTTTTTGTTTATTTATTTTCGTTTTATGAGTGTTTTGCCTACATGTATGTAAGTGCACCCATTTCTTGCAGTGCCCAAGGAGGCCAGAAGAGGTGTCAGATCTCCTGGAATCAGAGTTACAGGTGGCTGTTAGCTGCCGTGTGGATGCTGGGAACAAAACCCAAGTCCTCTGCAAGAACAGCCAATGTTCCTTACTGCTGAGCCACCTCTCCAGCCCTGGGCCATCTGATTTGAGAGTACCTCTGTCCTTTCTTCTAAGACTGACTTCCCTGTTCTGTCAGGAACATTATCTGTCATTTCTTGTCTGCTCTGCTGTATTGGCCTAGACCCTTTACGTTGACACTTACTACCTTGATATCGTTAACCTTACCATTTTGCAAAAAGGAAAAAGGACTCACTCATCTCAAGTCCCACTGAACTGACCTTTCACCCTCAGTCTCTCTTCTATATAAAGAGCCTCTCCACATTTGCTTCTCCCTCTCTTTGGTCTACCCTCAGACCTCATTTCTCCTGCAGATGGGCCACCATTTGGTCCCTGTGTGCTGTTTAGCTCATGACCTGTCTCAAGCTGACGGGGCACAGGATTCCTCCTCCGTCTCTGGGCTGTTTAGTTCATGTTCCATGGCTGCTGTCCATGGCTGTAACACCCTGATCCTTGGCTTTATTCTTCACTCCTTCCCTGGGAAAACTCATTCAAATCTTTTCCTTTACTTCTATGATAAGAACTCTGAACACAGTGGCTAGAACCAAACTTCTCCGGGAGTGACAGGCAGACCCATGTGTCTATCCCTACTCACCACCCAAGGTGTATTAACTTTAAACTCCCGAAGACCAAACTCTTGTTCTTCACTGCTCCCATCTTAATAAACGACATTTCCATCCATTAGAGGCATAGCTGTCCCAGAGAGAGAGATACATGGGGTTCCCTCCCATAGACTCACCCCTTCTCAAGCCCTGGCCAGGGGATTTGACCCTTTGAAAAGCTGCCTTTGTCTTTCCTGTCTACCATTATTTCAAATGGCATCTGCCCTCTGTCAGACACACTGTAGAATTCTGAATGTGGATTATAAACACCACCTGACATGGGTCCTTTGAAGTTGAAGGTGATCATCCTCTTTACCTCTGCCCCTGTGATTTGTCCAAACATTCTGCTTCCTAGTTCTAAGCAGTGGTCAACATCCTCACAGCAGCTGCAGAGGTAGGCAAGGCCCAGAGCAGACAGTGTCCTTTTTAATTTCACCATGTGTCTGAATCTGTTGTCTGAGTTCTGCCCATGTCAATTTTTCCACTTGTCTATTTCCATGGAGCAAACTGTTCCATACCTAGCAGGGCTGAATAGCAGAGTTCTCATGTCAGAGATTGTGAGTTGGCTCTTCAGAAGACCCATGGGATTGGCTGTCCTCTGTTCCCCTCACCTCTGAAATCAGGTATCATGTTTGAGAAGTGGTCCAGTGGTCCACAGTAAAATGGAATCTTCTTTCCTGACGCTCAGGTCCAGGTGGGGGTGATTGAGCACAGGATTTGCTGAGCCTATGCACTGTAGCACCCACTGCGGATAGCAGGCCCATGACGTGGGGAGCTAGGAGGGAGCTGGTGACCATCCAGAAGAAAGGACTGAGAATGACAGAGTGCATGTAACCTCACATAGCTGTATGGTCTAGTCTAGGAATTCACAAAGCATTGTTTCCAACCACTGAGCAGGTATGCCTCTGCCAGTTTTAAAAGACAGGGTTGGGCATGGTGGTGCATGCCTTTAATACCAGCATTTGGGAGGTAGAGGCAGGTGGATCTCTGTGAGATCAAGGACAGCCTGATCTACTGATCTACGTAGTGAATTCTCAACCAGCTGGGGCTACAGGGAGACCCTGTCTCAAAAAATCACCAACAATAAAAGAGTTGATGGGCTGGAGAGATGGCTCAGCAGTTAAGAACACTGGCTTCTCTTGCAGAAGACCCAGGTTCGATTCCCAGCACCCACATGGCAGTTAACAACGATCCACAACTCCAGTTCCAGGGCTCTGATGCCCTCTTCTGACTTCTGCAGGCATTGTGTGACATGAGCACACTTACATATATGTAGGCATAACACTCATACACATAAAATAAAAATAAATAAATATTTTTTTTAAAGACAAGGGCTGAATGTCTTTAAAAGAGTTGAGTGATTTGGACACCATAGAGTTTGAAGTCTACATTCCCTTCTTCCGTTCTGGTTTTCCCGTCAGGCTGAGCCAAGCTTTGCCCTTTTACTTGCATAACGCAGCTAATCCCACTGGTGGTGTTCAGACCCAGTTTGCTCTCCTTGTCCATAGTGGAGCTCTCTCTATCGAAGTGGCTGGGTTTGCCCATTCACACTTGCCTCCCTGTTGCTGTGTGTGGACTTCTTGGTGGTGGTGTTCAATCCCATGGCCCTGCTAATGTGAAGTCACTCACCTCCTTGCCTGTTAGGCAATGAGGTCCCCAAAGGCAGAGCCTTTCACGACTATAGAAAGGAGAGATGAGGGAGCAGGAACCAGGCAGCCTTCCTGCACCCATCTGCACAGCACTCTGTGTGCTCTTTGGCTGCTGTTCCATCCCAAAGAAGAACATTCTGGCAAGTGAAACAGAAAAAGCAAGACCTGCCTTCAGAGAGCTGTGTTGGGAGGCCCTCCAGGAGGGATAAAGGAAGAGAGCTCTCCTGCCCTATTTTCCTAATCATCCTAAATGAATGAACAAAACACTTCAGGGTGTCCCCTGGCAGCCACTGGCCCCGCACATGGCAGAGCGCGGGCTCTTGTCTTGAGGCTTGCCCTAGACCATTTGTGTGCAGGTAGGAGGCACAGGTTAGGGAGCAGCAGGACTCAGGCACTGAAGTTACACCTGGATATTCTCTTGCTTTGAGCCCTGGGGGCACCTGGACACTTTCCAGAAGGGGAACACCTGGGTCCCCCACGGCCTGGATGGCTGCCACACACCTTTGCTTCCTGCTGAACATTGGGCAGAGCAGCCATCACTGAGCAGTGAAAGTGAAGCAACTCCCCAGTCTGGGATGGGAAACATGACAGAGTGAGTCAACCCACCACCTCCAACCCCACTGCAGCCTGCCCTGCTTCTCAGGAGATAATTTTATCCTCTAAAACCCTGTTTATCTGGAACACACAGGACTGATTCAAACCCCACATCCAAGAAGGTATAGGCAAATGGTTCAGATAACAAAGAATACTACAAGGTAAGAGCTGGGTGTTCAGCTCTAAGCAGGATATTGGTACCACGCACTCCAAGGTCCAGGAACATCTCAGAAGAGGAGGTGAAAGGATGTGAGAGCCAGAGGATGAGGAGGGTACCATGAAACACTGACTTATAGATATGATGTGGCTATCATACACGTGAACACACAACAGCTGTGGGCCACCTGCATGAAACCTGCATGCATATACACACACACACACACACACACACACACACACACACACTCATAAAACAAAGCAAAATTCCAACCTACAGAAAATAAGTGATAGATGTGGGTCCTACCTTAAACAAATCATTTATAAGAACCCCTCTAAGGGTCAGGAAACATTGCAGAAGACAGGGGAGGAAGCATATAAGAAGCAGAAGGCAGAGTGAAGGGCTGTGATGTGCCATCCTCTAGACCAGATACAAAGATTGCACAACTACTGCAGTCATTATCTCATATAAGCTGTAGTTATCTGTACAGGGCCCACACAAGACCAGCCCTGCTGACAACCAGTCAAGAAGACGGCTGGGACTCATAGATCACACGCTTGCGTATATGAGGCTGTGAAAAAGAAAAAGAAAGAACACGGGTTTTTTTCATATCCTTATTCAAGTGTCTAAAAAGTCTTAGAGCACAATGTTGAAAGGTCAGAAAACGATCTTGCTGTTTTTTACCTCCTCTTCAGGAGCATATAACCACCAGTCCCCTCAGCATCCACTTGGCTTTGTACTTACGGCTCTAAGTCACTTTCTTTCCATGCAATTTTCTTTCTTGACATTCCACATGCACCAGTAGCCCCGAGTAATTTAGGAAGCATGGCCAGGTCCCACACAGCTCCCAAAGTCCACATGACCATTAACAATCATAAAAGCTAACATTGCTAATGACCCATTTCCATCTTACAATAGTTGACAAACCATTGTCAGGCAGGTGACCCATGATCCAAGATTACATGGTCCTGTCACTTCCTGCCAGACCTGGACAGCAAGGCTCAGACGGGCATTTAAATTAACCATGGTCACAGATGAGAGGTGACAAACTGGGTCTCACACTGCCTTCTTTCAGATCCAGCCTCATCGTCATCTCTAAACGCTACCTGTGGGAGCTTTAAAGGATGTTTACATTCACTATCTACCCGAAGAAACGTGTACTGATATAAATCTAGACACGATAGCATTATAAATGTGGAGAATAGTTGACGAACCATTGTCAGGCAGGTGACCCATGATCCAAGATTACATGGTCCTATCACTTCCTGCCAGACCTGGACAGCAAGGCTCAGACAGGGGCATTTAAATTAACCATGGTTACAGATGAGAGGTGACAAACTGGGTCTCACACTGACTTCTTTCAGATCCAGCCTCATTGTCATCTCTAAACGCTACCTGTGGGAGCTTTAAAGGATGTTTGCATTCACTATCTACCAGAAGAAACGTGTACTGATATAAATCTAGACACGATAGCATTATAAATGTGGAGTGTCTTTCTGGAGAGAAGAGTAGCTTGTTAATGTTTGGAATGAATTAAATGTCACTTTCTCTCTTTTAATATTCTTAAAAATGTATTCTTTGAAACTTTCATGCATGTATACAATATATCTTTTCTTTAAACATTTTTTCAAAGATTTATTTATTTTGGTTTTCTGTGTCTGCGTGAGTGCCTGTGCACGTGGACTTGTGGCTGAGCGCCTGCAGAGAGGACAGAAGATAATGTCAGATCGCCTAGAACTGGAGTTACAGACAGTTGTGAGATGCCATATGGGTGCTGGGAACCAAACCGGGTCATCTGCAAAAACAGCCAGTGCTCTTAACCACTGAGTCATTTCTATCTCAAGGTCCTACAATGAATCTGGATCATACCCACCCATTCCCTCCTCTCCCAGCTTGCTCCAGAACCCCTCTGACACATTTCCCTCCTGTATTCATGTGATCCTTTTTGTCTTTCTAAGACTTTCATTTATAAGGATACTCTCTGGTGGAGGGCAACAGCAGACACTGACTTTCCAGCTTCCTCCAGAACCCCTCTGACACATTTCCCTCCTGAATTCATGTGATCCTTTTTAATTTTGTCTTTCTAAGTCTTTCATTTATAAGGATACTCTCTGGTGGAGGGCAACAGCAGACACTGACTTTCTGTATTCACACCCTCCACACCCTGCCCTCCGAGCTCCCAGAGCTCCCTTTTTATGTTAGCAATACAGTCCTGGACCCTTTCAATAATAATAGACACTTGCTTTCCACTCCTCCAACTCCATCTCCTGCCTCTGAGGCTCTGCAGAGCTTTGCGGACCATCCACTCACATTCCACTTCACGCAAGAGTCACGTGCATAGAGAAGTGATCCACAACTCCAGTTCCAGGGCTCTGATGCCCTCTTCTGACTTCTGCAGGCATTGTGTGACATGAGCACACTTACATATATGTAGGCATAACACTCATACACATAAAATAAAAATAAATAAATATTTTTTT
>NW_008360325.1:6165346-6173939 GCF_000622305.1 Nannospalax galili
ACTTTCATTTATAAGGATACTCTCTGGTGGAGGGCAACAGCAGACACTGACTTTCTGTATTCACACCCTCCACACCCTGCCCTCCGAGCTCCCAGAGCTCCCTTTTTATGTTAGCAATACAGTCCTGGACCCTTTCAATAATAATAGACACTTGCTTTCCACTCCTCCAACTCCATCTCCTGCCTCTGAGGCTCTGCAGAGCTTTGCGGACCATCCACTCACATTCCACTTCACGCAAGAGTCACGTGCATAGAGAAGTAGCCATGAGGTATGCAGAGAACCCACTTCCTGTGCCAGAAGAATTGGACCTTTGCAAGGTGGGGTACCACAGACAACAGACACCTCAGTGGGAAATGACTTGAAGAAAGCCCAGCCTCACTAAGATGACCATTATTTTTTCCCCAAGCAGGAAACAATCATATTATAACCACTCAAGTTCCAGCTTAAAAACAACGTGCATCTCTCTCCCACGATCCCCCAATTCAGCATCCTACAAATCTTCAACAGAGCTGTAACAGGGTTCTATTTCTTGTAGGCAGTGTGGAGTTGATTTATTTCTGACTGAGCACACCCGTGCAATGAAGCTCCTGCTTCTAATGCCTCGAGAGGCCCATCGGAGGTCCGTTTTATTGCTATTTTAGCTGAATGTTTTACTACTATATCTGTATTTAATACTTCCAGTGTGGCCTCATTGTTTTGGAATATCCCGCCCCCAAATCCCACAGGCATCTTTCCGTTGAGTAAAATACATGTCTTATCAATGCGTTAATCAAACTGAAAATTCAGAGGCCCTTAAAACAAAGTGAGGGAGAAGGGATTGGGATCTGTGAGTGGAGAAGTGACCCATAGGGGCAGAGTTCTCTTACAGCAGCCCCAGGAGGGACAACTGTTTGTTTATTTTTCCCCTGTTCAGTTTTCAATGCCTTATCTTGCAAGGTAAGTCCATTGGGGGGTGAGCATTATGGTTCTATGTGCCACGGAAAAGTGTTTTCCCTCCACACCTAACTGCCAAAGGAAAACAGATTTAGAAGCCCCTGACAAAGTTAGGAAGGCAGAGGGCTGTAACTATTCTGCTGTGGAGGATGTTCTCCCTAGGAATTGGATTTGAGGAGGCGGAAGGCATACACCCAATTCTCAACAGTAGTGGGAAATGCCTGGAATTAAAGCCCTTTCCCAATTGGTACTGCCAAGAGTTGCAACTTGGGGTTAAGAGATGACCAAATCCAGATGGCAGAGCATGCCATAAAGTATGTTAGAAGAGTGAGTTCCTCAGCTGAGACTGGGCTTCTTGCCCCTTTCCCCAGTTCTATGCTGGGTTTTAGTCTGGTTTGAGTTTGCATGGGTCTTCACACCGATGGGGACATAAACTTGGTTTTCTAGGTCTTAACACACTTAACATAATGTATGAAATCTGTTGAGAAGGTGTGCAGATAGGGGAGGGGGTGTCCAACTAAGATTAAGATGTATTGTATGGAACGCACAAAGTCAATAAAAATATATATTGTAAAAAAATAAGTCCTCCTGCTGCTTTTTAACGGAGCCATTCATTCCACATGTCCTCACCGAGGACACGGGCATCTTCTCAGAGCTCTGCTGGGAGGGGTCAGTGGGATGGCATGTGGGAGGCCACGGTGATGATCCAGGTTTTCAGATTTTTCCCTCCTAAAATGTCTTTCTCTCTGTCCGAAGCCTTTTAAAACTGCTTTTAGGAAAATCTGTCGGCCATTGTTTCCTGTTGTGAACTTCTTGGAAATACCTTCATGTTTCTTTTGGATGATGGTTTTACTGGGGATAAAGATCTTGCTGGAAGTTTCCAGTCTCTGGAGGCTGGGAGTTAGGATTTCACCATCTTTTGTTTGTACTGAGACGCTTGTTGCTGTTATTTACCCCATTGGCTACTTCCAAAATCTTAACCAAGGACCTTTATATCCCTAAGAGTGTTTCTAAGAGCAAGTTCTTCCCTTTGTTGACTACAGCTGGATCTACATCAAGCCCTATTTTTACATTGTATTATATAATTGTTTACTATTTCCTAGCCATTCATAGTTCCCCCTCTCCTGTTCGAATATTCTGGTTATTTCTTTCTTCAGAGTTTACAGTGTGAGTTCCATCCAGAGCAGAAGGTCGGCATTCAGCTCAGGCAGTCAAGCAGTGAGCCAGCAGCCAACCCCTTCTCTGTCTTCCTCATCTCCTCCACCTCCTACAGGCCAACAGTGGCGACACACCCAGGAGAGGACAACCTGCAGCACTGAGTCTCCCACTCAAGGACTTGAAAGCACCCTCACAGATGCACCCAGAAACCATGCTCAACCTGTGCACCCTGACTCCCTGTGAGGTTGATAAAACAATCATATGGAAGCTTGCAAGACAGAGAGAGGAGAAAGAGAGAGGTTATCACAGCATTAGCAACTGAGGATTTAAGGGGGTGGGAGGAGGAGGAGGAAGAGGAGGAGGAGGAGGAGGAGGAGGAACCACCAGGCTTATTCAAACCCTTGTCCTTTATTGCTTCCTCAGCAGTCAGAATGAACACTCACTGCTTCTCAGTCCAGGAAAGCACAGACCCTCACATCTGCTCGTCTTCCTCACAATCCTCTGATGGCTAATGCTGATCGTTGACCCGACCAGGTATAGAAAGGAATGCCTAGCAAACTGGTAAACCACAGTTCTAGTGAGGGCTTTTCCAGAGATGATTGTTTTCGGTCATGAAGGCTCAGAACTACCAGATGGCTTAATGCTTTGACGGAGTCAGGTTTGAACAGAGTAGGATGTGGTGGAACTGTGGAAGCTGGGTGCAGCGGGTGGAAGCTGGGAGCAGCCGGAGGAAGTAGGGTGCTGGTGCCTTGTCCTTGGGAACTCGATCTTGACTTGGCTCCTTCTTGTTACTGCTTCACTTTGCTTCCTGACTGTCATAAGGTAAAAACCCTTCTTCAACATGGGGCCATCGCACCATCTTCTGTATCACCTGAGGTCCAGAAACACAGAGCCAGTGTATCATGGACTTCGACTTCTGAAACCACAAGCAAAATCAGCATCTCCATTTAAAAGGCTTTGCCAGATCATTTGTCTCAGCGACCAGAAGTCTGACCATCGCAGTTCTCTGTGCTTTAATTCCACTAAACGTGAGTCACTGCTGCTCATTTCTCTTAAATGTCACTGTTGTTCTCAGTCCTTCAGTTGGACCCGGGAGCTCTGAATGCCAGGTCTATACACCGACCTGAGTGGTGTCAATCTTCCCTGGTTTCTCCCTAATTTCCAGTGTCAAAGTGCTTCTGACAAGGCCTTCATGATGTGCCTCCCCATTAATCTGCTTTATACCCATTTAAATGGGCTCTCTGCCCTTGGAAGTGCCCTCTATCTCACTGTAAGTTTTGCTCTATAAACAGAATAATATCATATCTCTGACAATTACCACATGGAAGAAAGCTTTGGGGGTTTAAGGTTCCAGAGAGATAAGGGTCCATCATGGGGGCTGGAGAGATGGCTCAGTGGTTAAGAGCACTGACTGCTCTTGCAGAGGACCAGGGTTGGATTCCCAGCACCCACATGGTGAACCGTCCTTAACTCCAGTTCCAGGAGAATCCAAAGTCCTCTTCTGACCTCCGCAGCATTGCAGGACACGGGTGCACTCACTTACATGAAAGCAATACACTCATAAACATAAAATAAAAATAATAAATAAAATATTTTTTAAAAAAGAGTCCATCATGGCAGGGAGGCAGGGCAGCAAGTGGCAAACATGGCGGCGAGAGCAGGACGTGGAGAACTCATATCAATAGTGAACAGAGAGCAGGGAGGGAAACCTGTAAGGGAGGCGAGGCTGTATATCAAAGCCTGACCGCTCCCCCAGTGACACACTTCCTTCAGCAAGGCCTTACCACCTAAACCTCTCAAAACAGCACTGTCAACCAGGGACCAAGTGTTCATGTATCTGAGTCTGTTCTTATTCTAACATTTACAATGAAGTCATCCTAACATACCTTCCCCCCGTGTGTGTGCATATAACACAGCGCACACACAGAGGTCAGAGGACAACTTCCGGAGTCAGTTCCCGCCTTCCACCATGGGGTTCTAAGGACTGAACTCACATGGTAAGGTTTTTTCACACCTTTACCCCCTAAGCCCTCTCCCAGCCCCCCAACATACTTTTTAAATTCATTACCTTTTCTCAGATATAAATGTAAACTCTAAATTTAGATGGAACATTGACTAACTCAAGGTGAAGAATCTAGAATGGGGAACTAGAAAAGTACTTTAAAGGACTGGTTGCTCAACATGTTTGCTTTCCATGCGGGGAAAACAGGCACAGAGATATCAGGTCGCTTGCAGCAGGTAACACAGGAGATGTTGAGGGAACTTTTGCATTCTGAAGTTGTCCACTTATTCACAAGTTGTCATGGTCACAGTCAGCTACGCGCCACCAGTGCAGTCCTAACGCTCGCTTTTATGCTTCTTGTCCTGCATGGCGTATCTCAAAGGCCTGCAGGCCCCAAAACTCTGGCTTTCATATATCCACGCAGCATGAAGCCTCAGAACATGCAGACCTTTCAGGAGAACACAAAGCTGCATTTCAAAAGAAATGAAAGCCTGCTCCGGTGAGTCTCCCCTATCCCCATGTCTCCAAAACCCCAGCGAAGCCTGAAACCACAGAGGGTATAAGATCCTAGAGACATTCTGACTCTTTGTTTTACTCTTTGCAAACATCTCTACAGTACATTAGAATTTATGTTAGGCACAGGAAGAGATTAATAATAATAACTGCTAATAGGAGAGCAATTATAGCAAGATGCTGCGTACAAGGTATGTGAGTGTTCATTCTCTCACAGACCATCT
The DNA here is from genome assembly GCF_000622305.1 of Nannospalax galili. NCBI lineage: Eukaryota > Metazoa > Chordata > Mammalia > Rodentia > Spalacidae > Nannospalax > Nannospalax galili. Next base: position 6,170,177 of record NW_008360325.1, read on the forward strand.
TATTTTTTATAATGTTGGACAAAGGGGCACTGAGAATGGGAATAGGTCCCCTCCTGTGATCAGGATGCTGTGGAATATTAGTATGCTACTCAGAATGGAGCACAATTTAAGACTTAGAACTAGTTTACTTCTGGAATTTTCTATTTGTTGTTTTTGGACTGTTTGCAGGTAAATGAGCCCAGGGAAAGAGAAACTACAAATGGGGAGGGGGTGTTCCTCTGTCAGAAATGAGGCTGTGCCTCTTGGGCTTCATCTCATCTGACCCCATGTGGACTGAGTGAGGTGGGTGCAGCTACGGCTTTGCCAGTGGAAAGCCTGGAGCTCAGGATTATTAAGGGAACTGCAGGCTGACCCAGGCTGTAAGAAGCAGAGATAGGTGTCACACTGGCTTCTGCCCTTCGGAAGTCCATCTTCTAACCCTCCTGCTTCTGCATCTCGGAAGATGCTGGTGGGACCACACTGAGGGCTCAGGACCTCCTCACCATGACCTTAGGCACTTAACAGACTCTGGAATGGAGCGGATTCTGACTGACCAGCTCAGCCAGGGTGAAGTCCAGGCAGGCAGGGAGAGACCAAGGAAGAGGGTCCTGCCTGTGGGTGGCCGGAGGGAGGCTAGTATCAGCGCCAAGCACTTCGCAGCCCAGGATCTGAAGACAGTATGAGGGAGGGGCATCTGGAAGGCCAGGATTAAGGCAGACAGGGACCTAGGGTCAGAGATGAGATTTATACCAGCCCATGAACAGGGAAGGGACCTGAGCACGAGGAATAAGCCAGGGTGGCAAAGGAGAGAGGAGTTGGCAGCTGGGCAGTTGTAAGCCTGAGCGCCTTCCTAGTCAGTAGATTGAGACCGCACCTCTCCATAATTCCCAAATCCAGGACCATCTCCCCAGCTCAAGGCCCCTGACTGAGCCCTGTCTGCAAACTCCTCTTTCCATGTAAGCTGCCACAGCATCTGACTCCAGAAATGAACGCGTAGACATCTCTGAGGACCAGTGCTCCGCCGACCACACATTGTGAGAGTCGAAGATCACAGAGACACACACAAAGCCACCTACAGACAGGACGCGTCTAGAATCCACTGTACAGAGAGGAGATGAAATGGGTGGTGACTCTACTGGTGACCCAGAGAAGTCCTTCCAGGCTGCGGTGGAGGAAATTGACGAAGGAGGTGGAACATCTTACTTGAATACGGAAAATGAGTATGGTGCGACACATTCATATGTAACATGGTTTGGCAACTAGTGTTCTTTTGAGGAAGATTTCTAGGGATAGAAACAAGGTTTTCGGGCATCATAAGCAAGTACTCTATACAGCCACAACCCAGTCCTGTTCTTACTCTTAGTGACGGAGCATGTCAATTGTCAACTTGACACATCTGGGAAGAGGGAACCTCATTTGAGTTATTTCCTCCATCGGGTTGGCCCTGGCCCTGTCTATGGGCTGTTTTCTTAAATGATAATTGATGTGGAAAGGTCTATCCCACTGTGGGTGGTGCCACAGGTGGCCCTGCGTTGTACAAAGAAGCATGCTGAGCATAGGCCAGAGGAGCAAGTCAGAAAGCAGTGGTCCTTCATAGTCTGTGTTTCTAGTCCTGCCTCTGGATTTCTGCTTTGAGTGCCTGCATTGCTAGAATTACTTCTGGGAGACCCAAAGGCCATCTGCCCCCCCCCCCCCCCCCCACTGCCACCTCCACAAACAAAACAAAACCTTCAAATTTTCCAAGCTGCAGTTTGGAAATTTCCAGTGAGTTTATTTGGCTTACTAACAGAGCAGTGGGTGATGGGTTACTTACAGAAGAGTGGGCGCCCCCACCCATTTAAGGTGGTGCTGGAAAGTCCACACCCAAGCATGCATCCTCTGATCGCCGGCAACTTCATAAAATTGCAAGATCATGCGCCTCATGGCATTTTCTGCTTAGTACCCTTAGTCCCACATCTAGTGCAGCTTGGGTTGGCTGACCAGTTGGGGAGTGATTCTCCCAGTCCCTCCTTTCGTGGGGAGTGTCAACGGTCAGATTTGCTCCTGATGACTTAAGGAAGCAGGTGCATCCAAGCTTGATGTTTGGAGAACAGTTTTATGCCATAGCCTGCCTGACTTCCCTCAAAGATGAACTGTGTCTTGGAAGTATAAGATGAAATAAATCTTTTCCTTCCCAAGTTGATTAGTTTTGTGTTGTGTCGTAGCAGTAGAGATCCATCCTATTCCTGAACAAAGGTCACTGATAACTCCGACAGTAAACCCTCCAGATCTTTTCTCAGGGATTCCATGTTCGATTGCTCATAATCCTGTTTTTGTTTGTGTTTAATCTTTACACTTGTCCCTTTCTGTAATTATCTGGGTTTTTGTTTGCTTTCTAAATTGTCTGCATCCTGTCAAACATTGCATAGTTCCATAAATATGTGCTTGAAGGAGAATGGCTGGTGGATAACTGGATGAACAGGTGGATGGATGGATCAATGGATGTGTGAACTCTTGGATGAGTAGACAAATCCACAGAATATATTAAAGACAATGCTAAGCATTTCATATATCTTACATCACAAATTTCTCATCTCTGTGAGGGAGGTTGTAGTATTACCTCCTTGACATACATGAGCAACAGCTTTCCAGAGATTCTCTGATATGGACAAGCTCACAAGCTAGGGGTAGGGTAAGCTTGAGATTGGAGCTCTGCCAGTCTTCTCCTGAGCTAGGAAGAACTTCACCCTCTGCATGGCACTCGGAGAATCCTAGATTCAAAGTCAGTCTTTCACAGGCCAGTGATGCATGGGTCTCTTTCTAGGAGGGAGTTCTCTGGTCCTCCCACATTCCTGTCTGCTCTGCTTTCTTCACTGGGCTTTACCTTCAGTCTATTCCAAGTTTCAGCAGTGTCCAGGAAACCTTACCTGTTGATCAGCCCAGTGCCTAGGAGCTAAGTCACTTCAGAAGCAGAGAGGTTAATCGAGAGGGAACTAGAGTTTGTATGCACAAGTGTTACAGTGTAGCTAGGACTGAATCTGAAACTGACAGGAAAAGAGGAAACTGCTTTTGATGGGAATTCAGCATCAACTCTAACAAGTGTTAAAAGGTCACTGTGTTCCAAGCTGTGGTTTACACTTAAAAGGAGCATCTGGACTATCATGCACTCACTCACCCTATGAGACAGAACTTAACATAAGGAAAGTAACTAAGCCTATTTAACCGAGAAGAACACTGAGGCTCAGGCACCGTATATCTGTGGCCAAATAGTAAATGACGCTCTCATTTGAACCGTAGGGAATCTTAGCACAAAAGTCTAGATTCTTCCATAGGGGGCTCCCTCTCTACGGAAGCTGATGGTGTCTCTCATAAAGATATGTCCGTCTTCATCCCTGTATCCCTTTATGTGGCAAGAGATGTGACCAGAGGAGAGTCTTGAGGGAAGTTGCTGATTAACCCGTTGGACCCTCAATAAGGTGTTCGGTGTCCTTATGACAAAGAGAGAATTGGAGTTACACATACCAAGAAGCATCTAGAGCCACCCAGTGAATGAGAGGTGAAGAAAGAGTCTTCATGAGGGCCTACAAGACCCTTGCTCTGCCCGCACCTTGAGTCTGGACATCCAGCCACTAGCAGTGTGAGGGGATATGGCTCTGCTGCATTAAGAATGTGGCTTGTGGCCGGGTGTGGTAGCGCGCGCCTTTAATCCCAGCACTCGGGAGGCAGAGGCGGATCTCTGTGAGTTCAAGGCCAGCCTGGTCTACATAGTGAGTTCCAGGACAGCTCGGGCTACAGGGAGACCCTG
>NW_008360325.1:6174216-6205335 GCF_000622305.1 Nannospalax galili
AAGACAATATAAAGCATTTCTTTCATTTTCCACACAAAAAGCAATTATTTATTTTGTCAAATTTGTTGTTTCCCAATTTCATGCATGTATTAAGTGTATTCTGATTACTGAATTCCAACCCCTGCCCTCTCTATCATCCCTCTCACACCTATTAACCCCCCTCCTCCCTGCAATTATTCCTCAAACATTTACGCCTTCACATTTTGTTTGTAGGGACCCTCTGAGTTTAACCAGGATCATCCAGATGACCACAGATTTGGAAGGACCCATTGGAACCTGGTGGGCACCTCAGTTTGTATACAACTGAAGACAGTGACTGTCCTAGTTTTTTGTTTGTTTTGTTTTGTTTTCTATTGCTGGGATAAAAACATTGACTTGGGGAGGAAGTGATTTATTTTATCTTGCATATCCCAGGCCAGAGATAGTTGTTGAAAGAAGTCAGGGTAGGAACTCAGGGCAGGAACCTGGAGGCAGGAGCTGAAGCACAGGCCATGGAGGAAGGCTACTTACGGGCTTGCTTCCCTGGCTTGTGCTCAGTCTACTTTCTTTTTTTCATAACTGTTTTCCTTTTTCGTCTTTTTGAGACAGGGTCTCCCTGTAGCCCCAGCTGACCTGGAACTTGCTATGTAGACCAGGATGGCCTTGAACTCACAGAGATCCGCCTGCCTTTGCCTCCCAAGTGCTGGGATTAAAGGCATGCGCCACCACACCCGGCCTATAATTGTATTTTTCAATTTTTACTTTTTTTTTTAATCTTATGTGTATGAATGTATTGCTCTCATGTGTGCAAGTGTACCCATGTCCTGCAATGCCCGTGGAGCTCAGAAGAGGGAGTCAGATCCCCTGGAACTGGAGTAGCTGCCTTGTCAGTGCTAGGAATTGAACCTGGATCCTCTGCAAGAGCCTTCAGTGTTCTTAACTGCTGAGCAATCTCTCCAGACCTCAGTTTACTTTCTTATAGAACACAGGATCACCACTCAAGAAAATGCCCCACAGATGTGGACACAGGTCAAATAAATGGAGAGAATTCCTCTGTTGAGGGTTTTTCTACTCAGGTGTCACATTGACATCTGAAGCTATCCAGTACACTGTCTTCTCCCCAGAATCAATCAGTGGCCAGTACTTAGGAAGGGGGATGTAGAGTCTCATGTGCCCCTCCCAAATCTATGACTGACCATTGTGCTCAGCTCTGTGTAGGCCTGTTGCGGGCCACCGTCCCCACTTTGAGGTCTTGACCACATTGGCTCTGCCGTGCCCAGAAGTCAACATTTGTCCTATCATTTGTTCCTGAATTCTTTTCACCCCATCTTTTACAACAATCACTGGGCCTTAGAGAGCATAAATGGTCTATTTGGAGTTGAACACCCAGCTGTCACCTGTTCTCAGGCCCTCGAGCAGGTAAGAGTCTTCTCTTGGCATTTACCACCCTTCATTGCAGAGGCTTCCCTGACTAAAACTGAGCGCAGCATTTATCTATGGGTATAAACAGAAACATTTAGAGGACAGCTTGGTGCAATGACAATTCAGCTAAACAGCAGTAGCAAGTTTGTTCATAGAGTCTGAGAGCTCCCCAGCCATGGATTTCTGACCAGATTTTCAGTTACAGGTATGAATTCCTTCTTGTGGAGCAGGAGATGGGCAATCTTACCTGGCAGAAGGGTACTGTAGAACCCAGGGCTCATAGATGGGTTAAAACATGGATGCCTTTTCTCCTCTAGGATTCTGTGTATTACCATCCAGCACTATGAGACCCAGGTCTAATTTGATTTCTCTACACCTTGCAACCAAAACAGTGCTGTCTCAGACAACAGATTCTTATCAGCTAGGACTAGTGGGCAACCAAGAAGAATGCCAAGAGCCTGCATTGTTTTGGCAGGGCCCCTGGGGCCTCCTTGACTAACCACTCTTGAGGAGGTATCACAATCCTGGCCCTGGGGACTTTGTTAGTAACTGTTAGCTTTCAGGAGCATCACTATCTAGAACTGTAGGACATCTCCCTTCTAACTCTATCTCTTTTTAACCTATAGTTTTAAATTGGTTTAGAAAGTAGTTAATCTCTATATGAATTTTTTCATATAACCCTAGTTTGAGTTAGTCCTCCCTCCTTCCCACCCCTCCTCCCCTATTCCCCAGGCCCCATTCCCATACAAATTTTCCACCCTTTCCATACCACCGAGGTTATGCTATCCCCCACCCCAATGACCCTTTGGTCATTTCCTGACTTCTACAGGTGCTCCAGGCTATACACACAAATGTAAGACAAAAGCCAGGATCCAGATAAGGGAAAGGGCATGTCATGTTTATCTTTCTGAACTTGGATTACTTCACTTAGAATAATTGTTTTCGCATTTCATCCATTTACCTGAACATTTCAAAATCTTTCTTTACAGCTGAATAAAATTCCTTGTGCATATGAAGCACATTTCCGTTATCCACTCATCAGCCTATGGATATCCTGGTGGTTTCTATTTCCTGGCTGTTGTGAACAGAGCAGCAGTGAGGATGGGTGAGCAATTACCTCTGTAGTAGGATACAGAGTCCTTTGGGTATGTACCCAGGAGAGTTGTAGCTGTGTCATATGATAGGTCTATTTCTAGCTTGATGAGGCTCTACACAGATTTCCATGCTGGCTGCACCATTTCACACTCCCATGAGTAAAGCCTCCTCTTTCCCCATATCCTCACCAGCACTTGTCTTTCATTTTCTTGATGATACCCATTCTGACTAGGGTGAGATAGAAATAGTTTTGTTTGCATTTCCACAATGGCTAATGATATTAAACACTTCTGAAAAGTGTTTGCTATCCATATGAATGTCTTCTTTTGATAATTCTGTTGTGACCCAGTTTTTAATTGGGTTGTTGCTTTCTTGATGTTTAGTTTTCTGAGTTCTTTCTGTATTTTATATATAAACACTCTGTGAGAGGTACAGCTGGTAAAGCTTTTTCCCATTCTGGAGACTGACTTCACTTGCTTGATGGTTTCTTTCACTGTTCAGAGGGTTTCAGCTTTATGAGAAACTCCTTGCCTGCGCCTGTATGTTGAGCTGTGCTCCTGATCTTTCCTCTACCAGCTTCAAAGCCTCTGACATTATGTCTATATTGAGGTCACTGAACCATTTGGAGTTGAGTTTTGTGCAGGGTGAAATATAAAGATCTAGTTTCATTCTTCGACATTTTGATATCAAATTTTCCCAGCAGCTGAAAATGCTGCCTTTTTGCAGTGTATATTTTTGTCACTTGTTTCAAAAATCAGGCAGCTGTAGTTGCACGGACTTATATTTCTGTATTTGTTCTATTCTGTTAATCTGTGTGTCTGTTTTTGCGCCAGTACCATGCCATTTTTGTTACTACAGCTCTGTAGTATAACTTGAAATTGAGTCTTTCTTTTTTTCTTTTTTTTTTTTCTCTTTTGGTCTTTTTGAAACAGGGTCTCACTGTGGCCCCAGCTGGCCTGGAGCTTGCCATGTAGACCAGGCTGGCCTTGAACTCACATAGAGCCACCCATTACCTGCCTCTGCCTCTCGAGTGCTGGGATGAACAGTGTGCACCGCCATGCTCTGACGAGTCATTTTTTAAGGCTGACTTGCACCTCCCACATGCTATTGGGCTTTTGCATTACTTTTCCATACCAGGGATATTGCAGAATTGGAAGTTGAACAGGAGCATCTGGTGGCAAAACCTGATGGTTGTGATGCCTTTACAAATGCCACTGGACGTGATCCAAAATCATGAAAGTTCCCCAATCCCAAAGGTCTGTGCCCGCTGCATCAGGAGAAAGGAGATGAATCCTCCAAGGCCTCTACCCAGTATCACTCAAGGACTTCAGCGGCCTATGTGGATGATCTTTTGCACACATGCATGTGATTGTGGTACATGTACACACATACACATACATACAACAGCCTAAGGCCCCATTCCTCAGACCGTGCTCCCATGGATCATCCTGCCTCATAGCCTTTCCAGCTCTTTCTGTTGCTGGGAGGGCCATTGTGTCCCAGAGAGCTTTCCTTCAAATATCACCTGTTCTGGAAACCTCCCTCAGCAGTTGTTTCGTGCTCCATTGTCTGTGTCTGCCTTTCTCGTGCCCTACCTGCTTGGCTCTTGTCCCCAGGGCAGTCTCAATCCCCAATATGGTGCATCGTGCTTTTGTATTTATTTGTGTTGGTGTGGTATGGGCCATGGGATGAGTGATTTGCTCAGCCACTGTCACAGGAGGAAACCGTGGTTTGAAGTAACATCCAGGCCAAGATGGCTTCAAAGTTCCTGTCTAACCCATCACAAGAGGAAAGTTCAAAGCTCTTCAACATTCAGATCTGATGTGGTACTTGGAATAAATTGATGTTCTCAGGACCAGGGGGTTGAGGACAGTAAGTCCCTTTTTTTTTTTTTTTTCAGGTAATCTCACATGGTTTGAGTTGTGTGCTTGGTCTGTGGATCAAGGTTTAAGAAACCCCACATTTTACCATTCTGCTCTTAAATAGCAGAGTCCCATTGGTGTCACCATTGGACTTACGTGTGTGAAAGGGAGAAGGATGGAAGCAAAGCAAACAGGGACGAATAATTGATTGGAGGAGTTTTCTTATTTTATTTCCCCCAACCCCAGATATTTATAGCTCACATGATGCCACAAAGAGACCCCTTGGCTTTAAACTCATAAAATGCCTACCTGGGAGTCAGACTGTAATTTACTTTTCTCAGATGCCTCAATTATATCCAAGGAGAAGCCTGGTTACATTTTTAAAACTCAGGAGCAGCAGCTTTTAAATTTATTCAGACTAATGAGCGCGTATAAATTTGGTGAATGCTAATTCACAAGAGTTCGGTGGCGACGGCAGGAGACGCACAACAAGAGTGTCACAGCCGGGGAACAAAGTGAATGGGCGATGTGAGTGACAGTTGGGATTTCTTTTAACATCACTAAAAGGCGGCTGAAGTGACAGGCGGGAGGACAGATGCGGGATGCTACGGCAGTCACAGAGTTTGTGTTCCGAAAGGAAGGGGCACGTCCACTTGATATCAAATTAATAAGTTCAGCAGGGATGGAGGATGGTTCCGAGGGCAGAGGGCATACACCTGCTTCCCCGGGAGGAGGGAGGCTGAGTGCAGCTCCTGCAGAACACGGCTTCGCATTCAGCTGGAGGCCTCCTGCTTCTTGCAACTTTCATGGGACTCAGGCATGTGGTTTTAATCTGTTTCCACAGATCTCAGAAATGAATTTAGCCTCCCTGGAGACAGCTTCCTCTCAGGATCATCTCGGAGGGAATGTAGACCCAAATCAGAGGCCCATCAGTGTACACCTGGGTTTGGAGAGAGACGCTCCCCAATCAAATCGACAAACTTCTGAAACGGGAAGCCTCCAGCTCTGGGAGAAAACAGAGGGAAACAAACTTGTACAGTCTTACTGAGTGTGACTTAGGCCCTGCAGTGAGGCTTTGAGGGGTGAGGGTGTCCGATTGGAATGCAAACTCCAGAGAACTCAGGTCTCCTGGCTTTGATTACTTCAAACAGAAGCAGACACCTTCCTCAGGGAAAAGTAGGATCTGCCTTTATCATGATCTTTTAGGACGCGGGCCTTTCCTCTACCATCTCTGCCCATAAGCCTCTTCTAGGAAGCTGGCTTCCATTTATTATACACTGGCTGGACCCTCATGCCAAATTCAAATGTTGAAGCCTAAACCTCTCTGCTGGATTTGGAGAACGGATGTTTAAAGTTGTTGTTAAGGTTAAATGATTAGAGCAGGTCCTGAGCCAATAGGACAGATAGTCTTGTAGTAAGACACAACAGAGCCCTCTCTTTCTGTGTGTGTGGAAGAAAGACAGGAAAAGACAAAGGACACGGCAACTTGAAGAGGTATCGCCAAAAGCTAGCCCTGAGGCCGGAGAGTATCTACCTAGTGGTGCATTGATGTTGGACTTCTGGCCTTCAGAGCCATGAGAAAGTACATGCCTCGTGTTCAAATCACCCAGTCTCTGATCTTTTCTCATGGCAGCCTGCTGATTGATGGAGATGCTCTTCACAACATGAGGCCAGGATTCAGGCCTTGGGCTAGGTCTAATGCCTTCTCTCATGCCACCTACTTGACAAGCCAATGACTTCTGCCCATGTACGTAGGAGACCCTTCTTCATTTCCCAAGACTGGAAAGGGTGTCCCCCCTTGATATCACAGCATTGCTGCATGGTGTTGAAAATGTGACGCTCCTTGAGTTGTCCCTCCACTAATCATTATACCTTAAGGCCATGAACTCAGACTTACATCTTGGTGTGTGAAGAATAAAGCTTAGTGTGCATAACAGACTTAAATTTTCTTTCCTGCATATACAGTAAATTGTCTCACAGATGAATGCAATAGATAGGTAAATAATTGGAGACTGAATGGATGGAGGGATGGTTGGATAAATGGATAGATGGGATAGGTGGATGGAAGGAAGAATGGATGGATGGGTGAGTGGATGGATGAATGGACAGATGGAAGGATGGAGGGATGGATGGATGAATGTATAGATGGGATAGGTGGATGGAAGGAAGAATGGATGGATTGATGGATGGATGGGTGAGTGGATGGATGAATGGATTGATGGAAGGATGGAGGGATGGATGGATGAATGGATAGACAGATGGAAGGATAGATGGATGGGTAGGTGGGTAGATGAATAGGTAAGTGGATAGATGGAAGGATGGATGGATAGAAGGAAGGATGGATGGATGGATGGATGGATGGATGGATGATACAAGAATGGAAGGATGGATGGATAGGTGGGTAGATGAATAGGTGAATGGATAGAAGGAAGAATGGATAGATGGAAGATTGTACAGATGGATGATGAATGGAAGATATGAAGCCTACAATCGTTTTTATTCTAGAGATGTCAGAAGTGCAGAGGATAGGGAAAGAGCTGAGATCAAGGTGTAGGTGTTCTCTTTGTCAGTGCACAGCCTCCTCTAACAAACCTTTGTTATCAGGCAATTTGCAATGATTTTCCGTCGTGCTCGTGCCACTGACTGCTGAGCCTTCAGTGTTGTTTGGTTCTTCCCATGCCCTTGTCTAGGACACCTGATTCTTTTCCCCCTTGATGTTGTTATCTCCATTTTCAGGGCAGGTTTTAGTTTAAAACAGAGTCTTCATTGGAGTGTAAAGTAATATGGGCCAAGTACTTTGACATAAGGCAATCTCATTTAATCCTCACAAATAAACACCTGGAAGCCGGTGTCCCTGACCTCGTGTTATAGCTGTAAATGCTGAGGCCCAGTTTGGAGTCAAGCCTCCTCTCTGAAGTCCCAGTGCAAGATCTCAAGATGAACTATGAGGCCGCCAACCTGTATCTTCCCGAAAGATGGACTCCATTGCTATCTGGAATTGCACCTGCATTTTCTGCCAGAAGAGTCAGTCTGGGAGACATATTTCTCTTTGAAATAGTTTTACTGGGGGACATTTCCTACCGTGCTGAATGCTGACCTCTTGGACAAACACGCCATCATAAAAATGTACTATTTGCTACGAGTGCATTGGGAGTTTTAAATCATGGCAGGAAAGTACCCTAGGCTCTGACAGTAAATTTTCATTCAGGGAAGGATTCAGCTTCACAACATAATAAATTAAATATGACTGGGACATATAAAACATTTAAAGATATACAGAATCTCTATGCCTTTGTGTTCAGTTGGAGAATTTGGCTCTTGAAATACTTTTTTATGTCAATCTTTCCTATTCATAAGAAGAAGACCCAAGAAGCAACAAAATAAGTTGCCGCTGCCTAAAACCCTGAAGCTCAGATTTTATGTTTTTTTGTTTGTTTGTTTACTCTTGGTATTGCAGATATGAGTTGGGATGAAGGAACAGAGGTAGCTGGGGGGACTGTAAGCAGAGCCTTTGGTGACCCCTGAAACCAGGGTAATTATACACACAACAGTGACTCACAGAGGGATTCTAGGAGGGATTGCAACATGTTAGGGTCATTGTCAACACTATTCTTTTTTAAAAAATATTTTATTTATTTTTATTTTATGTGTATGCGTGCATTGCCTGCATATAGGTAAGTGTACCCGAGTCGTGCAATGTCCACGGAGGACAGAAGAGGCTGTTGGATCTCCTGAAACTGGAGTTACGGACAGGTGTGAGCTGCCATCTGGGTGCTGGAATTCGAACCCGGGTCTTCTGCAAGAACAGCCAGTGTTCTTAACCACTGAGCCATCTCTCCACCCCCAATCAGCACTATTCTTAAGGAGTGAATCTTAAGTAAATCAGAGCCCTGGGTACTGGTACAGTTTTCCTTTAATCACTTTTTCTTTTATTTATTGTGTTTATGTGTGCATGAAGTGTGTGGGTTAGAATACATACCACAGTGTATGTGTGAGAGTCAGAGATGGCTGTGGAGTCGGTTCTTTCCTTCCATCTTTATGTGGGTTCTGGGATCAAACTCAGGTCATCAGGCTCACAGGGCAAGCACCTTTGCCCGCTGAGCCATTTCATTGTCCCAGAAACATTCTTTTGGTTGTGCTGAGATTAAACAAACACATCAAAATTATTGAAACACAGGTTCCTAGATGCAAGTGGCAAGCACTCCCTTGTCATATGGCAGACCAGAAATGATTTTATGCCTTTCTTTACAGAACACACATAAACACACTATTGTGTATTCATCAGTAATTGCTACATAAGTGCTGTGTAGTGAAGCACCCTCAAATCACATTGGGTCTCTGGGTCATCTGAAGTTTGGCTGAGCTGTGCTGGGGGCTCAGTAGCATGGAGGTGGTTGAGGGTGAAGGTCAACTTTCATTAGGCAAGTTCAAGTCTGACTACAGTCACCTAAAGTATGCCTTGTTGCTCATGAATGACAGGAAACTGAGAACATCAATGAAACTGGCTGTGCCTTTGAAACCCTCAGCGCAAACTGGCTTAGTGTCCCTCTACCCTACCCCATTGGTCCACGGAACCAATGGCACCTCACTCTGGAGCTATTAGACCCACAGAGCTTCACACTCCATCCTGGACCCAGTGCATCAGAAACTGAACCTGAGGTAGCTAACGGGACAAGCCCAAATTCACACAGCACTTAAATAGATGTCTGACTGGGAAGCCTCTGCTCCTGTCACCACACTACACTGTCAGCTAGGAAGAATGGAGGAGAAAGAGTCAGTCCACTATGGGTGGAGAATGAGAGTTAAGGACACTCGCCAAGCATGTAGACAGCTTCCTCTGGATGTCTGTCTGTGTGCCTGCTGCCCCTTGCCAAGCCCGAGCTCCTGCTGATATACCCACATAACTGGTGCAGAAACCTGATCCAAACCCTTAGGTTGCTTCCTGGAGATTTAGACTAGCTCTATGTTCTGATTACTGCTTTGACGGTCACTTTATGGCATGTCCAGCCTTGGTTGGGACCCCAGGAGGGCTTCTGACAGGTGAAGCTCCTTATCCTGAGTGTAACAGGGTATGGGGGCTTCCAACACCATGGGGCTAGAACAGAAGGCTGTTGTCTGCTCTAGTGTAAACCCCGGCTCTGGAGAGTGCTGTGAGGCTGAATGGCTCCTGAGCACCTGGAGTTCATTTACCAGTGATGATGACTGTATTACACTCTACCACATTGCACTGTCTTTTACTTTTAGATGTTAGTACACAATATAATGCAGCATCAACATAGCCTAATACATTATGCCATATTATGTCATGTAACTATGTCATGTCCTCTGCACGCCAACTCCATATCATTTTATATCAAACATTTAGATAAAACAGCCTAGGAAAGAAAGAGATGAATTTGCTTACTGTTTCGGAGGAATAGACTCCATCTGGTGGGGAAGGCGTGTCCTGGAGGCCGGAGCAGGAAGCCAACTGACTGCATTTTCATTCACACACAGGAAGCAGAGAGAGGGGACTAGTAAGGGGGGCCAGGTTATAAAACCTCAAAGTCCACCCCCCGTGACACACTCCCTCTAGCAAGGTGCCATGTCTTAAGGTTCCATAGCCTCCCCAAACAGTGCCATCAACTGGGGACCAAGTGTTCAATAAATGAGCCTAATGGAGACATTCTTCATTCAAGCCACCATAACAAATCATATTACAGTATATTGTGTTGACATAAGATGGATTATATTGTTATGTTATTGTAAGTACAGTAATGTACCGGTGCTATATTGTATCTTATCGTATATGATAATACGGAAGATACTATCAATATCCTGATGGTGAGTGGTAACTGTCAACTTGATAGAATCTAGAATCACCTGGGAGATGGGCCTCTGGGCGTGCCTGTGGGGATTATCTTGATTACATCCACTGAGGTGGGACGAAGTCCCCCAGTGTGGTTACGTCATTCCCAGGGCAGGGGATCCTGGTCCCTGTGAGTGGAGGAAGCGAGCTGAGCAGCATGCCTTCTTCTCTTTCTGCCTCTTGACTGTGCACGCAATGTGACCAGTTCCCGCTCTGTGACTTCCCCATTTTGATGGACTGTGACCTTGAACTGTGAGCAAAAATAAACTCTTTTCCCCTTAGGCTGCTTTTGTCACAGCAACAGGAAAAGAATCTAAGATAAATATGGACACATTATACATGACGGAAACAATAACCGAGTGCCATATTATCTGTGATGCAACTTGACGGTACAACTGTTAGGCTGTTGTTGCTGCTCTTATTACTGCTCCAGTGATGTCTTAGAGCTTTATTTCCACATTTCTTCCCACAATGTGTGCACTTTAGCCCAAGCATCATTTCCTCCATGACAGAAGGGGCTCTAGGGAAGATGTGGCTCTAAGGCACCTGCCGCTAAATAAGATCAGAATGAAAGATGGCGGACACCTCAGCTTTGTGGTCAAAACAACCACCTCAGAATCTGAGCTCTCACCTTTAGTCCTGGCTGGGCCTCTGTTGAAATCTCAGCATCACAGATGCTGATGGTGACATCTTGATACCCAGATGGCAGAAGCCAAGGTAAGGAACAGGTGATTGCGATCAAACATCCTGTGTGCACCCCGAACATAACAACCGTTGTCCCACATGTCAGTGTGCCTCATGCATGAACATGTGTCTGGGGTAAGACACTGTCAAGTTCAAGTACTGGTTTCAACTCACTAACTGGGTCTCCTGGTACAATTTTCAGTACTCTTCCCAGATTTTTCCAATCTGTAAGAGTAGGGCATTAACCCCTCCCTCATGCTGCTGTGTGTGAGGCGGTGCACTGTGGCAGAGTACACAAAGCAGTGGACTCTCAGTTGGTCCCCAGCATGTGCATGGAATTTTGCTTACAGATGCCTTACTTCTAGAGCCAGGACAGGTTATGTAGCAACTGACAGAAGAGTGACCGGGCTACAACCTTGCTAATGGACGTATTTACTTTTCCTGTCGTCACGATAAAATACCCAACAAAAGCAACCTCGGGGAGAAAGCGTTGATTTTGGCTCATAGTGCACATCATGGTGGGGAAGTTAAAGCAACGGGATTTCGAGGTGGTCAGTCACATTGTGTCCATAGTCAGGAAGTAGCAAGCAACGGATGCTGGTGCTCAGCTCACTTTCTCCTTTTTATTCAGCTTTACTACCCAGCCTAGGGGATGGTACCGCTGGCAGTAGATGGGTCTTCCAAACTCAATTAACCTAGCCAAGATAATCCTCCAGAAGCTTCCCCAGGGGCCTATACTCCCAGGAGGTTTTTGATCCCATCACGTTTATAATTGAGATTAGCCATCACAGAGACTCCAAAATCTCAAGCCCATTTTCAGCTCCAATATTTGGACCCCCAAGACTAAACTCAGGCAGTCCGGGATGTTGGCTATTGCCTACAGAGGCTACTCTTGCTTCGTGACTCCACAATTAGCAAACATCAGTTTGTGTAAAGTTGTCAAACCATCCTGCACTACCAGCCCCTCTCAGACTTCACCATACCCAGAGGTCCCTTATCTCCGCTCAGAGGATTCTCTCATTCAGAGAGACTTGTCTGCTAACTCCACCCAGTGAAAAGTGATGATCCCAGCAAACTTGTCCCCAGCGCCCCCTCTCTGCTCAGCCCTTCCATAACCATTCCGCACACACCTGCTGTGTGTTCAGTGCCAGTCTCTGATACCCCAACAGTGCAGTGGGTTGCATTCTGACCTTCCCACAGGACTTTTTATATAACACCATCCACAGTGTTGCCCCCAGAGTTCAGCTCTGCACTTCACAGAGCGTGATAGTTCCAGAAAGGATGACTAAGCAACATGGTCTGTGCACGAGATTGAAGGAAAATGCAACTACTTAAATTCAAACTAGTTAAAACCAAATTAAAAAGCCAGATGTTTGGTGTTGGTGACCATATTTCAAAGGCTCTGTGGTCACACGCGCCATGCTTTGTGCTACAGGGCACAGAGAGGGTCTGCTTAACTTTACAGAGCATCCGTGGGATGGTACTGCTCATGATCTGACCTCTGACAGACCTGTCTGCTCCCCTGGCATTCTGTCCATTTTCTTTAAGACTCTGAACATTTTCACTTACTTATTGATTAACAGCTCTTTTCCTACTGGGCTTTGAGCCCCCTGAATGCAACGATGATGTTTGTCTTTCCACACTTCGGCCTCCATCCTGAAAGCAAGCCTGGGTGTTGGAGCGCTGCAAAAATGCATTGTTCAAGTGGATACATAGATGGGTGAGGCTTTATATACCAAAGACTTGACTTCATAATATGCCTATTATTTACTACCATTTGAATAGAAGTCCGGGAGATGGTCACAGCTGCCCATAGAACCCCACCTACCATCTTCCTCTGCCTTACCGGTTATATTAGTTTCCTTCTCTGTTGCCGTGATTAAAACACTGACCTATGCAACTTAGCAAGAAAAAAATTCAGCTTACATTTCCAGGTCATATTCCATCATCTAGGAAGTCGGGGCAGGAAATGAAGAAGAAATCATGGAAGAAAGCTGTTTACTGCTGACTTCCTGTAGCTTTCTTATACAGCCCAGGCTGACCCACCTAGGGATGGTGCTGCCCACAGTGTTCTGGGACTTCTGTCATCAACCATCTGTCAAGACAGTTCTTGACAGACCTGGCCCCAGGACAAGTTGATCAAGGCAGTTCTTCGATTGAGAGTCCCCCGTGACTTTGGGTTTTGTCAAGTTGATTATAAAAACTAACCAGTACACCTGTCTGATGCTTCGCAGATCCATCAGTTCTGGCCACTGTGGTCTACCTAAAGGTTTCTTTCCTTCCTCCTCACCTTTGGTGATTCAGAGTCTCAGTGTCCTAGGGATATCCTCCTACATCCCCATCTTCATGATGAAATTCTGCCTAGAGTTCAAGGACCAAGTGCTAGGCCAGCATTGGCAAGACTTATCTTCTTGTCTTCCTCCACAGGAAAGGAATTGGGAAACACTTTTCTGTTGCTGTGATAAAACACCATGATCAAGGCAATGTATAGAAGAAAGATTTTATTTGGATTATGGTTCCGGGGATGTTGGAATCCATCATGGCAGGGAGGCATGGCAGGAGGCCACTGAACAGAAAGCTGAGTGCCCACATCTTCAAGCAGGCGCACGAAGCAGAGGGAACCAGACTGGACTTCGACAACCTGTGCTATATACGCTCAAGCCTGTCCCTAGTGACATGCTTCCTCCAGCAAAGCCTCACACCTAAACGTTCCATGACCCTCCCGAAACAGTGCCAGGAGCTGGGGACCAAGTGTTCAGGTACTTGGAATTCGTGGGGGACATTTTCCTTCAGACCACTACAGCATCCAGTGTTTTACCTATAGAGTCTAAAGCTCTAGCAACTTCCCACCTGCTGCCCTGGTAGATGGTTGGCTTGATACACCTTCATAATTGTTACCTAATATGTGAGAGCAGGGTCTGTGTTTAGTTTAGAGCCATATTTCTATGCTATGAGGCAATCATTTGATGTCCAGTAGAGGCCCAGAACACACTATTCAAATCAGCATAAATATAAATAATCGGTTAATTATTAAAGCTATGCTTTTCCTATGTGTAAGTGATTAATGCCACTGAAGAACTCTATATTCTCCTAACGCTCTCCTAGGTGGGGTTTTTATCTTTAATGTTTGAGGATTCATGTTAACCCATAAGGCAGAAAGTTCTGTAGCCATTATGACATGTAAAACCTTTAGTAAAATTCTAAAATTAAGAATTCACTATAAACAATGGTCAGGAGACCCGTGGCAAGAAGATGTGAATGTCTATATGGAGATGCCGCTCAGGAGTAGAGACAAATTCGTTTCTATTTAGCAACCAATAAATTAACTTAAGATACAGAAAAATTTGGAATGCTGGTGTATTATATTTTAGGTCAATATTAAGTTTCTATTTATAAGTATATACCGAGCTAGGGGGAAAACTCCATAGGCACTTTCTGGAAAGCAGAAGGACCTGAGTTTGAGTCTCAGAACCCACTATAGCTGGCTTGATAGCACTTCTGTAATCTCAGACGTCCTATGGCAGGATGCAGAGTGCAGACAGGAGACCCCCGTGGGTCAGCTAGGCCAAGATACACAGCACTGAACAAGAGCAGCCAAAAGAGGCCCTGTCTCAAACAAGGAAGAGGGCAAAAGGACAGCACCCAGCTTGTCCTCTGACCTCCACGCCTGTGCTGTGGCCCACGTGAGCCTGCTCTTACATGAATGTGCACAGTTCTAATCACTCACTCAATCTTACACAATTATCTACCTTAGATCAAACTTTAAGCCCCAAAGTGACAAGTTCAGGACTCTTTTTTTCCTTTTGATGATTTGTCCAGGGACCAATGAGAACCCTTCTCTGTGTCAAGGGCTTGAGAGATCTCTGCATCTACTACCTCGTTCCATCTTCATATGAACCCTTCATGCCTGGCTCCTCCAACATCATCTCCTGTCCATAAGTAAAGCTAAGCCTGTCCCTTACTGAAGTGATGGGGGCCCATAAAAGGGCCCAGGAGCATCTCTGAGGTGAGGAATCTGTTTCTGCTTGAAAATCTTTAAGACAGGTCTGCCAGTGCAGGCCTTTGTCTAGAGCTGCCTACAGATCCTGGCTCAGCAACTCAGGATGAGGAAAAAAAAGAGCAAATGAGCAAGGTGAGAATTTTTTTTTTGTTTTTTTTTTGAGACAGGGTCCAGCTGGCTTGGAACTCACTATGTAGACCAGGCTGGCCTCCATCTCACAAAGATCCTCCTACCTCTGTCTCCCAAGTGATGAGACTGAAGTCATGAGCCACCATATCCTGCCAAGGAGAAGACTTTTGAGGCAAAGGTGTAACAGCAGGTCAGGGCAAAGCTGGCTGATGGAGTTTGACCCTGAAGAAGCTTCGGGAGGTCCCTGTGATGGGCCACAAATGATCAAGGCATTGATCTTTGTTGACCTTCTCCTGGCACAGTAAAATGAAAGCAAGGCAGTAGCAGGGGAAACTCTTGCTAACATAGCCAGAAAACTGAGTGGGCAGAGAGAAGTTCGGAACTTGGCAATCTGTTCCATCTGTGTGGTGTGGGGCAAACATTTTTAAGCCACACTGGACATGGAGGGAACATAGAAATTATGCCATAAAAATCACACGGCTTCCTAAGGTGGGATACTGTTTCCCCCTTCTCTACTTGTGCCAGCCTCATTCTTTAATCCCGAAGTGTGTATTAGTGACCCCTCCTCATCCACAGGGTGTCCGCCTCCAGAAGGAGAGCAAGGTGTACAGAGCTGTTTTTCTCTAGCTCTAACAGCATATGCAAAATAAGTCTTTAATTTGAGTGCTTTTTGAAAAGCAACAGCTGATTTCTGATATATTAAAATGTTATATAAGTAGAGATATAAATACACAGCGATCAATATTTTTCTCAATTATCTTTCCCCCTCCGAGCCCCCTTCGAGGTAGGTGGCTATCCAAAACAACGGGAGCAGTAAACGCTGCCTTGTAGCTGCTTCTTAGGGACTTAATTTCATTCCCTGAACTATTGGAGGCGTGTGGAAAGGTGCTATTCTCTTTCAGGGAGGTAATCTGAAGATGAATGGGAGATGGGGGTAGCGAAGGCTAATGGAACATGTTAATAATACCGTGGGCTAACACTGCCGGTTTCTTGAAGCTTGGCTGTGGAGCCAGGAAGCTGAGGCCCAGATGGACCAATCTCTACCCCCTCCAACACTGCTTTGTCCTGACCCATGACATAGCTCCCAGCTCTCCAGGAGCCTTCTCCTGCTTTGCAGATCCATCTTGTTTGACATTATGCATTCTGATTGGAGAGTTTATTCCACTCATTCCCAGTCCATGCAAAGACATGGGGAGAGAGTGCTAAAGGTCAGCGTCCACAGGTGGTAAACCCTTTAGAGGAATGACAGGAACCAGAAATTCAAATAAGAAAAGTCAGCTGAGGAATGGACAGCAAGGACTGTGTCTATGGGAGGTTTCCGAGTATGGAACGCCTGAAGGAGCCTCAGGAAGGATGGAGATTTTTACTAGTCTCATGGATTTGGGTGCCAAATTGAAGGCAAAATCCTTGTCTAAACGATCCATTCCCATTTCAGAATGCCCCTAAATTCTAGGCTGTGAATGTAAAGCCCCCTCTCTGTCCGCTGGTGGCTATCCTGTTTACTCATCTGCATGCCTGCCCAGTGGGGATCATCCTGTAGAAGGTGGTCATGTTCATTCAAAGGCTTGGTCAACGGTAAAGTCTAGAGCAGGGCATAGTCAACAGTGTGTCGTCAGTGATGTGCTGGAGTGATGAAAGAAGCCAGACTTTACTGTCATTCTGTATAAACCCGTATTCTTCCTTTGGTGTTTGCTCCAATGAGAATCTTCATTCTTAACCCAAAGCAAGTGATTACAGAAGTGGTGTGTGCGTGCGTGTGCGTGCGTGTGTGTGCGTGTGTGTGCATGTGTGTGCATGTGTGTGTGCGTGTGTGTGCGTGTGTGTGCGTGTGTGTGTGTGCATGTGTGCGTGTGTGTGCGTGTGCGTGTGTGTGCGTGTGTGTGCATGTGTGCGTGTGTGTGCGTGTGTGTGCGTGTGTGTGCGTGTGTGTGCGTGTGTGTGTGTGTGCATGTGTGTGCGTGCGTGTGTGTGTGCGTGTGTGTGTATGTGTGTGTGTATGTGTGTGCGTGTGTGTGTATGTGTGTCGCGCGTGTGTGCGTGCGTGTGCGTGCGTGTGCGTGCGTGTGCGTGCGTGCGTGTGCGTGTGCGTGCGTGCGTGTGTGTGCGTGTGCGTGCGTGTGCGCGCGTGTGTGTGCGTGCGTGTGCGTGTGTGTGTGCGTGTGTGTGCATGTGTGTGTGTGTGTGTGCGTGTGTGTGCGTGTGTGTGTGTGCGTGTGCGTGTGTGTGTGTGTGTGCGTGTGTGTGAAGGGAATTTAATGATAGTGTAGTCATTTCAACCGCTGTAATTTGCTTCTCTCAACATCCAGCGTGGCTTCTACCACTTTAATCCATTTCGTAGCTCTCGCCCTTTCTTGCCTGGACTTACGCTCAGGACTGGAGACAAGAGTCTGTCTCTACAGTATTGAGACTTCTTGTATACTCGGTTATCCTGGTAACAGAAGGAGACTTAAACCCTCTCCCTAGCTCTCCCCGACCCTGAGTCTATCCTGACCCATGAACTTCAGAATCCTGTATCTTTATCGTCAACTTGGTAAAGTACATAATCATCTCGGAGACCTGTCTCTAAATGTAGGCATCCTTATTTGTATTCTTTGATTGAATTTTTGTGTATTTCATATAATGCATTTTAATCATATTTGGACTGCCCCTACGTGTACCTCTCCATAGCCTGCCCACAGGATTTCATGCATTCTGTCTTACATATTAAAGCTTATGTAGCCAAGTTTGCGTACCTACCTGTCTCTTGATGTGAGACACTGGAACCTGTTCAGCCTATCTAGTGTCACCCCCTTAAAGAAGATCAGCTCTCCCTCACTCAGCAGCGATCAGCTGCCAATAGTTATTCAGCTAAGGTCGGGGCCTCCTGCCCATTTCCCCAGGTCTACACTGGCTTTTGATCCGGTTGAGTGTGCATGGGTCTTGTGCATGCCTGCCACCATTGCTGTAAGTTCATATGAGCAAGTTCCCAGGATCCTGTTTCCTTCTGGTCATGCACCAGCCCTGGCTCTTACAATCTTTCTGGCCTTCTTCTTTAACGGTCCCTGAGCCCTGGGTAGGTGAGATTTGATATAGGAGTCCTTTCGAGGAACACACACTCAAATGCAGGCATCTTTGAGGGCAATTCCAGAGAGGTTTGACTGAGGAGGGAAGATCTACCCTGATTGTGGGCAGCACCATGCCCATGGGCGGGGGATCCTGGACTGCAAAAGACAAAACATAGACTATGACTGAGCGCCAGCACTCATCTCCCTCTTCTTCATGACTGGGGACACGGTGTGAGCGGCTGCCCTGTGCTCTGCCCTCATTCCTGTCTGACGTGATGAACTCATGTCTCGAACTATGAGTCAAGACGAGCTCTTCCTTAAGTTGTTTTTTCGGGTACTTTGATACAATAATGATCAAAGTCATCTAGAGAAAGTTGTCTTGAAAGGCTACAGACCACACAGTCCCTGGAAAATGCTGTCTCTGGCCCTCAGGTGGAACCTTCCTCTCAAGACAGTGAGGACACAGAGGAAGGCTTGGACAACAGAAGTGTTCATGGACTTAGGCAAGACCTGTGGGGCCTCGGATGGGACAAGTGCGACGGGGAGGAAGCGAGGAGGCATTAGGTAGGTGAACCCTTCAGCTTCAGGAAGTCCTCACGTTGATGAGAGAATCATCCAGACTGCAGGGCACAAGACTGAGTCCTTAGATCTGGAGTGTTGGTGTGTTAATGTCCTAATGCTTACTATGGTCCTTGTTTGAGAGTCAGCCAATAAGCCTTACATAAATAGACTTAATATACACCGGTGAAAACGTCTATAAATTCTTCACTTTTTGTATTTTATTATTTTATCTATATGTATGTGTGTATTGACTGCATGTATGTGAGTGCACCCATGTGGTGTAATGCCATAGAGGTCAGAAGAGGGCGTCAGATTCCCCTGGAACTGGAGTTAAGGATGGTTCTAGGAACCGAACCTGGGTCCCCTGCAAGAGCAGTCAATGTTCTTAACTGCTGAGTCATCTCTCCAGTCCCAAAGGCTTCATGTTTGGGGTTGAGACAACTGAGACTGGGATGTGCTGAGCACAGCTGACAGGCACACACTTAGGCGGCAACATTGGCCTTAGAAAGTCCATCCTCCGAGTCCTGTTACAGGGCTTCCCATCTTCACATGAATTAGCTCATTTCCTTCCCTTAAAAACTAATATTTAAATTAACATGGAAACATAAAGCCACATACTGCGGCTACTCTGTGTCGAAAAATAACCTGCGTCTTATTGGAAGTTTAATTACAAGGGGGTTGGTTGAGATGGAGGGACAGTAAAATCTTGATGCTGGAAATTATGGTAGAATTAAGGAGAAGTCTCTGAGAACATGTTGGAATGCTCTTTCCTTTGGCGTTTTAAGCCACAGAGGTGACGATCTCACAGAAGGGCACAGTTTATCACACTCACCACGGTGGGACAGATATTTATCTTCTGATTTGCTTCAGTCTTCTAGAATGAAAGTCAGAGCCATAAAGTGTGCTGGGAAGAAGGAGCCAACTGTTGCATTCCTAGAATTCATTGGAGCTGACGTGAAGAAGTTGTTTAGATGCTTTATTATGTGCGGAAGGGTCATAAAAACCGGGTGAGCCACCAGGAGGAAAGTGCGGTCAAAGATAAGGGCAAGTTTGAAGGGGATGTTGCTGTGATTAAACTGGAAAACCGCTCTTTATAGACACATTAAAAGTCATGCTCAGACCGACAGAATGAATAAACAGCTTCATTGTACCAAGATCCTGCAGCTAGGAACCCACAGCCCTGGGAAAGAAGGTCTGTAGTGTTTGTTATCACTCTCTATAAAATTATGGTACAAGCAATTTAAATACCATTCTCTGTCAGGTAGCCTTCCATTTACTTATTTCACAGATCTTCATCAAGTGCCTGTATGTCCAACTCCGTGGGAGGCTGGAGATAGGGTGAGAGGTGAAGGCAGAGGTTGTCCCAGCTCCAGAGGAGCACTCCAGCTCACTTCCCACCTCCTCACCATCCTCCCAGACAGGACAGCGTCACCTTGGGGAGTTCCCTATGGTTCTGATCCACTTTGTGGGGGGAGGGGGTCTGTTCCCTGAACGCTGTGCAGTATAGTGTGCTACAGAAATCCAAACATGGGGATGTGGAGATGGCGCGTGCTTGCCTTGCAAGCTTGAGGAACCTAGTTCAGTCTCTAGAGTCCACACCAAAAGCTCGGCATGGAGCAGGTAGACATCTGGAAGTTCCTTGGCCAGCCGGCACAGCCTACTTAGTGAGGTTCCAGGTGAGAGACACTGTCTAAAACCAAAGGTAGAAATCACCTGACAAGCATGCATCTGCACACACACACACACACACAGAGAGAGAGAGAGAGAGAGAGAGAGAGAGAGAGAGAGAGAGAGATCCTAAACTGAAGGCTGAGTCCTGGCTCACTAGAACCATCACAGGCAGCTTTCAACAAGATCTGTATTCAAGAGCAGCCCATCCATGAGCTGGAGTTGGAGATGGTGGAAGGATCTGTATCTCAGGGATCAGGAAAAGCCATAAATAGTTGAAAAAACATTTTCTAGTAAACCACATTTCCTAACTCTGCAGAAGCAAGATTCTTGGGAATTCTGGGCCACAAAAGCGATTTCCCCCATCAAGCTGGTAGCCATCCACCACAGTGACAGTCATCTCCTGGTTATCAGTCTCCCACAGGCTTCCCTCCTGATGTTGGACAAAACCCCCATTGCTTCCCATCTCGAGCCTGCCACATAGACTCTTGTCCCTTTCGCTTGCTGGTTCAAGTGTTCGCTGTCCTCCTTGTGTCTCCCCACCCCCAGCCACCAATAGTTCTCTATAATTTTATAATCAATAAGAAACTGAACTTGCAAGAAGACAATCACAGTAAGTCAAATTCAAAGTGATGCTGCCCAGGACATAATTTTCTCTCTCTTCTTTTTATTTCAATCTGAGTCTCTCCAAGGGCTTGAGGAGACCATTTGTATTCATAATGAATAAAGATGCTCTGCAATGTGTGATTTAGTTACATGGTGGTGAGAGATGAAAACCATCAACAGCCAGAGAGGAAGATTGGTCAAAATAAATAAACGAAAAACCAAATTAGGGCCCAGGCTTGCTTATGGGAAGCATTTCGACTTGATGTGAGAAGGAGCAAAACAAAAAGCATTTCCTTAGGGCCACTGATAGAAATGCATCCGTTTAGAGGATTTTAGACTACGGATGGAGCTCAGTTGGTATAGTATTTGCCTATCATGTACTAACCCCAAGTTTGATCCCTAGCATCTTGTGAACCAGGAATAACGGTACATGTCTGTAATCCTAGCATTTGGAAGGTGGAAACAGGAATATGAGCAGTTCAAGTTATCCTGGGATACACAAGGAACCCAGAGCCAGCCAGGGTCTCTGTCACCAAACAATGACAATGAGAAAAAGAACATCGGAGGTTTGTAATTTGTGTTTTATTCCACATTTTATTACTTTTGTTTATCTATGTGAAAGCATTGCCTGTATGTGTGTAAGTGCACCTGTGTCGTGAAATGCCCACAGAGGTCAGAAGAGGGAGTTGGATCCCCTGGGACTGGAGTAATAGACAGTTGTCAGCTGCCATGTGGGTGCTGGGGCCTAGCCTGGGCCCTCTGCAAGAGTAGTCAGTGCTCTTAACCACTGAGCCCTCTCTCCAGTCCCTACACATTTGTTTTTTAAACTCCAAAGTAGGCTTTGCAATATCAGTATCATAGTAATGTCAAATTGTGAGTGTGTGTGTGTGTGTATGAGTATATGTATGTATGTAAGCACATTATATATAAATATAATACATACACATGTATGCATATTTAAAGAATATGTATTTGTTTCTTTGTGTATGCATGTATATATATGTATGTATATGTACAAACACACACATCACACACATGCACATATATGTAGATAACTAAGACACCTAGTAAGTGTTCAATAAAAAGGTGTCTGATTCCTGTCCTCCTTTTCACTTATTAGAGAATATGGAGAGTGTGCATCCACATTTCCATGGTGAGCATATTCATTATTAAAGAAGAGAGATTGCTTTCTGGTGTGTCTTTAAGTGAACACTAATGTATTAAATGTTGAAAATAAATAAAACAGGCAGACAAAAGACAAGGCAGCATCTAGGACTGGAAATACCTCTATTAGAGCTCGCCACAGTGGAGTGTGGCCATGCAGAAGGGGGGGAGCTGGGGAGGAGGTGGGCAGGCAATTACACTGAGAGGTGCAGAATGGAGGGGATGCTTCAGAGTGTGTGGGGTGCCACTGTAGAGGACAAGCTGAAAAAATACTAAACCATTAAAGCTCTAAATACTCGTACTAACTGTGTGCTACAAATTCCACAACGATCCAGGCATAGACATCTGGGAGATCCGAGTAGCCACTGCTCTCAGATTTACTTCCTTCCATCAAAATCAAGTAAGGCTCATAGAACAAGAGCAGAGGTCGCTTGACAAATTGCTTTGGATTGATGTTTCATCATCCATATTATATAACATAGGATTGGAATACAACTCAATGGATAGATGGCATAATAGTCCACACATTTAATACGATTTGTGCTACAGGCAAAATAGTACCAGATAAAGCATTCGTATCTTAATGATAGGTAAATAATCCCTTCGTGTCCCAGACAAACATGTGACAGGCATGCTTTCTCTATTCATGAAAACACCTTTATTTTCATAACCCATTATAACCACCCTGGTGGCTGTGATATTCTTACACTGATAGGCAGAATAAACAATTCACACACACACACACACACACACACACACACACACACACCACCAGCAAGTTAATGTTAGTGTAGTCAAACTGCAAAATAACCCACCACAGATGCTGGAGAATTTCTCTGTACCACAGCGGTCACAGGACTAGATGAGAGAGGGGAGGCAGGCTCTGGGCACCCTTGAGGCAAGGGTCCGAATCACACTTTCAGTGCTTTTCTGACTAGTTTTTCTATGTATGACAGAAAAATGCTACCTTGCTAATTTCAAGGGGCACATGAACCTTAAGGGGTTCAAGAGCCGTATTAAGGTGTCGGGGAGATGATTCAGTGGGTAAAGTGCTTGCGACCCTGGTTTGAGGACTTGAGTTCAGATCTCCGTGGAAAAGCCCAGTGCAGCAGGGCAGACTTGTAATCCAAGCTCTGGGTTGGAGGAAACGGGATTCCTGCTCTTGCTGGCCAGTCAGTCTATCTGAATCTGTGAGCCCTCAGGTCAATGAAAAGACCTGTCTCAGAAAACAAGATGGAGAAAGGAGAGGTGTGGCAGTGGGTGTCAGCCTCTGGTATGAACATGTTCATGCCTGCATTAGCACACTTGAACATACATATTCAGACACAGACACACACACAGACACACAGACACACACACAGACACAGACACACACACAGAGAGAGAGAGAGAGAGAGAGAGAGAGAGAGAGAGAGAGATCCTTGTTAAAATGCAAGTACTTTTCCTCCAGAGCTGGTGGGCTGAACTTGAGCCCCCATCCCTCTCACAAATCCCACTGTGCGTGAATGAGGCTTTATATTGAAGAGGAAGGAACTCATCTCTACAAGGCACATTTCCTGAGCCTCAGTTTCTTCATCTGCACAGTGTGGGTGGCTCATGTTTAATCATGCCAGAAGGATTATTCCAAACAATGCTCCCCCAACTCCCAGCCGAGTGTCTGGTACACCCTGCACTCCTCAGTGAACATGGTTACTGTTATTATTAATAACGTGTTCACAAGAACAGTGTAGAGATTAGCCACCTGGTGGGAACAGGTCGCATAAACCAGGCACATGTAGCTCCATCACCTTTTTATCTTCCAACTAATGACAACGTTGCAGATTGACTTAGCCCCATCAATTCCCGTGGCACTGACTTGTGAATTCCAACCCTGCCTCCCCCTGAACAATAATAAAATTTGGAGGGAAATAAAAGAAGAAAAGCTGTTTGCCTGAGAAAGTTTCTGCAGCTCAGTGGAGTCCTGAATGTACTGGATGGAAACTTCATTTCCCAAGACCCACGGAGCCCATAATCCATGAAAACACAGCCCACACTTCGGCACCACCCGCTTCTCCACTGAACTGCTAAGACTCACTTGCAGCGCTGCGTGAGGCCTCCGGCGCTCTGATAAATTGCCCAACCTGGGAAAGCTGAAAATATGTCCATTATTGTGAAGGCTGCCAGGAGAGGGTATGGCATTAGGGATGGAGAAGGCGGTAGGCCGGTGTCGTGGGGTGATGAGTGTCCCTGCACTTGGACAAAGGGAAAAGACTGTGTTGGGTTTACAAGGATTCTGAAGCATGGCCAGGCAGGGTGGGATGAATTTGGGCTGCCTCCAACCTCCCACACACCTGGGGGTGTTAGCACCTGTGGAAATGGTTGATCCAGCACCAGCAAGCTCTGTTTGGTCCTGTAGAGAAGGAAGCCACCTCAGCGTTAAAATGGGAAAGTCAAAGAAGGATTGTGCTCAGAGCAGCAGAGGCTGTGGGGTGCCCAGCCTGGCATACCGGGCTTGAGATAGGATAAATTGTGTCTGCTTTTCTGGAGGGAAATTTTGCATCCTGTTTCTAAACTCTTAAAAAATATGCATATCTTTGGACCCCATAGACTGTCATCTGGAAAAGCATCCTGAGGGGGAGACTAGATAAATACCTGTTAAATGTAGGCTAAGGGTACCATGCCTCCAAATGGGATGCAAGACCTGTTGTTGGCTTGCTTGTTCCTCTTTATGTGTGGGAGAGCAGGCAAAACTCAGATAACATATGAGGATAATAACAGAGCCAAGCAAGAGAGCTCTCTCCTCAGAGCCTGCAGGCAGCTCCTCTTCCCCTCAGTGCAGAAGGCTGGCTTGGGCCTCTGGATTGCTTGGAATCCATCCCCTACCTGGGGAGGAACAGAGCAAAGGCCTTCCCCTGTGTTCCAGACCAATCTGAGGGTGCAGGTGTTAGCCTCAAAAGTTAAGCACTCTGTTTCATTATGCAAATTGTTAAGTGCTGTTTTTAGCCAGAAGTACATTCCTGCAGGCTGGGAAGCTCCTTTACAGCACGTTTCTCTTACAGCTGAGGATTCAAGCTGGTTGCAATTTGCCTGGAATGAGGGACCACTTAAGCAGTAGGTGTGGAGATGATGTACCTGTAGCTGGTCAGAGGGAGGGACCCTGCACGCAGCAGGGAAGACCTGCCCTCAACTCATGCACACTTTAGCAGGTTGATACATTAAAGCAGGTGCTTGTGCAAGTTATTCTACAGGTACAAAGACATGGTAACCACTATGAAGAGAGGGGGCAGATCAAGGTAGTGGCGGGAAGGAGTCGTTTCAACTATAGCCATCTCCCAGATGTTCTCTGCACAGGTGATAGGTGACTTGTGCTTCCTGAAGAATAAAGGAGGACAAAGAGAGTACTGGGTAAATGGAAGGATGGAGGAACTCTACCCGCAAGAAAGCAAAGAGGTAAGTGTTGGGTTGTCACAGCTTGAAGTGTCAACTTGACACAAACTAGTCACCTGGGAAGAAGGAACCACGACTGAAGAATTTCCCAGGTCAGAGTGGCTTGTGGGCATATCTGCGTTTTCTTGATTGCTAATTGATGTGGGGATGCCCAGCTCACATATCTGCTTCCTGACTGCGGTAAGGCGAGTGGCCTCTGCCACCATAAATTCTGCTTGCTCTGTTTGCTGTGGTGTCCTGCCGTGACTCAGGACCAGAGCACTGGAATTAGCTAATCATGAGCAAAACTGTTGAATCTGTGAACCAAAATAAGCCCTTCCTTCTAAAAGTTGATTTTTCTTAGGCATTTTGTCACAGCAAAGGAAAACTGACTGGAAGAACGGACAACGCAGAGCACAGGAAGTTGCTTGAGGGATGAAACAGAGTAGAAGTCTGGGTTTGTGGGCAGGTAGGCAGGCAGTGGCCACTGGTGAATTCAAGATGGAGAGCTTATACTGGGTTACATTAGCCTTTGCAATACAAGGTGAGGTAGGTGATTAAAAGAAGAGGAGAGATAGGTGTATGAGGAAAGAGTGGTTGTAAAACAATCTTGTCCGTCACTTTAGTGACTGATGTTTCTTAGGAAAGAAAGGGTGGTCTAGCTGGATTAAGTGTCATGCCAGACAGGCAGCAGCTTGCTGAGATGCATCTACTCAGCCTGATTTATACCATGCTGCAGACACAGTCAGCTCTTTGGGACTGTGGATGTTCACATCTGAGACAGGGGCAAGGATGGATACCTTACTGCATTAGTTGTGTTTAGTTACATGGAGGTCTTGTGAACAATAACTGAGATTCGTTTCTTGCAAGCCTCTCCATGGAGAAGGACTTGGAGATTCTAGTGTCTAATAAGTTCCTGGGCAGTGCTGAGGACCTCTGTCCTGAGGGTGCAGATTCACAAGGTAGAGGAGGCTTTGGTTGGCAAGAGGATGGCAACGTTACTAAGATGGCGACTAGAGGTAGTAGCTGAACCATTAATACATAATGAGAAGTCACAAGTCATTTATAAATGACAGCCATAGAGGGAACGCAACACAAAATGGAACAGGCTTTCGAAGATGTTAATGTGGAAGGAAAGAACAGGGCTTTGAAGGCACACTGGAATGAAGGGCAGATACCCAACCTCTAGGTTTAAAGGTATACAGCATGATGTGGGAAGAAAACACTACCCATTTGTGATAAAATTAAATGTCAATGGCGTCTTTCAGTGGGTTTTGTTTGATGTATATTCCCATTACTCAACCCTTCAACTGTCCTCAGTCTAGAAGACTTGTAACTATTCCCGTTCAATTGTTTTGTTGTTTCTGCTTGTGTTTGAAGCCGTATCTCACTCTGTAGCCCAGGCTAGGCTGCTCACTGTGTATCTTTTTTTTGTTTGTTTGTTTTGAAGCAGTATCTCACTCTGTAGCCCAGGCTAGGCTGCTCACTGTGTATCTTTTTTTGTTTGTTTGTTTTGAAGCAGTATCTCACTCTGTAGCCCAGGCTAGGCTGCTCACTGTGTATCTCAGGCTGGCCTTAATCTCACGGTAGATTTTCTGCCTTCGTTTCTTTCTCTTTTCTTTTTAGTTGCTGTGTTATTGTGTGTGACTATCACACATGGGTATATTCCTTGCATTTCTTTCATCCGCCCCATCTGCCTCCAGCTCTCCCATTTCCCCTCACACACACCCTCTCAATTTCTTGTCATTTTCTTTGATTACTGTTACATATGTTACATATATACATACATACATTGGACAGATAGATGATAGAGAGAGGTAGATAGATAGATAGATATATAGATAGATGACAGATAGATACATACATATATACATAGATGATAGATGATGTATGATGATGATAGATAGATAGATAGATACAGATATCTATATCTATACTAAAATATAAGTAAATAAAGAAGCAGTCAAAAGAGACCGAAAGAGGTGTCTAGAAAGGAGATGATTGATAGATAGATGATATATAGGTGATAGATGATAGAGATAGATAGATGATAGATGGATAGATGATATATAGATGATAGCTAGATAGATGATAGATAGATGATAGATTGATGATAGATAGGTAGATAGTGATAGATAGATAGATAGATAGATAGGTGATAACAGAATCAATTTAGTGGTGCTTTTATGTATCTTTGTTTAAGAATGCTCAGCTAGTCCTTGGAGAAAACTGATTCTCCCTCCCATCAGCATCCACTAATTAGCATCCACTAATTTCCCATTACCTGTAGCTCTTCATCTTGAGGTGAGGCCCCTTGAAACTTTCCCCATACACATTGGTGTATTTCACTATATAGAGATCTGTTAGATTACCATACTGTTGAGATCTCATTGGTGGAGCATCCCTGTCATGTCTAGAATGTCTTAAGTAGCCTCAGTCTATTAAGTGTTGAGATTATAGTATGACTCACCATGCCCAGTCCAATCAATCTTAAAAACACTGCTTCCGTCCATGAAGATGGTGTATCTCTTTATATGCATGTTACACTTCATTTCTATCTTTGGTGTTACATAGATTTTGCTTTAAAAGTTTTGCATCCTGCTAATTCAATTTATGTGTGTGTGCTTCAGTGTTTTATGCTATTATACATGGGTTTTTAATCAACACTTTATTTTATTTTTTATTATTTTTATTTCATGCACATACGTGTAATTGCCTGCATGTGTGTAAGTGCACCCATGTTGTATCGTACAATGCCTGCAGAGGTCAGAAGAGGGCATGGGATCCCCTGGAACTGGAGTTACAGACAGTTGTTAGTTGCCATGTGGGTGCTGAGAATTGAACTTGGGTCCTCTGCAAGAGCAGTAAGTGCTCTTAACCACTGAGCCAATCTCTCCAGCCCCAGAATATAGAATTTTATAAAGACTTTATCTCTGGGACTGGAGAGATGGCTCAGGGGTTAAGAACATGTACTGCTCATCCCTGTATTTGTTTTCCAGCACCCACATTAGGCAGCTCATAAAGTCTGTAACTTCAGTTCCAGGGGGTCTGGGCACCATTGCACTCAGGTGCACATAACCCAGCAGAAACACACACACACACACACACATGCACACACACACACTTAAAAATAATAAAAATAATCCTTTTAAAACTTTGTCTTCAGCTGGGCATGGTGGCATACACCTGTAGTGCCAGAACTTGGGAGGCAGAGAAAGGCAGACCTCTGTGAGTTCAAGGTCAGCCTGGTGTACATAGTGAGTTCCAGGACAGCTGGGGTTACAGGGAGACCCTGCTTCAAAAAGACAAAAAAAAAAACAAAAAACAAAAAAAAAAACAACTTAATCTTCATTATTCATCAATGCATAAAGAAAACTTGATTTCTACATACTGAACTTGTATCATGAGATCTTGCTAAATTTCCATGTTACTTTTTAGTGTTTTGTTCCACTTGATGACTTTGATATATGCATATAATTTTATCATCCACACGTAAAGATAATTCTACTTCATCATTTGAGTCTTTCTGTTCTTTTTAAATCTTTTTTCTTGCCTTAGTACTTATTACTCTAACAAGGAACACTGTTGCAACATTGAATAAAATTGGTGTGTGGACATGATACCATTTTGTTCAATTGTAAAAGGAAGCTTGCAAATTTCAGTGTAAAGTATGAAAATAAATTGGATTTTTGAATTTGTATCCCCACCCCATACTTTAAGGAAAGTTTTGCTTTATCATAATTAAGAACTGCATGTTGTTAAATAACACATGATTATTATGCTTTGATCTGTTAGGACAATGAACAGTTTTCCATTCCCAGAATGAACACAGCTGGTCCTGAGACGCCATCATTTTATGAATGATTAGATTGAATTTTCTAACCCATGGAATGATACTTGAAGAAACGATTATGAGGAAAATTGATCTGTAATTCTTTTGTCCTTTGTGTGATATCTTTTTATACTTTGGTTTTAGAAGAATTTCGATTCAGGGTTAGGAATTTTGCTTCTCCTGACATTGTGCCTGAAACAATTTACTAGACCTTATCAAGGATATTAGTTGGGACTAGACTTCTCTTTGTGGGAAGATTTCAAAGTAAAACCAATCAGAAGAAATAAGGAGGGTCACTTCATTCTGATCAAGGGAACAGTTAACCAAGAAGACATTACAATCCTTAACATATATGCACCAAACTCTGGTGCACCCAAATTCATAAAAACAACACTACAGGACTTTAAGACACAGATTAACTCCAACTCAGTAATAGTAGGGGGCTTCAATGAGTATCTTATTTTTATTAAATTTATTGTGTGTGTTATATGTTTGTGATGCATGCATGTGAATGTGTGTAGAGGTCAACATATGAGTACATGTGGAAGCAAGAGGAGAACCTGGGATGTCTTCTTTTTTAAAAAATAACTTATTATTTTTATTTTATGTATATGAATGTATTGCCTGAATGTATGTAAGTGCACTCCTGTTGTTCGATGCCTGTGGAGGTCAGATGAAGGCATCAGATCCCCTGGAACTGGAGTTATAGATGTTTGTTAGCCATCATTGAATCCAGGTCTTCTGCAAGAGCAGCCAGTGCTCTTAACCGCTGAGCCATCGCTCCAGCCCCTGGATGTCTTCTTCTGTTGTTCTCCCTCTACCTTGTTGCCTTAAGACAGTATCTTTCAATGTTTTAGCTAAGCTGGCTGGCCTGATTCTGCTCCCCAATGCTGGGACTATAGGCACGTGTAGCCATAGATGTCTGTTTACAAGGGTATTAAGTATTTGAACTCAGGTCCTCATGCTTACACAGAAAGTGCTCTTGCTTGCTAAACCATCTCCCCAGCCCATATATTTTTATTATTTATTTTATTATTTCTCTGATAATTCCATACATTATACTTTGATCATATTTACCTTACCTCCCCCAACATCTCCAAGACCCACCTACCCTTCCCTACCCACCCAACCTTGACTTTGTGTTCTTAAAACCCATTGAGTCCTTTGCGCTGCCCATATACTCTTCGGTATGGGACTATCCACTTGAGTAAGGTTGACCTACCAGGGGCCACACCCTTAAAGGAAACTAACTCTCCTTCTCCCAGAAGCTATCAATTTCAAATAGTTTCTTAGCTATGGGTGAAATTTGATGCCTACCTCCCCCTCCACGTTGGGATTTTGTCTGGCTTGTGCTTGTCCAGGTCTTGTCCAGACTGTTACAACTGCTGAGTTCATATGTGCAATTGCCTTGCTATGTCCAAAAAATAGTTCCATTGCCATCATCCACTGGCCCTCACTCTTAATTATCTGGGCCTTGGCAGGAAGAGGTATGATTACAGATGATCCTTTTAGGGCTAAGCTTTCTGCAATCTCTTATTCTTTGAACATTGACCAGTTGTGGATCTCTGTGTTAATCACCATCTTCTGTGAAAAGAAGTCTCTCCAATGAGGTATGAGAGGTGCATTAATCTATGGGTAAAACAGTAAGCCATTAGGAGTCAGTTTAATACTATGCCATTATAATAGAATAATAGCAGTAGGTTCTCCCCTACAGCCTATGACCTGTGTTGACAGAGGTTCTTGGTTTCAGTAACAGTGCCAGGTTCAGGCTTGTGGAGTGGGTCTTGAATCTGATCAGAATGTGTTTTTGGTTACTCTGA
>NW_008360325.1:6205399-6353464 GCF_000622305.1 Nannospalax galili
TATATATATATATATATATTCGCCTTCCAGCACCATTAAAACTAGCCAGTAGGTGTGAAGCTTCTAGGTCAGCCATGTTGATTTTGAATTGTTCTAGCTGACTTTTGTTTTACCCTGTGTTTTTGCCCAGCTGTTCCCACTGTAGTCAGCCAGGCAGAAAAGATCTCATGCTGGCAAGGAGTACATTGTTTCTCCAGAACTGGGAGACTCACAAGTATCCAGGTAGCACGTCCTCCCTCCTAGCCTACCTGAAACTTTTGTTAACTGAAAACTTCTTTGTTAACTGACCTGTTCCCAATCTGGTCTTACTATGGTGATCCGATGTATCTGGGGTTATTGGCTTTGCCCCAGCATGATGTAGTTATGGATTTAACTTTTAGAAACCCTGCCCTGCTTCTCCTCAGGGTCATCAAGAGTTCTTCGGGACATTAGCCCCCTCTCTGACCCCCAGCTATTAATAAAGGACTCCCAAATCGACCATCTCTATGTGACATTCCTCTGTGCATTTTGCTCAGTATTACAATTTCCCCATGTTCTATTACTGAAATATGGTGTCTACAGCAATAGGATATTACTGTCAAGTAACCAAGAGAAAGGGCAATAGCTTGTAATGTTTGGATGTCTATGGGATCCCAATAGCCAACAACTCCAAAAGAGATACCCCATTCCTGGCACTGGGGTTTTAATTTATTATCCTGTAGTTTCTAGTAGGAACAGTGTCACCCTGTTAGAGGGTAACTCCATTTAAATTTTTATTTATATATTTTCGGAAGCTTCTACAGGAGTACATTTCTATGAATTTTTTTCCCTGTCTCCTCGGATACACTTGATCATCACGGAATCTATGACTTTTTAAAAACAAGTCTTCAGTGTTAGTTACCCCTTCCCATATATTCGCTCCTCTAACTTGCCCTTCCCACCCCACAACCCCACTTAAGCTTTACTGTCATTATTCCCCTCTCTCCCTTTATACCACTGAGTTCTATCTCTGCTCCCTGAAAAGTGCCCCCCATGGCCCCTTTCTAATTTATTGGCCTCTATGGGTGTCTAAATGAAACATCCCTGTCCAAAGTTTCAAAGCTAGAGAGAGAGAGAGAGAGAGAGAGAGAGAGAGAGAGAGAGAGAAAGAGAGAGAGAGAGATTTTTTTCCTGTCATTTCTGCATCAGTCTCCGGGATGCCCTGGATGCTTTCTGTGGCCCTATCTTTTTAAAAATTTATAATTTACTATTTTATCTCTCTGAGAGTGTTGCCTACATCTACATAAGTATACCTCTGTTGTGCACTGCCTGCAGAGGTCAGAAGAGAGTGTCAGATCCCCTGGAACTGGAGTCACAGACTGTCCTAAGCTGCCATACGGGTGCTGGGAACCAAACCCAGGGCCTCTGCAAGAGCAGCCAGTGCTGTAACCACGGAGTCATCTCTCCAGGCCCCTGTTGCCTTATCTTAGCTCAACTGGATTCTTCTTCCTCAGTCACACCCGCCCATTTTCTCCCACCATTCACTTCTGCTTTTATTTTTACTGATCTGTTGTCCTGTGCCATCTGTTCAAACGTCTCCATGTACAACACGGAGAGCAGAATCCTTTCCTTCAGCTCTCACTGTGATTGCTGGCTGACACCCCTTACTCTCCCTTTGTTTCCTGCTTCCTGTGCCTCAACAAGTTCCTAAACAATGCTTTTCTTTTGAATCCTTTTGAAATATTACCCTGTAGCAATTGCGAGGACTTGAAGTTGGATCCCAGAACCCATGCAAAGCCTGAGTGATAGTGTCTATCTGTAATTCCAGAGCTACCAGAGGGAGATGGGAGGTAGAGTCAGGAGAGTGCTCAGACATGTGCCTGTCTGCCAGCCAGGCACACACAGTGGGAAACGGCAAGCAGGCACTGTCTCAGACAAGGCAGAAGGAAAAGACACAAAATCAGGACTATCCTCTGCTTTCAACACACATGCCCTCGCATGCCTGTGTCAGTACTCACACACATGAACATGCATGCTCACACACACACATAAATAAAGCTTTTTAAAAATAGTATCGGTTAATGATGAATTTAGCTGATTCTTTTTTTATTGTTTTCCTGTTTAATTCAGTTTTTAAATTACTGAGGCTTGGTCTAAAGCCAGGAATATAATCTATACTGATGAAAGTTCCATGTGCTTTACTATAAGGAGACATCCATCATATCAACTTGGATCATAATGCTCACATTTTTCTTATTTTACTGATTATTTTTAGTCTACTTATCAGTATTGAAAGGGAAGGATGACAGCTTCAACTATAATTTGGAATTTGTCTCGCTCTCTCAGTTAGATATTTTTTCTTTCTGTATTTGGAAACTTTATATATATAAACATTCAGTATTATATATATTTGACCCACAGTCAATTGATGCAGGACCCAAAATAGGCTGGTCCTGCTGGTTCAGGCCTGTAACTCCACCTCCATGGTGACAAGTTCAAGGCCTGTCTGAGCTGCCGAGTGTTCAAAGTCAGTCTGAGCAACTTAGTGAGACCCTGTCTCAAAACATAACAGTACAGAAAGAACCAGGGAGGTAGTTCAGTGGTAGAGCACTTGTGTAGTATGTGTGAGGTATGGATTAATTCCTTACCCCACCCAAATGAGAGCCCCAGATAAATAGGACAGACCGTGCCTTTATAGCCATACCTGGGACAGGGTTTGAGTAAACGTCTCAGCTACTCAGCTACATACCCACAGAAACTGAGTCACACGCAATGCCCACATACATATGGTGAAGGGAGAGGACAAGCACAGGAATGAGCCATGTAATCAGGACTTCCAGAGCACAGTACACCCAGCACCGTCAACACCTCTTTCATGATCCTCTTTCTGAAAATGCAAATTCCTTAAATAATATATATTTCTCACGTGAAAGGGTGACATGGTGTGATAGAAAAACCAAGCAATGGATGAAAAAAAAAGGGGAATTAGAAGGCACTTAGGTTTGGTCCCTGCTCTATAGAATAAGGGTGACAGTTCATGATCTTCCCTCACAGAAGGATATGCTTAATTGACATGAAAAGTGCATCTCAACTCATAAATGATCTAGAAAGGCTTGCAGTAATATCCTGTAAGACAACAAAACCAGCAACCAGGAATTTAAAATCCATGAAGACAGGAGAACACATTTGTTTTGGGAATCATACAAAGGTGACGACCAAGCAGGCAATGAATCCTGGATCTCAGAGGCAACAACACAAACGGCATTGAAATATGCTTCGAAAAACTATCTCCACAGTCATATCAGACACTTGTTACATCATGGAGGTGTGATGGACAGCTTTAAATATCAACTTGCCACACCTTAGAGTCACCTGGGGAAGTCAGCTTCAACTGAGAGATTGTCTAGATCAGGTTGGCCTGTTGGTGCGCCTGTGGGAGATTGTCTCGATTGTTGAGGTGGGAAGACCCACCCCGAGTGGGGCTGCATCATTTCACGGAATGGGCCCTGAACCACGCAGTGAAGAAAGCCAGCTGAACTGAGCTCAAGCAAGCAGGCATCGTGGATGCGTGCGTTTCTCTCCACTTTAGAAAGTGGATGTGATGTGGCTAGCTGCTGGAGTTTCTGTGTTGACGTTCCCCAAATGATAGACTGTAGCCTGAAACTGTAAGCTAAGTAACCCTGGAGGAAATGGACAGATGAACTGTACTTGGGAATATTTTACACCATGGCTGTACATGCATGGCACAAGTAGGCAAGCTCCAACAGACATGTGAACCTCAGTGTTATACCTTGAATATGAAACTCCCCCACAGGCCCTTGTGTTTGAACACTTGGTCTGCAGTTGGTGGCGCTGGCCTGGAGGGCTCTGGCATCTCTGTGACAAGGGAGTAGATGGAAGAAGTAGGCGATTAGGGATGTCGCTTCAGATTCTGGCCTGAGCTCTCTGCTTCCTCCTCTTCTAAGACATGATAAGCAGCCCTGACACCTGCCCTCCCACCTGATGGACTAAATCCCTTGACGCCACAAGCAGCCGTGTCTCACTCCCACAGCAACAGTCAGAGCAGCCCTGACACCTGCCCTCCCACCTGATGGACTAAATCCCTTGACGCCACAAGCACAAATCAACCTCTTTTCCCTTAAGTTGTTTCTGTCAGGTGTTTGCTCATCATAATGATGAACAAAGTAATGGATGCACCTGAGTTCAAGTCTCCGATCTGTCAGTTCTGCACATCACTCTGAAATGTAGTCAGAAGGCCTGTCTTTCAGTCTTTCTGCTTTCTTAACTTTCAGAGTTAGGAATCTGCACAGTATCTATTTCATTAAGCAGTTTGGTTTTTATACTGTGTTTGATGTGTGTGTGTGTGTGTGTGTGTGTGTGTGTGTGTGTGTGTCCAGAAGACAACCTCGGGTGTTTCTTAGGTGTTGTCCTCCTTTTTTACTCCCCTCCATCATCAGTGAAAGTTCCACCATCATCTCCCCTATCTCACTCGTCCTGTCGTCTATCTCTAACCATCTCCTTCAGGCAGGGACTTTTCATCTAGGCTAAGATGACTGGACATCAAGCCATGGATCTGTTGTCTCCATCTCCCCAGGTCTGGGATTATGAGCAAGCACTACCTCATCTGGCTGTTTTTAGGTGTGTTCCAAGAACTGAACTCAGGTCCTCCTGTTCAAACACTTTACCAACTAAGCTATCTTCCCAGCCTTGAGCAGTTTTTAATGGAGTTGGAGCATGAAATTTTAATGTTACCAGCATAGCCTGTGATTTTTAAGTTCAATTTGTGGCCCGTTTCATTAGAATTTTGATTTTCACTGTGATGAGGGACACTTAAGATGCCTTCATCAGGTGTGTGCTCACATTGACTCATGTCTCTGCAGTCATTCTCCCAGTGCGGTGGCCCCTGGCTGTCCCTCCACAGCACTCTGCAGTGAGGAACACTGTTGCAAGAGGGACCTTTCAGGAAAGGTCGTCCCTGCCTGAAGGAGATGGTTAGAGACAGCCGACAGGATGAGTGAGGTAAGGAAAATGATGCTGGAATTTTCACTGATGATGGAGGGGAGGGAGACAGAGTGGCCACTGCAGACAAAGGTTTGGGGGCTTCCCGAGAGCTGGTGGGGGTGGTGAAGGTAAAAACACGAATGCAACGGAGATCTTTTGTGTTACGATCAAAGCAAATGGCCTGGGAGTCCAGCACCCTGTGTGATCATGAACTTAGAGGCCCAAGGGTTGGGGAAGATAGGGTGGAGCTGGAGCCCTGTGGACTGCAGGAAGAGGCAAGAGGGCCAGGAGAGAGGTCAGCAAGTATGGGCGTAATAATCAGTTTCAATGGTCAACTTGACTAGATTTAGAAGCACCAAGAGCATTAATGGGTTATATTCTTGGGGGTGTTTCCTGAGATGGGCAGAGCCAGTCTGAATGTGGATGGTGCCCTCCCAGGGGATGGCGTCCTGGACTGAATAGAAAGAAAAGAAAGCCAGCTGAGCACTGTCCTGCCCTTCTCCCTTCTGTCTGTTCTGCTGAGATGTGAGCAGGCAGCGTCACACTCCTCTACCCAGGCTGCTCATCGCTGTGCATGTTTTGCTGCCGTAATGGACTACAGCTCCCCAAACCATGAGCGTAATAAACTTCCTTTAAGTTCCTTCTTCCCAGGCGTTGGGTCTTGGGGACAAGAGAAGTAATAAATATAGCTGAGTGATAAAGGTCACAGGGAGCAAGCTGAGGGGCTGGGACTAGACTCAGGATGAAATGCGGAGGAGTGCTAGGCTGGCCTTCCACTTCTTAACAGTCCTCAAGGAGTCTGGGCAAAGAGAATCCAAAGAGGGAGCAGGCCCAGGTGACCTTTCAGCAGTCACTGCAGGGCATCAGCAGGGACAAGCATGGACCAGGAGACTCAGTGTCTGATTCTGCAGGACTTGGAAAGGACCATCTGTGGGCAGCAGCAGGCAGAGGAAGGTGAGGTGCCACTGGAACTTCGGAATGATGATATGGGCAGACGGGCCCTCAGAGGGGCCTGTGAACAGGAAAGCCCATCTTACCTGTGGTATTTGGCAGGCTCACCGGACCTCCGCTGACCCCACAAATCTCATCCTCAACACCCCAATAGCTAGGAGCTCCATCTACCTGAGGGGTCACTGGGTGTCTTCTCCATCTGTCTGTCTGGACACTGAGCTAAGGAGTGCATATGTCATGTCAAGGATGTGTTTAGTCTGTACACCCCAGCTTACCTGCTCCACATGCAATGTATTTACATAACTCCTAAGATCCTGTACAAAGGGGCCTGAAGTTATGACCCAAAACCACTACAGCTATACTCTCCAACATCCTACTTCCTGCACAGTGGGCTCCAAAAGTCTTGTGAAAACAGACACATGTTTACAGAGCCTGTATATTCCTTGCCTGCAACACAGAAATGCACAGGGAATTCTGGGTATTTTATTATAGATGATACTGTTTTCACTATAATTCTTATGACTCATATGATCATTTCTGTGATGATCCTTACACCCTTCCATTTCTTGATCTGACTGTCTAGCATGTTTGATTTTACTTGTGCACTGGGGACCCAGCAAAGTTCGGTAGGGCTAATGATTCAAGAGAAGTTGTACTTATTTATCAAATGATATGTCATTCACTACCTCCAGGAAGCCCTCCCTGACTGCTGTAAGCTTAGCTATTCACCTTTCAGTAGCCATGTCCTCACACTGGCACAGCTCCATTGTTCTTTCATGGCTGCTTCTTACCCCCCATGTGCTGATCTCTGTGTTCATGGCTCTCAACCTCTCCTGATAACATGTGAATTACATATCTTCCACTGGCATTCAGTTAAAAGTATATTGAATGAATAAATTAAGGAAAAGAGGAAGAAGAAGAGGAGAAGGAGGAGAAAGGAAGAGGAGGAAGAGGAAGAGGAAGGAAGAGGAGGAGGAAGAAAGAGGAGGAAGAGGAAGAGGAGGAGGAAAAGAAGAGAAAGGGAGAAACTGTGATGGTTAATATTGTCAACTTGATCAAATTTTGAGTCACCATGGAAACACACCTCTGGGTACAACTACGAGAGTATTCTGTTCTGTTTACCTGAAGAGGAGAGACCCGCACTGCACGTGGGCGGCATCGTTTGTACAGCCCGGCCCTGTGGGACTGCGCAGGAGAGCAAGCCGAGCACCATCGTTCATCATTCTCTGCTTCCTGACTGCCCATGCAATGTGACCAGATGCCGCCTGCCCCCTTCTCACCGTGATGACCTGTATTCCCTTGAACTGTGATTCAACAACCCGTTTCCTTTCTCAAGTTGCTGCTTGGCAGGAATTCAGTCACAGTAACAAGGAGAGGAACTGAAGTAAAAGCAGAACGGCAGCGCAGTCACGTTCCACCGGCTGACCTTCTACTGTTTTGTGACTTGGCTTTTGCTGAGTCCCCTGCCTTCTGTTCTAATGTGATGGAGTCCTAACGTCATCCAGCATACCCAGGCCTCGAAGTAGCCCTGCTCTCTACCTGGCCATTAGGGAGCGGGAACTATCTAGTACCAAAGGTAGGATTCAAGCCCAACCAGGGTTCCTAGCACCACAGCCCTCCACGAAAAAGGCTTCAAACTTGGACCTCCCCAACCCCAAGGACTGCTTGGAGATGGTTCCAAGCAGAGGAGTTGATGGTGCTCTCCAACAACCTTCCTATATATGAACCTCACATCCCAACAAACATGTGTCAGACAGGAAATTGATGTCAAGGCACGTCGCACCTCAGTGACTGAAATAGGATGAAATTAACCTCCTAGGAGTAAACTGTTCCCAAAGGCAGTGATGGAGACTAATAAGCTGACGGTTTATCTTTGTGAGACATGCTAAGTCCTAACCGGAAGCTCTTCTTTGGAACCAGACCATCGTACTTCAGTAGGTGTTATTATCCAGGAAGAAGACTGCTGTATTTATTTATTTTTCCCTAGGTTATCAGACTTGCCCCTCTGTATTTCTACAGGTCTGTAATCTTTCAATTAGATACTGTGTGGAATATAAATTGTTTTGCGAGTGCTGAGGAGTGTTCAGGAGAGTAAAAATGCTTTGCAAACAAGAGCGCTCATCAGAGCAGAATCACTTTGTCATTAAAGACACTAACTCCTTTCATTCATTATTCAGCCCAACTTAAGAGTAATTTGTGCCTGAGAGCAGAGCAAAAAAGGGTAGAAAATAAGGACCGGAGAGAATGTGTTTATATAAGAAATAATTTAAAATAGTACCTCCAAAGTGTAGTGAGAGTGAATATTATCTTTGCTATTTAAATTCAATTATATGCACAGTGCCTTTGCCCCTCTCTTCCTTTGAAAGATGCTCCTGTAGAGCCGTAAGTGTGGCGATGGTTTTCCAACAGGTCTTACATATGTGTTTCATTTCCAAATTAATTATCCTTCAGCAGAAAGCTTTTTAAGGTGATGGAAGTTCACTTTCAAGAGACACTTCAAGATGGTGGGAAAACAGCTCCTAAGATCTCAGCCTGTGTTTTTCCTTCCACAAACACATGCCTCAAGTCCAGCATTAGCATGAAAATTACAAGGAATCACAAATGAATCCCTGGGTGCCTAGGTGGACAGAGTCCCCAAAGAGGCAGTTCTCTAGGCCAGGGATCCGCAGCCAGGGCTTGGCATGTGGCTACAGTTTCTGGATATTCTGTCTGCTCAGAACATGACCTCAAGGGGTAAAGCATGCAGACCTGAATTCATTTCCCAGGCACCCATGTAAAAGCCATGCCTGTAATTTTACATGTTTGTAAAAGTGCATGCCTGTAATTCTGGCACTGGATACAAGGCAGACAAGAGGTTCTCTAAAAATATCAAGACCCAAATTCAGCTAGAGACCTTGTTTCAAGGGGGTAAGGTGGAGAGAGAAAGAACAGGACACCAGGTCCTCCTCTGTCCTCTGTACATATGTACAGAGGCACACACACACACACACACACATAACACACACATACATACACACACATATATATACACATACACACATATGTACACATATATACAGATACACACATATTCATACACATACACACATATATACACACACATTTGCCTACTGTGAACAAGAATTTCCAGAGTTTCTGCTCTGCAAAGGCAGTATAACAGATGAGAAGTTCAGTGATGTGGAGTTTGGAAGCAAAGCCTAATTGAAATTTATCTTGGCAATCTTTACCCCCTAAATAACCATTTCCTGGCTCACCTCTGTATTGACTATAACCTCCTGTGACAAACAGATGAAAATATTTTGAGTGTATGACCAGAACCATAGTTGTCATGAATCTGAAGTCTAAGAAGCCAGTCAGATAGCATTTAAAGCCCATAGCAAAACTGTCCCCACTT
Source organism: Nannospalax galili (assembly GCF_000622305.1). Classification (NCBI taxonomy): domain Eukaryota; kingdom Metazoa; phylum Chordata; class Mammalia; order Rodentia; family Spalacidae; genus Nannospalax; species Nannospalax galili. The sequence continues at coordinate 6,214,704 of NW_008360325.1, forward strand.
TCTGAAAAGTATCTTGATTTTTCTGTTGGTACTAGACAAACATCAAGAAACTGTTGTTGTGTTGAAGTATGGAATTTAGAGTGACTTAACTCTGTATTGCCTGGCTATGATCACTCATTTTTGAATAAACTACTAGATAGAATAAATTACCTTTTATCCCCTTTGAGGTGAGAGTTGTGTTTTGTGGACTGACAACACACACAATAGATAAATAAAAAATAAATTTTAAGACCAGGATGGGTACTGGATTTCATGATAGGCCTTTGGGTGTGAACAACATCCGGCCCCCTCCTCCCTCGGGTCCCATGACAAAGAGGGGTACGATTTCATCAAACTGCTGTTTGCAAAATCAACAAGTTTATTTGTGTTTACTTACAGAGTAGTGGGTGAGGGGTTACTTACAGGAGTGTGGGTGCTCCCTCCACCAGGCTGCACTGGCTGCTCCCCAAGGCTTCACGTGACTTCCCAGCAGCCATACAAAATGGCAAGAGAGCTTCCTACAGGCTTCCTCAGCTTAGGTACCCTTAATCTCTCCCCTTGTGCACTAGGGCCAACTGGTTGGTTGGGAGGCATTGCTGACTCTCCCTGGCCCTCTTCTCTTTAGAGAGTTAGCAGTCAACAAGTTTTGTGATGATTCTAAGCCAGTGGTTGCAACCAAGCCTGGGAAGAAGGTGTCTGTCCATAGCTTGACATTCAGGGAGGACAGTGCTGTGCCACGGGGAGTGAGTTAGTCATTACAGAGGAGCTCCCATATTGAATCCTGAAGACTTACGAGACTAGAGATACCAAGACCAGACCCATAGACAGATCCACACGCTTCCTGTCTTTGCCACATGATGCCATCCACCACCTCAAGACTCTAACAGCAAGAAATTGCAAACAAGAGTTGCCTACATCTGATATTTCATTATAGAAAGCAGAGGACCAATGCACGCATGACAGCAAGAACCTAGGAAGAAGCTAGGCAGAGGAGGGCTGCCCCAGGTGGCAACATTTGAACTAAGATATGATTGGGCAACAGTGTTGAAAAGGCTACTGTGATCAGGGGAGAAGCCTATGTAAAACGGCAGATGTGTGGGCATTCAAGTCCATCAAGGCCGCCTGAAGGGAGAAGGGACAGCTAGAATGGACGGTGACAGATGAATGGAGCCCCCCGGAGAGTCCTCACAGGGATTCCGCAGAGGTGCAAAGGATGAAGGTGGGGATCCCTGAGAACCCACAGAAGCTCCACGACCTGTAGGATGAAGACTGCTCCCTTAATAGAAGCTAAGTTCCCAATAGTCTCTGGGGAAAGCTGGGCAAAGGACTCACAGGAATTTTCTGCACCTTTTCCAATTTCTTTTTAAAAAGGTTATCATTTTTTGAATATTTTAATTGGATTTTTGTGATTTTCATACAACGTAATTTGATGGATTTGATGATATTTAGATTCCCCTCCCCTAGCCACACCACCCCTTACTGCCCCCCCAACCAATTTAATGTACTCTAATATATATGTGTATATATACATATCATTATTCTAATATATGTGCTTTTTCTAAAGGCCTTTAGTTTTAAAAGGTGATCATTTTTTAGAGTTTTCACACAAGTATATAATTCCTGTATGATAAGCACATTCCCTCCCCCACACACCTTCCACCTTCCTTTTCATGACCACTACCATCCATTAGTCCCTGCTCTAGTTACTTTCTACTTCTGTGATAAAACACTGACCAGAAACACACTGGGGACAGAAGAGTTTATTTTACCTTACAGACTATAAACCATCATTAAGGGAAGCCAAACAGGAACTCAAGCAGGAACCTGGAGGCAGGAGCTGGAGCACAGGCCATGGAGGAATGCTGCTTACTGGCTTGCTCCCCTGGCCCCTGCTCAGCTTGCTTTCTTATACAACACAGGCCCACCTGCCCAGGGGTGGCAACACCCACAGTGTGGACTGGGCCCTCCCACATCACTCAATAATCAAGCAAACACCTCACAAACATACCCATAGGCCAATCCTGTAGGGGAAATTCCTTAATGGAGGCTCCTCCTTCCCAGGTCTGCCACGTTGATAACAGAGGCTAACCGCCATAGTTTCTACTGCCCCTCTAGACTGTGGTTCTAAAACTCTTTTTCTTTTGTGTTTCAAAGATGTTAACCCGTGGAGATGCTGGGGAGCCACTGAAAGCTGAAGATTAGAAGTCTGTTTCCTACCAAGGTTAGACTCCAGACCTCAAGGGTTTTCAAATGACATCCCCTCTCTGTTGTGCAGGGAATAATGGAGATCGGGTTCATAGAACGCATCAGTGATTGAACTGTAATGGATCCATATACTTGTTCACTGGTTTGTTTACTGCTTATCATTTGTTCATTCAGAGGAACACACTGGAAAGGGCATGGTGTTTTGAGATAGACAGTGTTGCAGTTGAATGCTGATCTTGGCCATTGCAGATGATGTCAAACATACCCCCAGCAAAGGGTGGGTACTGGAGTCCTCTGTCCAGTCCTGCTCCCACCGTTTCATCTGTAGGATGCTAGGTCTCTTGTGTGTCATGTCACTCATTTGTAGACTTGAGGGAGGAAGCATGGTACCTACCAGATGGCTTTGTTCAAGGACCAACTGTCACATGTGTAGAAACTTCTTAGCATATATTTCAATGCATGTGTGTGCAGCAAGTACTACCTACTCCTGGCAGAATCTGAATCCGTACAGGCCGTATAATCTTCATTTCCTTTCAAACTCATGTCCATAGAGAGGGGTGACCATACAGACTTAGCCAAGCAAGATAAAGCAAAACACGGATCTGAAAGGAGCAGACATCAGCTTGATTTAGCATCTCTCCTTCCTGTGTTGTCTTTCATGTGTGATGTACCCACACATGTTTGTAAACACACATTTGGACCCACACCCACCAGCGTCACATGGTCAGAACTATCTCACCTCCACTCAGAGTCCAGCCTGTGCCACACTCTGCCCAGCTTACTCACCTTGTAATTTCAATTCTTAAAAATAGATAATTATTGTGGGTAAAAATAAAGACAAAAAAAGCATAAAGTGGCTAAAAACTTGCCTTGTGTTCTGTGTCTAGAGTCCTGTGCTGTGAATATTTTGCCACTATTGTCTCCTGGTTCTTACTCCATATTTTATACAGGTGAATTTATTCAGAGAGAGACTGATTTTTAATTTTCTCCTTTATTGGAGGGCCAGAGAATGGAGCGAACGTTATTTCCCTTTGTCATTCTTGTTCTCTGACATTTTATACTTTGTGAATTCTTGTTCTTTGGGGATGTGTGTATGAAAGTGGCTGGCAAGGTGGCTCAGGAGGTGAAGTGTTTGCTGTCAATCTCAAGGATGTGAGTTCCCCACAGTGGTGGAAAGAAATAATCATGTTCCCCAAGTTGTCTTCTGACCACCACACATGTCCTGTGGCATGCACATGTACATATGTGCACTGTGCACACATTTGCACATGCAAACACACTAAATAAATGATAAATAAATAGACAAATACATAAATAGATAGATGAAATTTAAAAGCCTATTTGGGGTCTAGGCAGACTGCTCAGCAGTTAAGAGCACTGTCTGTTCTTGAAGAGGGCCTGAGTTTGGTTCCGAGCATGCACATGGAAGCTAACAACCGTCTATAACTCCAGTTCAAGGGGATCTGATGTCTCTTTCTGACCTCCTTGGGCATTGCAGAACATGGATATACTTAAATGCAGGCAAAACACTCATACTCATAAAATAATAAATAAAATATTAAAAAATAAAAGACTGTTTGGAAGACAGCATACATGAAGGTGTAACTCATACATACATCTGCTTACTCATCTGAAGAACACGTCTTCATCCACAGAACTCACCCAGATTCCTTCTCACCCTGGCCTTTAACCTCTAGTTTTCCGAAGCGCCTATATTTTGGATAGAAGCCTCTTGCTGAGTTTACGACCTGTCTCCTTACCCCATGGGGTGCCAGGCTTTCTCCTAAGGCCTGCTCTTACCCAGAAGCAGATCTGGTCTGGGGTCCTGTCCCATCCTGTCCTTCTTACCCGATCCCGTTAAGGATTATATTGCTATTCTTGAATTATGAAAACAATACACAGAAGACAAAAAATGCAGTGGACTCTCGGGTTTGCCAAGTAGCTCTCTCGAAGCCCTTTTTTTCCTCTGTCATTTAGTTTGATTTTGCATACTAAAATATCAGGCATTGTAGGAGGTCTGAAGTGAAGTGGACAGTGGGGTTCAGTACAAGGTGGGTTAGCCCATTTTAAAACAGGATTCCTGTTCACACAAATTAGAACTTGGGGAAACAATGGGGCTGACTTCCAGTCTCGGTAACTGCACTTCCCAAAGGCACGAAGGGAGAATGATGGGACCTCAGTATAAGGGCTTTGGCTCTTCTCTGAACACTGGGTTTCCAACACATAAGGAGAGGTACTGAGATAGCTCTGGCCACTGGGGTTATATTGATCTTGGAGCTTTCCCAAGATTGGTCCAGCCTCAGCAACAGTGGGGACATTGGCAGTCAGAGATAGGAAATCAGGACTCCCTGGCACACAGTTGATGTGAACACACGAATATCTGCAAGCCTCAGTTTCTCTCTTTGAAGAAATATAGACACACATATTTATTCCTTGGGGCTGTTCCATCAAAAGAGATAATGCATTTCAAGTGTCTGGCATATGCCAAGAGCTCGATAAATATTCATGTCTTCTCACTCTCCCTCTCCTCCCCACTGCCATCTTGGATTTTACCACAGGCTTCTGACCAGGCGAGGGAGGTCACGGAGCAGAGTCGGGCAGCGTGGGGCTGCACTTCTCCCAGCTTTTTGGAAATGATTGAAAGTTAAACTGGGCCAGGAGTCTGGTGACGTCTGGGTGAGAGACAGAGTTAAATTAAGGTTTAATCTCAGCCCCTTCCATGTGTTAGCCAGGCTGTGGGGAGCGAGGAGTTTGATAGGGATTCAGTGCTGTGTTTTCTCACTCGTCTGATGGGAAGAGAGAGACATGGGAGGAAAGAGAAGGAGAGAAAGAGACACAGAGATGGGGGATCGGAGTTCAGATGGCTAGTGTTCCAGCCAGCAGCAGCTTCTGAAATGCTTCTATTAGAAGAAATGCAGAGACCAAGGATATAACTGGTCCTTTGTTGGCAATGAAAATGTCCTCTTCAAGGATGGAAGGTGGCAGATAAGAGCAGAGCTGGACATGGCACAGGTACCAGGGAGACAGAGCTAATGCCAACATAATCACTTTGATACTTATCCATCTGCAGACTGAATAAATGAGTGCCCCAAACACACACACACACACACACACACACACACACACACACACACCCACACACACACACACACCCACACACACACACACACCCACACACACACACACACCCACACACACACACACACCCACACACACACACACACCCACACACACACACACACACACACACACACACACACACACACAACAGCCTGCTTTACCAGCTTACAGGACATGCTGGGTAGGAGCTGTGACATAATGCTGTTTCCCTAGGAGGGCACTTTCCATGTCCATGATGGCCTTAGTGTCAAAGGAAATGAATACACTTGTTCCGTCCCTGTTTGGTTTCCTTCCGAAAAGCACAGGTCTTCATGGCCTTAAATGGAAGCCTTTGAATAGCCATCTCTCCCTGGGTACCACAGCCCCAGGGTGATGGGATGGATATTCTCTGGTCCCCCTTTCTTCCAGCCTCCTCTTTGCATGTGTAGAGTTGATTCACTACGTGTCCACCTGGAACAGGACCTACTTGTGTCTTTTCTGTTCCCAGAGCACAGGGAAAGGGATAGCAAGGGGTTTGTGTATAGCGCATGCAGTCAGTCCACTGCATTGACCAGGAGGACTCCTCCAGCCTCACCTCCTCTGTACTATGCCAGACTCCGAGCCAAACCAAGAGAGCTTGTTTCATGCCTTCATCACCCTTCAGCCCCACTTTAGATGACCTTTCTACATTTTGATATAATTTCATTCCCTTGACTTTCCTGACCCATTTCCTAAAAAAAAAAAAAAAATGCTTTCAATGACCAATTGCTGCACAAAATTGAATGAGTCTAAACTCATTTCATTCATTCATTCATTCTTCATTCATTCGTATTTACCATGCTTGTGGATTCTCCAAAATGGCCCCAGTGCGGTTATCCACCAGGCTTTTCCAACATTGTGTCACTTCTCACCAGGATCCCCAAGCCTTTCCCTTGAATCCAGGCAGCATCTGTGACTACTGCCTTGACGAACAAGAGTGGCACAGTGCATGGCCTCTGGTGCTTTGTGAGAAGTGGAGCTGTATCCGTGCAGGCTGTCCTCCTTAGAACCTCCACAGATGAGGAGGCCCAGGCCTCTTGGAGAAGCAAGTGGTAGGATTTATCACTGCTGACAGTCTGCAGATATGTGAGTGAATGACTCAGATGGTCGTGCCATGGAGCGCACCTCATAACCTGGGCCAGGGACACGAGCTTTGCATCATTTACACTGCTGAGCACAATATCTGTAACTATAATCAGGTGCTATTGTAAGAAGAGGGAGAAGCATGAAGAAGAAAAGGAGGAGGAGGAAGAGGAGGAGGAGAGTTCATTCATCCATCCGTTCATCTATTCATCCATCCTTCCAAGTCATGCTCAGTGATCTCACTGTGTGACCTACACCACAGAGAGACTCCAGGGATGAAGAAAGAAGGTTCCAGGAGCACACGGACTCGCTTGTCGTTCTTCTGACTCATGAATCCCAAGTGCCCATCAAGCATCTCCTGTCAAATCCCATTCAGATGTTCATGGTCTACACCTGTGCCCTAGCTACATGCCTTTAGGGGTAGAGTGTTAACTGACTCCATGTTCCCACGGTTCACAGCACTGTCTTAGGAGCTAAACAGATGCTCAATATACACTAGCTAAAGATCAATCCATCTACTGATACTACGTTCCCAATTCTCCAACTGTATGAAGAAGTTACATTTTGGAAAATACTGCACTTAAAGAACTCACCCAGGCAAAAAGAGAGCGGGCGAACTCCGTCAATGCTCCTCTGGTCTTTACCATGTGACAGGCACCGGGCTTGGTCACTTAGTCCTCAGCAGCCCCATGAAGATTAATGTTATCTCCACTGCAGATCTCGACTCAGTGCAGATTCTCCAGGTCTCATGGTTGCAGAGGATGGTGCTGGGTGTTTAGCTCATGTCAGGAAGCCTTTCCAGCCACTGAGGTGATTCTCACACTGAAGACACAAATCAGAAGGCATTTGTTTTCAGGACTTCTGAGAAGCCTGCTTCTAAGAAATCTCTCTCCTTGGAAGATCATCCCACACAAACCACCCCTTCCAAGGCTCATGGACTTTTGTGGAAGAGGTTGGCAAAAAGAATGTGAGAGCCGGAGGAAGGGGTGGAATGTTAACTGGAAATGATCTCCGACCACTATGGTAGTGAACTACAGCCACATCTCCTTCTCACACTCATCAAGGAGTGGAGGGGGGTGTCAGTCACCCCTCCCACCCAGTCAGTCAACCTTAGCTGCATGTGGGGGAAGGGACAAAGGCTATATACCCTAGAACACCAGAGGCACCTCTCTCACCATTTGTGTGGCTGTCGGGAGGTCACAGGATCTGTTTTTGAGTGTGGACTTTATGGCACAGCATAAATGTGGGGCATTCACTCTTTTGTAAAGAAACTCCTACCCTATGCTCTGTTAAAAAAATAAATATTTTTTTTAAAAAGAAATCTCTCTCTTCTCCCCTCCTCCCCTTCTCCATCTCCCTCCCCCCTCCACTCTCCATTACTGGTAGTGCCGTGGCTCACACCCAGGGCCCTGCATTTGCTAGGCAAGTGCTTTATCAGTGACCTATTGGTTTCTCTGTGTCTGACTATGGGGCTCAGACTAGTTGTAATTCATAGTCTCCTGTCTCCGCCTCCCGACGGCTGGGCTTACAAGTTTGGGCCACCACATCAGGTGCTCAAAGAATGAACACTTCTCAAAGTGCAGGTTTGAGTCTTCTGTGGTCCTAGTGCGTGGGGCCTTCCTTCATGACTTGCATGTATCCAGGAAGCTGTCTCTCACACACTGCTCCTGAACCCATGGAGAAGCACTGCAGGCAATGTTCCCAGTGCCGAAGAGGATGCTACAAGGCCCTGGACTTAGGACAAGTCAGGTAAAACTTCTCAAGAAGGCCTAAAGATTGAAAACGCAGATAATACTCTGCACAAAACTGCCACTGTCATTTCTGTATTTTGAGAACAGGAGTCACGTGAAGCTGAGCTCAGGGACACAGAAGCACAGATGGGTGGCGTGGGTCTGTCTCTTGTGATAACGAACAGCTCATCTTGGCCCCTTTCCTTGCTGTGGTGAGCAGAAGGAACAGGGCTGAGGGGCAACCGGACCTGATGGTAACACGCCACATTACTCTGGGTGACCTTGACTTCTAAAGACTTCATTTGCACCCACGGCCCTTCTGCAGAGAGGCTGTGGGCGGCAGCATTGAAAAAGATGATGCAACTACTTATTAAAAGAAACTCTTGCTAGAAATTATCCTTTGATTGGTGGGACTCCTTATAAGAGTTCCAGGAACCCAGAAGTTTCTGGATAGCATATGTGGGTCTGCGAGTGGAGATGCTGTTTATCTGACAAAGACTTCTATCCACATCCTGGGGACTGTACAGTTGGAAGTAGAACTCTGGGGTGATGTGTGATGTCATGAGCCAGTATTTGTCCTCAGTTTAAACAAGGAGAACGAGGCTTCTGAAGGGGCAAGGTCACTTGTTAAAGGTCACCTTGTGGCTCAGGGGTTCAGGACAGATGGGATGCAGCCAGGTCCTCACACTTTACCGGGTCCACTCCCTCATCCCCATTTGCTCCTGCTCCCCACCATCCTGGCTTCTGGTCTTACTCGGCCCTCTGGCTCCTGGCTTTGCTCCTACTAGAGTGAACAGTCATTGTCTTTTCCTACAAGAGGCTCAGGCGTGGGGACACATAAACATGACAGGAGACGCACACATAGGGTCAGGCAGGCGTCACATGGGTAGACTCAAACTCTAATATGCAGACCTCTATGTATAGAAAATGGCTGCTGCCTGAAAACTGGTTGAAACGGGTTGGAAATGGTGGTTATCATGAAGCCACTTTGAAAACCCCTTGGAGGAGACCATAAATTAGAACAGATGTTTGATCTGACAGACTGGCCTCAATGACTACTGACTTGTGTTGATCTAGAACACTCTTCCTTCTACAACTCAGTAAACAGGGTGAGCCTCCAAAGCCATTCGCCACTTTGCCTTCACCCCTACAGAAGATAGGCCTGTCCGTGTGTGTTCCCAGTGCTGGACTGTCATAAAAAGAAAAAAACAATAGCTAATAAGCAGGAGACACCACCTCCACCAGCACTGAACACCCAGCCAGGGGATCTCAAGCTTGCCATTGTGTCCAAGACCAGTGTTAGCCTGGGAGGTGGGAACTTCTTTTAACTGTGTGTGTGTGTGTGTGTGTGTGTGTGTGTGTCTGTGTGTGTGTGTGTAAAAAATGTGTGTGTGTGTGTGTGTGTGTGTGTGTGTGAGAGAGAGAGAGAGAGAGAGAGAGAGAGAGAGAGAGAGAGAGAAGTGTGTGTGTGTATGGTGTGTGTGATGTGTGTGATATGCATAGTGTATGTGATATGTGTGTGATGTGTGTGTGATGTGTGTAATGTACCTGATGTCTGTGGTGTGTGTGATATATGTGATGTGAACAATGAGTATGTATGTGATGAGTGTATATGTGTGTGAATATGTGTTTATGGCCTGTGTATGTGATGTGTGTGATGTGTATAATGTATATGATGTATGTGTGTGATATATGTGATGTGAACAATGAGTATGTATGTGATGAGTGTGTATGTGTGTGAATATGTGTTTATGGTCTGTGTATGTGATGTGTGTGATGTGTATAATGTATATGATGTATGTGTGTGATATATGTGATGTATACAATCTGTGCATATGTGATGTGTGTATGTGATATGTGTGATGTTTCTGTGATGTGTCTGCAATGTGTATGATGTGTGTAGTATGTGATATGTGTATATGAGATGAGGGTGTTATGTCTGTGCATGTGATGCATGTATGTGATAAATGTGTATGTGATGTGTTTATGTGATGAGTGTGTGTGATATGTATGTGGATGATTTGTACAGTGTGTGATGTCTCTGTGATATGTGTGTGATGTGCGTTCATGTATGTGATATGTGTATGTGATAAATGTGAGTGTGATCCATGTGTGGTGTGGGATATGTCTGTGATGTAGATAATGTGTCTGTGTGTTTGTGATGTGAGTGTGCATGCCCGTGCTGTGGTACGGATGTGGCGGTCAGAGGACAGCTGCAGGTCCTGTCCTAGTCTGCCGAGCTGTTTGAGGTGGGTCTCTGTCATTTTCTTGCTGTGCTGTGTGTTGGGCCAGCTGGCCTGGGAGCCTCTGGAGAGACGCTCCTGTCTCTGTCCCCCATCTCCCTGTAGGAGTTCTCTGCTTACAAACCTGTGCTACCATGCCTGGCCTCATATAGGTTCTGGGTACTCGAGTCAGGTCTTCACAGTTGTCTAGGTGAGTGCTATGCCCACTGAGCCATACCCCGGCCCCAAGACAGAAGGCTGTTTATTCTACTTTACAGGTTAGACAGGCACAGGGAAATCAGGGAACTTGGTCAGAGCCTACAGGGCAGTGTAGCCCAGGCTCGCTCCACCTTTGTCCTCTTCTCGTTTCAGCTTCCTGTTCACAGACACCTTCCTCTGTCTACCCGCAGCTCCACGAATCCTCCAGGACTCTGCTCACACTTTCTCCTTCAGTGTTCTCCTTTTCACTTGAGTGTGAGCATCTGAAGCAGGAAGAGAAGAAAGAGCTTCACACACAGTGGGGACTCGTGCGTCTGTCACACACAGTAGGGACTCGAGTGTCTGTCACACACAGTGGGGACTCGTGCGTCTGTCACACACAGTGGGAACTCGAGCGTCTGTCACACACAGTGGGGACTCATACATTCGTGTGCATGTGACAATGGTCTTTTGGAAATCCTTGATGCTAGAGCCTTTTGACATCACCGAGAGCCATCATGTTATGAAGGGGACAGACTCAGGGCCTTGTGGTGGAGGAAGCACATGGCAGAATGATTCTCTTTCTTCCTTTCCTTTTTAATTTGTTCTTTAGCTCACAACTTCACCCTCTAAATCATGACTGTCACTAAGTGTCACTGGGCTTTTCCCAAAACAAGACACTTGACTCTGATTGCTTCCAATTACCTCTTCACTTGATGTGAATCAAATCAAGACATCACTGCCTCACCTCCTCAGACCCCATGACCTCATCCCTTGAAAAACTCATTGGCGTGGCCAACTACAGCAGTAACAAGATGGCCCCACATGCTTCCTACAGGGTAGGGTGGGCCATGGCATCAGAAGAGATGTCCTGACGCACCCAGAAGGCTGTCAGCAGACAGAGGGACTTGGGTGATCTTGGAGGGAGATGGTGAGAAGGAGGGTAGTTGAGGCAGTAGACAGCAGAGGATAAGTGGGATTGTAACCCACGGTTACTTCTTAGATTATGAAGTATGTATGAAGCCCCCAAATGAAAGAAACTATAATTAAATAATTATGGGACACCAAATGTCACAATGTGCATTTGTACATGGAAAGTACAAGGAAGAAATAGACTCTGTTGGCACCTGGCATATTGCACCTTTACTGGCTGCTGGGGCAGGAACTGATACCTGCATGTGAATAACAATTCTCTACTACTTCCTTGGCAATAGAATTCAAATGTTATTCATTTGGCAGTTACTCTCATTAAAACGATACATTTCCCAGCATCTCTTGCAGCTAAAGATGGTCATGAGAATACGCTCTTGGCCGTGAAATAAAAAAACAAGTGTCCTAAGAGACTTTAGGGAAGACTGCTTCAAGGAAGCCCATTGAGCTAAGACAAGTTCTGTTTTGTTCATCACACTTTCCACATCCTTTCCCGTGTCTTGGGATGTAAATGTGATGCCTCCATCTTTAGAAACCTTGAGAGAAGTGGCTGAAGATGAAAGACGCTGCTAAGCCTGGTGGAGACAGAACTGAGAGTTGGTTCCTTATCACACAGCTGTATTCATACGTTTTTCATGGCTAACAGAACACTTGAGACATGCTAACTTCATAAGCAGACTTATTTACCTCAGAGTTTCAAAGGATTTAAGTCCAAACAGTAAGGTGCAGGCTCTTAGAAGCACCTACCTGTGTCTATTTATGATGGATGGCAATGGTAGGTGCCCATGGGGAGAGAGCTCGTGTCACTGAGCAAGAAGAGAGACAACTCAAGGACTGGTCTCAATCTTGTAACCACTTGTCCTTCTGAGAACTCAGTGCTCCCCAAAACGACTTAAAGACCCCCCCCAGATCCTCCTCTTATAGGACCCACCACTTCCAAACACCATCCTACTGGGACCAGTCTCCCAACACAAGAGCCATGGAGGCACACTGGAACCAGACAGCAACCTTGGCACCAGCCTGGCACTGTGGACCTTGCTTTGACTCCAATGAAAATGAAATTCTGGGCTATCTATTTTACTAGCACTGAAACCCAGCACCTGATTGAATTAACTTCCAAAGCTCCATTCCCCAGATTCTTATCACAACCTTTAGAATTCACATTGACTACTACTGACCTGACCCAGTCTTTGATATCTACACTGATGGAGGGAAACTGAGGCCTGGAGAATGGAGGTGGCATGTCAGTGGGAACATGGCTGTTGACGTATACAACTGGAAACTAAATCCATCAACTCGGGCATGTTTCCTATATTCTTAAGACCTACGTCATGCATGTTTTCTAGACCAAGCCAAAAGTCACGTCAGAGATAGTGTATAAGAGCAAGGCTTGGATTAGAGTCCTTTGAGGGCTTTGGAGAAAAACTTCTAGCACCTAAGACAGAAAGGGGGATACTTGGGGTGACCCTGCACTGGGCTACTTGCCACTGGGCATTTGAGGGGGGTCCTGAAGACTCCTGTCACGGAGGCGGGGTGTGACATTCTCTAAAAGGGAACTGTTAGCCAGAACTATACATCTGTCTCCTCTCCTTTCAACATATAAATTAGGAAGGCTTTCAAGTCGTTGGTCCTGCAAGAGCACAGCCATGGGTGGATTGCAGCATCCTGTCAGCTTGCTTCAGAGTCCACAGACCATCAAAACACCTCCAGGAAACTAGAAGTTGCAACAGAGGCAAAAATGCAGTCCTTGTTTAATGTTGGCCTTGCATTAAACACATCTGCTTTCAAACGTCACTGCTACAGACTCTTCCCATCCTGCCTTGTCCAGCTTGGGTGTGCGTGAACATGGGTGGACAGCACATACACACAAGTGCGCTCGCGCGCACACACACACACACACACACACACACACACACACACACACACAACCTGCCTGGCTGAAGTGGAAACAGAAAGAAGGCAGATAGCGTCACTAATTACTCCCCATTGTTAGACAAATCTTTAAATTATGATATTGTTACCCAAGGGCTTGCTGACAGGATTCTTCAGTTCCTTTCCACCCTGGCATGAATCCAAGGCTTCTACTCTTCTTTCTTTTGAATCTTGCAATTCATTCAGCAAAACTTCCCATCGGTAAACGAATGTGTCTAAACCCCTCTTATGCCATGTCACGCCAAGGTCCCTTCACCATCAAGTCACTCTTTCAAGTAGTTCAATTCCGGATCCTTGTTCTGTGCATGCGCTATGTCCTCTGAGCATCTCTCCTAGGCACTTGGGGAAACTTTCTTCATATTAACTCTTTGGGGTTTGCTCAAATCCTGTGTGGGCATTTCAGTGCTGAATCCTGAAGTTCATGAGTTGGCCTTGAGGAAGAGCAGGTGGTTCTAAGGCCTTTTTCCTCTCCTCTTGCAGGGGTTGAAGTTAGAGGCCATTGCAAGCAATCCCCATTTCTCTCTGTGGGCTGACACAAAGGTTTACATCCTGCTGTGTATCACAGATTCGTGAGGGCTGAGTGGTGTGTTTGCTGCAAGCCAGGAGCTGGCGGAATTCCAATCCCTGCATGCATACATGTTGTGATCTTTTTCATAAAGTTTTATTGGAACACATCTGTACCATTCATTCACGTGCTGTCTGTGACCTCTTTTGCATTCATGTTAGTCAATGTTTTGGCACTAGAACAGATACTGGGGGTAATGAACTTGTAGAAAGCAAAGGTTTATTTGTTTATCTCATGCTTCCATGATCTAGCTAGCCCTCAGTCAAGTGGATGGACCCATTGTTTTGAGACCTCAGGTGGGAATGGGCAGATTATAATGTCAGAGCCTATGAAGGAGGAGGAGGAGGAGGAGGAAGAGGAGGAGGAGGAGGAAGAGGAAGAGGAAGAGGAGGGGAGGGAGAAAGAGAGAGGGAGAGAGAGGAGAGAGAGAGAAAGAGAGAGAGAGACTATGATCCCACAATCTCTTTGGGGCTCAGTGGCCTGAAGACCTCCACTAGGTTCACATCCTAAAGACTCCACCACCTCTCCAAACCACCTCTCTGGGCACTAAACCTTCAACACATAGGTCTCTGAGGGATCCTGACAATCCAAGCTGCACCAGCATCCATAATGGAGTTGGGTAGCTGTGATAAGAAAGTCTATGATATTTAATACCTACTTTTCTGCAGAGGAAGCCAGCTGACCCTTTCCTTGACTGGCCTGTGAGTTCATTCTCTTTGCTCTGGCAGCCTGTCCATTCTGCTGGCAGGTGATGACTCACACATGAACGGTCTTTCTCACCAGCCAGCCTTTGATGTCAAGTTCAAGATCCATTAATATTCTGTTGGCCAGAAATCACTCATGTGACCTCTCAGGGATACTAAACATGGAACCTGTGTTTGTGCTCTGGTCACGATCCAGGATGCAAGTATAGCTCAGACTCCACATCACTTGTTCTGGGACTCCAACAGCTGTATCCAGAAAGCTGTGGCTCCCACAGGTCTTTCTTCTGCCACGCCTCCCTTTCCCTCACAGACCCTCCTGCTCTGCCCCGCCCTGCTCAGCCTCGGATTTGGGCACTCTTGTTGGAACCGTTCCCTCTTGCCTTCAGAACTTGGCTCTTCATCTTTCTTTTCCCTGTAATGACAGACCCATTCTGCTTCAACAACTTTTGAGTTTTCCTGGACTAGTGACCAATTCTCCTGTGATCTGAACAAAAGACGGTCTCAGCCGCCCATGTATCATCCGGACCTTTCTACGGTTCCAGACTTCTGATGTTGCTGTCCTGTCCACCCCCATTGTGTGTCCTTCTGTCCAGCAGCCCTGCATTTACCCACGCCATAGCCATGTGATCGGCTACAACACCTGCATCCCATCCCATGGGCATCACTAGAAGGATCACCTTTTTTCTTCCATGGGTCCTAGAATGACTGTTTTCCCTGCCACAGAGGCAGCATTGTTTGAAATGGATCAATCTGTGAGTGCTTGCTGAATTCCACACATTTACACACCTAGCCATCGTGAACCTTTCTTTCCTTTGGGCTGAGAACAATACTATTTGGTTACATTCCTCTTATTGAGTATTGCTTCTGTGGGAACATTCTGTGTCTCCTTTAGCATGTCCAGTCCTCAAATCTGAGTCCTTGTTAGCTGTCATATCATGGAGCACAGGGCAGATGCTCAGTGACTCTGCAATTGATCAAGAGATGGATGAACCATGATGCCATACTCTTTCTTGTGGATTCTGGCCCACGCACATGCTCCCAGTCTCTTATGGCTTTCTTCAGGTAGGATATTAATTCTAGAATGAGAAATGTCTTTCTCTCTTAAAAAGGGTTTGAAAGGCTTTAAATCAAGAGCCAAGAAGATTCAAGGTTAAGTAAGAGCTTATGTCCCTAAGCAAGGCAGCTCTCTCTGCCTTTTTATGCACAGGCAGGAATTAAGGCACTAATACAAGGATGAATAACGTGGACTTAGCTGTAATATGAAGAGACAAGAAAAAAAGAAAAGCCTGGACGCTGAAGGGAGAAACGTTGGAACGTCACAGCACTCACCAAGTGCACGTGAGTGACATGATCAGGACATTTCTCCTCTCTGAACACGGGTATCGGTTCAGTAATCAAAGCTTCTCATTGGTGCCAAAGGAAGGATGTGATTTCAAGGCCTCACTTGATGAATGATTCAGATACACGACACTAAGTATTGACCCATTGGAAACATAGGTTTTCCAGTTTTCTTTCAGCTCTGGGAACTTTGACTGCAAACCCCGCCATGTCCTAGGAATTCTGGTCGGAGCATCTTGCTGCACTTGCTGGGCTTGGCAGAGAGCAGCTCTGAATCATCTATGTGCCCCTGCGACATTACCTATCTTCGCCTTGTAGGCAGATGGTCTGGAGGCGTGCTTTCTTCTTACCTCAGACCCAAGACAAGGACTGATAGCTTTGGGTATACTAAGTCAATGATCTCAGGTATGACACAACATCAAGCCAGTGCCTACCATGGTCAACTACGATGTTTCTGGCAACCCTGGGATCAGAATGACAATTCCCAGATTCACCCTGGTAGAAGGGTGAGAAAGCTTGTGTGCATATCCTCTGCTCCTCCTTCCTTTATTGGCTGAACGCTGGTCTCTGCCTCACTCTCATTGGCTGAGTGGTGGTCTCTGCCTCACTCTCAAGGTCTTCCTCTTATGCTAGACTGGAAAAGCTATACCCCATCAGAGCAGAGGGAGATCCAGCAAGTAGCATTACCAGGAGGGAGGTGAACTTCAAGTGGATCTGAGCAGACCACCAGCATGGGGTATACCCATGTATTATGTTCTCTTTTGACCCTGAAAGGAAGCCAAAGATGACCTGGAACTCCTGAACCTCCTGCCTCTGTGTACTGGGTTTACAGGCATGCACCGCCATGCTCAGTTTACATAGTGCTGGGACCCAAACCCCAGAGCAGGGTGAAACTGGCTATCAGATAAAATACACACATCATCTATTTGCTGATAGTGTTCTAAAATGTGCCAGGCAACCAAGTTACTTAATGAAAGGACTCAAGTTATCTTTGTAGCTTGGACTCTATTGCTCCTTACCTTGTTCTGCTGGTAGACTCTGAAAATGTCTTTCTGTTCATAATGTCTGTAGATATTATCTTGTGGCTATCTACTGACTTGTTTCTGTTAGTGAGCTGTGTAATTCCTGTGAGAAATGGACTGTGTTTAATCCTAAGATTGTGCCTGGACATCAAAGAGTCTCAGAAAGTGTTACGGGAATGGAATATCATGGATGTATGGATGAATGGAATGGGTGGATGGATGGATGGATGAATGGGAAGATGGGAAGATGGGAAGATGGATAGGAAGATGTAAGGATGGATAGAAGATGATTAAGATTAGTAGATGGATGATGGGATGGATGGGAAGATGGAAAGATGGATAGGAAGATATAAGGATGGATAGATGGATGATTAAGATTAGTAGATGGATGATGGGATGGGTGGGTGGATAGATGGAAAGATGGATGAAAGATGAATGGATGCACTGATGTATGGACAGGATGAATAGAAGCAAGGTGGAAGAGTAGAGTAACTGGATAGATGAATGGATGAGATGGATGGACAGGCAAATGGAATGGAGGATGGATGTGTGGATGAATGGAAAAGATGGATGGAAGAGTCAGTAGATGAGCACTTGGATGGGTAGATACATAGGTACCCAGATAGATGGAGAAATGGATTTATAGATGGATGGGTTGTTGGATGGTTGGCTAGACGGATATAGAGAAAAGTAGATGGATGAATGGATGTGTGGCTGGATAAATAGAAGCATAGATGGAAGCCTGTGTACAGAGAGGCAAATGATTAATCGACAGGAAGATCAGTGGATGGGACTCTGGCTTGGTGAGAAAATAATAAAATAAATGATTAATGAATGAGTGAGGCCAGGTGCTTAAATTAGTTATTCCCGAAGTTCTCATCATCTGAGATCTCTTTGATGACAAAAAGATTAAATATGTAATTTAACAGTAAAAATATACAAATCCAAATTTACATAAAAAGTGGACTTCAGCCCCTTTGGAGAGACAGACAAAAGTCTGGAAATCTGTCTGTCTTTGAGTCATAACCTCACAGATTTTTTTAAAAGTAGAATTAAAAGGAATTTGGAAAAACATTGCAGTTTAGGGCTTAAAAAAAAACTTAAAAACTTGAAACACTTCTATCCTCCCTCTCTTTTTTCAAAGTTGTGTGTGTGTGTGTGTGTATGTGTGTGTACAACATGTGCGTATGCACAGACGTCTATGTGCATGTGCATGTGTGTGGTCCTCACGTGTGTATGATACATAGGTACATGTATGTATAATTGTGTGTGAGGGTGTGTGTGCACAAATGTCTAGGCACCTGTGCAGGAAAGTTGTTGGATGTCCTTCTCTCTTCCTCTCCTCCACTTCTTGTTGGGACAGGGTCTCTAATTGCACCTGGAGAGGCCAGGTCCAGAAGTCTGGCTGGCCAGCAAGCCCAGGGATCCTCCCGCCTCTGCCTCCTCAGGGCTGGGCTGCCAGGTAGATGCCACCACACCCAGTTCTTTTTGGGCAGGTGCTGAAGGAAGAATTCAGATAATGATTACGACTGTGCTGTGAGAACTTTATCCACTTTTTCCAGTTACAAGTGTATTAACTAAGTGTATTTAGAAGTGCTTCACTGTATAAATGATTCCCATTTTATAGATGAGATAATAAGGTGCAGAGAGTGAATTTAGCAGTGGAGACAGCATGGGCTTTCTGTTCAGACGCTCTGCCTACACTAGATGTTGGAGTCTTACTCATTAAGCAAATGTCAAATAATTTCCTTTCCATCATTTGATCCTGAGCGGAGTCTGATGAATGGAGGATGACCATCTTTGCATGTCATTTTCTGTGTGATATTAAACTGGTCTCTGTGGACTCCCATTTATTAAATTTCTCATCTTTTTTCACTTAGCAATTCATTCCCCCGGGACTTTTTTACAATATTTTTAAGCTGAAAATACAACATTATTTTTGCATCTAGAAATCCCAAGGTTTCTTTCAGATGGTTTTTAATCTTCAGTCTGCAATATCTATCCCTTAGAAAGTCTTCACCAGGTGAAATTATCTCCAGGAGGGAAACTGACAGTGGCTCGGCTGTGTGGGGCAGTGTTCCCAGCTCCCGCAGTCTTGTGTGCCTGGCTTCTGGCTTGGTTTATACTCCTGGGCTTCAGGGGAGAGTGTGTCAGGGCTTTATCTCCCCAGTACCCCACAGAGAACCCAGTATGGAGGAGGTGCTCAGTAAAGGCTGGACAAATGACCACAGTGACATTCTCCTCTCCTTCCATGGCTCAGAACTTGAACAGCTTCTGCAAATATGGCCTCGGTGAGAGTGGCTCTATGAAATTCTGGAAAAGGCTGGGACTGAGCTGTGTGCATCACAAAGGACCGGGAAGTAGGAAGTCTCCTGGAAGAATGGAGAGAACATGGGCTGTGTACAAAGCTCTGTTCAAGGTCAGAGACTGAATCTAATACAGGGTCTGACCTTGGACTTGGCCCCGTTAAGTCTTAGTACCAGCCTTTGTTTCTTTTCCTGTTGCTGTGTTAAAATACCCTGACCAAAGCAGCTTAAGGGAGGAAGGGCTTATTCCACTCACTGTTCAAGGCATAGTTCACCACAGCAAAGAAGGCAGCAAGAGGCCGAAGCAGGTGGTCTCATCCCACCCACAGTTAAGAGGCAGAGAGCAATAAGAACATGCTCGCTCAATGATTTCTCCATCTTCTGCAGTCCAGGAGCCTCTGTTAGGGACTGGTCTCACCCACAATTAAGACGGGTCTTCCCACATCTCCCACATCAATTAATGTAATCAAGATAATCCCCATAGGCATGCCCAGAGGCCCATCTCCCAGGTGACTCCAGATCCTGTCAAGTTGACACTCAGTACTAACTGTCACATACCCTTCTTTGTAACATGTAAGTAATTGGTTTTGCTTTACATTCAGCAAATAAAACTTGTATTTAAAAACTGGAAAAATACAAGTTTTAGTAGAAGTATGTCTTGAGCTACATTTGGGACATTCTTATATGTATTTAAAGTCACTGACCTGAAATCTCAACTTCCTGGTCTCCTGTATTTTCTGGTAATCGGTTAAAATCTTCCACGTAACGTGCCTGCATGTGATGTGTGCTCAGTAGTGTTCACTGTTATTTTATAATGCGTGCCCGATGCAGGGTAACTCCCCTTACTCTTCTGCTTTTGAAATGATCTTCCTTCCTTCCATACGCCTCCTCACCACCCCTCCTCACTCTCTGCCTTTTAATATACATTGAGATGTCAGAAGGGGTCTTGGATTTAAAAAGGGAGCAAACAGCTGCCATGGAAAGGACTCGCTGTCAGTTCCCATGAATGCTGAGCTAATAGGCCTATTAATAATGAGCTTTATTATGGAAGGCCACTTACGTTAATAATTCTCTGTATTTGGTGGTTGATACTGTGACATTTATACTGAGCTGAACGATGTGTGTATGTGTGTGTGTGTGTGTGTGTGTGTGTGTGTGTGTACATGTGTTTAAAGCCATTAGCTCTCTTTTACTCTGAATACCGCTGGCTCCAAATGCAGCGTATTTAACACACACCACACACTCTCATCTAGTCTTTCTCTGGCTGTCTTTTAACTCCTAAGCTTAGGAGACATTGCAGAGCTGAGGAATGCATGGGGTCCAGGCCAGGGAGGAGGCTGGATACCAGCTTTTACCTTTTTGTAAAACAAGATGAGATGGTCGGTCCTGTCCCCAACCCCTGCCCTGTCAGGCTTGTGAACACTTATGGGAGATTTAATCTGGTTTTCACAGTAGGATTTCTCACCATAGCAGCTAGATTGTGACAGGGCCTAATTAGCACTTTTGGTCTTCTCTCTGCCTCTTATATTTGAGGACAAGTTCTGAGCAGTAGGGGAAGTTTAACTAGGCCCAGATTAAGAAGTCTAGCTCTGGCTATGGAGTTCAACATTGCCTATTTGAGAGGAAGGAGTTTGGTCAAGAAGGAAGAGTTTATTAACATGGCCGCAATTCCAAGCAAGTGGCAGTGTAATCTATGTATTTAAATGGCTCCATTCAAGGAGGCTTTAGTCCCAACCAGCATCTCCCGGAGTGACTCAGCTCAGTAACCAGTGTCCTTCCCATTACAATACACTGAAGTTTCCTCAGTGCCGTTTACCAGCTCAGCCCACACTACCCAAACGGAAGGTCAGAGTGCTCAGGACACAACACATCAAGGCTATGGCTATTATATTCTATGGTCCTATAAGCTTGGGATCATACCAGAGACTCCACTGTTGTTAATGTGCCAGGTTATTCTGTGACCCACAGATATGGTGCAGACGAGTCATGAAGGCATCCATCGCCCTGGAACTTGCCAGAAATAGAGACCCTTATGGTGTGGGGAAATGGCTCAGCCCTGCAAGCATGAGGACCTGTGTTTGGTCCTCAGCAACCACCTACAATGTCAGATATAATGGCATGTGCCTGTAATCTTGGCAACAGGGAGGCAGAGGCAGAGAATCCCCAGAGCTCACAGCCAAGTCAGACTAGCCACATGAGTGAGCTGCAGGTTCAGCAGACACCCTGTCTTAAATAAATAAGGTGGCAGGGATGAAGCTTTGAGGTCAGCAATAGCTTGATTTCTCCATGTTCTACGCTAATGGATAACAAAATAATCATCAGTCTCACTCACCTGTGAATCCTGTGGGCTGAAGTGATGACCAGCCTTGGGAAGCTTGCTCACTGTCACAATAGTGGCAGGAATGTCATGAAAGCAACCAACCACTTTCTGATTGGATTTTAAGGCACAGTGCACAAGATGAAACCTCTGATTGACAGTTATCAGGGGCAAGAACCTGTGTAAGCAGGCATAGGCCCTAGGGGAAACCGCTACTGTTTTCTACAAAAATGGACTTCCTGTGATACCCACAGATTACCCCATCTCTCACCCTTCATCAGAAAAGCTTTTTTCTATAGTTGATGGCATTTAACACAGAGACCCACATCTGGTCAAGTTGAAGAGAATAAGAGTCACCTATATCACACACCCTCCTCCCAAGACTCAGGGATCATCATGAAAGAAGGGGCAAAAAGACTGTAAGAGCCAGAGGTGGCAGTTGACCACAAAGAAAGTGTTTTCTGGACACAACAGAACAGTGGCACATATGAACTTCCAGTCTTGTGACAGAATGCACAGACTCAAACCGACAAACTCCCAGCATGGAAACAAGAGATGGGCAGGAAGGCCCATTCTTAGCTGAAGAATTATTGGCCATTAGTAGCTGCTGGGAGAGGGGGATTCAGTTTTTCTTAAGGGTGTGGCCTCTCGTAGGTCAGCCATGCTCCAGTGGATGACCTGGGCTTGGTAGATTCATAATGGGGAAAAAAAGAGGACACAAAGTTGGGTACGGAGGGAAGGGGTCTGGATCTGGGAGAATTTGTGGCTGGGGAGTGAACAAAATCAAAACACATTGCAGGAATTTCTCAGAATTAATAAAAATGAACATCAAATTTAAAGAAAATCACAAGTAGCAGCTACAGTAAGAGTAGAGGAGTCTGCATTTCAAAGACAACAGACAAGATGGAGCGCAGTGAGGGAGACACCCAAGCCCGCCCTCAGCTTCCCCACACAGCTACCTGCACACGTGTGCACCCTGCACACAAATACGTGCATTCTTATACACACACATTTATACAGGTAAATAGAAGACTCTTGGGCTGAATTAGAAGCCTTGCATTGAGAGAAGCAAGGACTGAGGAGACGGTCAGGGGGCAAAGTGCTTGCCCTGCAAGGCATGAAGATCTAAGTTTTGATCACCAACACCCACATAAAATCTAGGCATGATAGGTGGAGCTTGTAACCCCAGAGCTGGGGTAAAGAAGGCAGATCCCAGGGGCATGCAGCCAGGCTAGATGAACTGCTGATCCAGGTTCAATGAGAGACCCTCTCTCTCAAAATATAAGTTGGAAGGTAATAGGTGAGGACACTTGACATTTACCCCTCTTTTTGCTACATATACCCCCATGGATGAGGTCTCTGCCTCTCTCTCTCTCTCTCTCTCTCTCTCATTAGATGCTCCACAACAGAAGTCCAAAACTCACAGCTGGTTCATTATTCAATATGACCTTCATGAAATCACCTCCCCTCACTGAGTGCATCTCAGCAGCATGGACATTCAGGACTGAAGTTTCACCTGCAGCTTCAAAGCAGGATAAAGCCTCTCTGTCCACGTGCAAGTCTAAGGCCATGCTCTCGAATCAAAGCAGTAATTTGCTCCAGTTAGCTTCTCCGTAGGCTCCACTCACACCCGCCCCTGCTTACTTAGAACAATCAGTGGGTTAATGTCAAGGCCAAGGGTGCATATATAAAGTACCTGATAATTATATATGTATTTTAAAAATATATTCAAACTAAACTGCTCATAAAAGATTGAGCTAGATGAATTCTCTTAATAAGTGGTTAAAACATCTTAAGAGTTTCCGGAGCTATTTGGCTGCTCAAAACGTTTTCAATAAGATGGTCTGATGAGGGAAGAACCACTTTTATCAAATATTAAGCTACTGTAAATTTACTGTAATTGAATAATTTGCCTCTTAGCTTTGGTTCACTAAGACTGTAGTGAGGTTTTCATCCCTAAGTGATTGCTCCACAGTCTATTTCAATCTGTGTCACGTCAGGCAAGGCTCATCTGCAGCTCCGTTGAAGATTCAGTCATTTCCAAGCCAAGGGACCCTGTAAATGGTCTGGATGATTGACCATAAAGTATGTACATACTTAGTTATATTAAACTGTGATTAGGCTCTCCACTTCCATATTTAAACTCTGAGTCATTTGCAGAGCCTCCCTGACTTTTATGGAAGTGCTAATGTGAATTCCACGGGGCTTTTTCTAGGGATCGAAGCTTAGGCAGACCTTTTGGCTCAGGTTGCATCAATACTACAGAAGTGAAGTAACAAAAATTGAGAAGAGCCCAGACACCAGTTGGAAGAAGAAGGAATCGATGTCTGCATCTATAAATTATGCTGCAAGACAAAACTGAGTCCCAAAGCCCCTGAGTTTTGAAAGAGAAGATCTGTGTCCCCATCTCTTAAGAGACACTGACGGTGATTTTGACACCTTTCTTCAAAAAAAAAAAAGTTGTTCTTGTGTTTCTTGGGCAGCATGTGTGCCGTGCGTGTACACGTTCACGTGCTGGTGTGAAGACCAGAGGGGGGTCGGGGGGCCTGATCTTCTGCTCTCTATTTTGTTCCCTTGAGACAGGTATCTCATTGAACCTGGAGTTAAACTGGTAGTCAGCAGGCCCCAACAGTCCTACAGAGCTGGGGTAGTAGCCATGTATTCAGCCTTGGCCAGCTTTTGACATGGGTACAGGGGATTTGAACTCAGGCCCTCATGCTTGCACAGCAAGGGAAGACACCTATTTAAACTTCAGTGGACTCATCTGTCAAATGAACATCATCTTGCACTGAGAGGAAAGGTAGAATTTCTAGGACAGATTTATTAACACAGGGCATCGGTACTCCTCAGTGTTACCCTTGGACCATGTGCATTCGCGTATCCCTGGGGTCTATTGAAAAGCAGAG
Organism: Nannospalax galili; assembly: GCF_000622305.1. Taxonomy (NCBI): domain Eukaryota; kingdom Metazoa; phylum Chordata; class Mammalia; order Rodentia; family Spalacidae; genus Nannospalax; species Nannospalax galili. Next base: position 6,239,279 of record NW_008360325.1, read on the forward strand.
TCCTGTCTGTTAACCGCACCCTCTTATCATCTACCTTGTAAGAATCAGGGAGTGCTAGAGAGATTCAGAGCATACAGGGCCTATGAGGAGCGAAGAATCCTTTACCTGCGTTCTCAGCCCCCCTGAAAGAAATCATTTCATTCCCCGAGCCCACACTGGTCTATCATCCCTTTTTAAAAATACTTTATTTATTTATTTTTTATGCGTATATGTTCATTGCCTGCATTATATAGGTACAATGCCCGTGGAGGACAGAAGAGAGCATTGGATCCCCTGGAACTGTCGTTATGGATGGGTGCTAGCTGCCATGTGGGTGCTGGGATTTGAACTCGGGTCTTTTGCAAGAACAGCCAGTGATCTAAACGCTGAGCCATCTTTCCGGCCCCTGCCCTTGCTTCCTGGTGGTTTAGTGGTTAGGATTCGGCACCCTCTGTCTGTATCCTCCCTTTCCGGTTTGAGTTCCTACTGATCTGTTAAAACCGAGGTCAAAATCATCTCTGCTTTAAAATGGGTTTAGACCCTGAGATGACAGAAGAGGACATGCAGCACATGCATGGCAGAGGGCAGGATGAAAAGAGGAGGGAGAAGCCAAGGTTCCCACCACCAGCGAACAAATCTCAAAACGTCCGTGAAGAAGAGCAGGACTTGCCAATAAGATATGCCTGCCTCTCACCACCTCTTTGATTGGGCTGCATCATGTAAGGCTCAAGAGAGTGACTTCCCTGGTCTGCCTGCTGAGCCACATCTGAGCTCTCAACCCATGGAACCTAGCAATGCTGTGTGTCCTCCAGCCCCTGGGTTTGCTCATTCATTGGTAGTCATAGGTAAGACAGCAAAGGGGAAATACTAAACATGCAAAAGACGTGGCTGGGGAATACCAGATGGTCCAGAGCCTCCATCACGAAAGCTCTTCCTAGTAAACCTGTAGCTCCCCTAGGGAGAAAAGACAGTGGGTGGAATCCACAGGTGTTTCATGCAGGGTCAGTCACAGAGAGGCTCTCACTCGGACTCTCCTGGGCTGACAGCATCCCATCACGTGATATCTGGCTGGGAGTGGGCTGTTAGGGAGAAGGCCACAGGAAGCCGGCTGTCAACCTCTCCCTTTCTGCTCCCAGCAGCTTCCGTTGCACTGCGGTTGTGTTTTAGAGTGCACATCAATATTTTTAATCTGCCAGCTTCCAGGGACGTTGCCTGGCTTCAGGGACAGCGAGGAGGCCTGGGTGCCCAGAAAATGCAATTTTTTTTTTGTAGTTTGTTGTTAAAAATTGTTTCCTCCCAATCACGCATTCCCTTTCATCAAACAGCTCCTGCTGTTTTATTCATAAATGCAATTATCCTCATTTTACAGATGAGGAAACTGGGTCATCAGGATGGGAGCACTTTGAATTAATAACAGGGACAGAAGCAAAGTCTGCCTCCAATGGCCAGTGGTCTCCTGTCCCTATATAGTGCACACTGTGTATGCACAGACAGACAGGCAGGCAGCGCTGTGGGTTCATACAAGCAGAGGTGTACACATACATGTTGCTCGGTTTTGCAGGCCTAGGTTCTATGCTTTGGCTGTGATAGTCCGATCTCACCTTTCCCCTGCATCCCACTAGGAACAGCCATGGAAGGGAGGCCCAAGTGAAACTCGGCAAATGTGCTTATGTGCACAGGGGCCTCGCTGGGAACAGGAGCCTGCCCGTGGGGCACATTGGCCACTGGGTACTGTGTCACTCATATCAGATAGGAGATCTCAGACCTGGAAGCATTCCTCTACAAATACCATCGCTGTTAAGAGCAAGCAAGGTTCCTGCTGTAGAGAGATTAACACGCCTTTGCCTACTAAGAATGGGGACTTAGAAAGCCTGTCCAGTTCCTGCCAGAGATTTAATCTGAGGGCAGATGCACATGGAAGCTGGTCTGGAACTGTGAAGCCTGCTCTGAAGTGTCAAAAGACACTTATTTAGTCACATTGCCCTTAACGAAAGTCATTATTAGTTCCTCGAATATGTTGAATTAACCTGGTGACGATGGTCTTCAGCAGAACTCAGCAGGCCACAGAGTCCACTTCGGGAATTTCAGTTGTGCAAAAGCAGGCCAGGCTGCGATTTCCACTCAGGAAGAAGCTGCCCAGGAGCTGCAAAAGGGCCCATAGTGGCTTTGAAACCAGGCTTCTGATGGGCTCTGTCCCTCCCCTCACCTGGGCCTGGCTTGTGTCTTTGTTATCTCCTTCCTGCCCAGTTCAAAGCCCTCTAATTTGCCTTTGATTATGGTTTCTTCTCCCAGGAGAACACAAATAACTTGCAAAGCCCAGACTACATTCTATGACCCCAACCTTTGAATTCTAGGAGGAATCAGCTCCTAGACATGCAGACAGGACCCATGGCCTGCCTCTGGCTGCCTCTCTCCCACCTCCTAATAACATCCCCTGGAGCCCAGCATCTCAGGACTTCAGTGTGCACACAATGTGTTACTCCTAAGTGCATCCGTGCCCTCAGTCCTTCCGTAGTCTGTATGGAGTTCCTTTTCCTCCCCTATATGTGCACCCCAAACTTCACCTTGACACCCAACTTCTCTTCAACAGAAAGACTCATATTATTTAGAGTCGTATTCTTCCGGTGTCTAGTGGCCAGCACTGAGTGAAACTGGTCCATGGAGGAGTGGATGTATGTCCTCAAAACTTGGTTCTGACTGCTCAGCCTACTGTGTTTCAAAGGGTTAACTGCCACTCACCTGGGGCTTCCAGGGGATTCTCCTCTCTGGTGTCAAACTGCATTACCGTTCATCTTGCCCCTGTTCTAACGACAGGGAACTGGACACATAGAAAGAAAGACCCATGGCACAATTTCTACTGATGAATATTTCAGCAGGTGCCTCTTGGCTAAGAGTCACGATGAAAGCTTGGCTTCGGGCAAATTAAGAGGGGAAGAAAGATGTTTAAGTATGTAAAGCTTTAGAGAAAGGCCCTATCGCTGAGTCCTGGACAGGGAGCCTGTGAGGGGACGAAGAGATCACAGCTGTCCTGTCCATGTTTCCTGACTTCAGGCAGGGACTGACCATGGCATCTGGAGGAGACACACTGTTCTCAAAGCCAAAGAATCGGTTGCTCCCAGGACATTCAGCATCCGTGAGATATGGCGCAGATCCAAGGCTGTACATCAGCCTATAAATCTGGGAATGTGCAGCTTCCTGGGTAAAAGGCAGGTCTGTGTGATCTACAGCAGGAGTCCAAAGCCACACGGCATTCACGTTCTTTCAGTCTCTCTGTCTTTCTGTCTTTCTTTGTCTGTCTTTGACTCTCTCTCTCTCTCTCTCTCTCTCTCTCTCTCTCTCTCTCTCTCTCTCTCTCTCTCACAAGTGCTTTCTTGTTTCCTTTTTCAGTCTTGTTCTTTGAGCTTCCCTGAATCCAACCAGGCTGGGACCAGCTGTGGACACACTGTTTTCCCACATCCCCACAAAGCCCTTGGGGAAACTTCACACACTGGGCCTGAGCGGGCTTTGCCCTCTTTGCTGGAGGAAACATACTGAGTCCCTGGGATTCCAAGACCAGAAAACACATCTGATGGACATTCCAGAATGAACCCAAATGAAACTCGCTGTGAATTGTCTCAGACCCCAAGAGCTGGGTGAACAAAAGCAAGAAACAAAAGGAAAAGCAGTGGCTGACGGGGCAGCATAGGAGAGACACGGATGGACTTCTAGGGCACTGGGTGTTCGTGAAGGAGGAAAGGAGGGGTGACGTCTAGAGCTAGGAGATTGCTTTGGGCCCTGGCCCTGGCCTAAACTATATGACTTTTCCTGTTACGTGCCTCAGTTTCTGGAAAGGAAAAGAATCACATAAGATATTTTTTTACAGTTTATTATTATTATTTATTTATATTTATTTATTTATTTTTACACCCACTTTCCAGATGGCACCCTCCCATAGCCTCCCTCCCCCCACTAGAGCCCTTATACTCTGATATCCCTCCTACTGTCTGCTGTGTTGTCGGCACCCCCAGCCATTCCCCACTACTTGCCCTTCTGGTGAATCTAGTCAGCCTATCTAGAGGTCTTTGTTTTAGCAGGGTCAGCTGTTCCTCATCTAGGGTAATCAGTTGTCAATATTCCTTTAGATAAGATTGAGGTCTGCTGTTCATTTTCCCAGTTCTATGCTGGGTTACTATCTGGGAATCCTTTTGGCCACCCTGGCCAACAACTCAAAAGAAGGTATTGCCTGTCTGGCATTGTTGCTTGTTATGTAGCCTTTAGCTATGCATATGGACTCTTATGAAATTATATTGGCACCTTTAATCTTTGGTCATACTTTCCTTTTGGGTGTTTAAGGCCATATAGTTGGTCCAGATAAACCAATTTATTTTTACTCTTAATGTCGTTTGAGGCAGATCAAGAAATATATGTCTAGATAAGGCTTATCTGAGAACAACTGGTCTTTGACAAAGATTTATCTACATGACACACAGGAATTAAAAACACCAGACTGGTGGAAGTAACCTTCTTGGGTGTTTAACAGACATACTTTGAGGCCTATAATAATTTGGTCAGAGGGACATAAAGGACACTTTTTGCTCCTTGCCCTCCTAGGTCGACTAGTTCCAGGGGACTATGAGCATCTCTCAAAATGTCCTATAATGGTGGTGGGTCACCTGTATTCTTGATCAAGGAGGCCCAGGAGACCCCACCAGATGGACTTGAACCAGTGTCCAGTCTATAAAGAGGAGGGTCAACATATAAGATATTTTTAGGTATATTATTATTGAGTTTTTGTGCATTTCATATAATAGATCTTAATCAAATTTAGAACACCCTACCCCAGATTTCATGAAGCCTTTCATATATGTTAAGGTCTATCTGGATATTGGTACCAGATGTCCCTTGGGGCAAGTTCATCCACTCGAGCCTATCTAGAGCCCTCCCTTAAAGAAGATCAAAGAAGATGAGGGCATCCAGGAGTGATCAGTTGCTAATAGTTCCTCAGTTAAGGTTGGGGTCTGCTGCCCTTTTCCCAAGTTCTATGCTGGGTTTTTGCTCATTAAAAATGGGCCATGTACATGCTGTCACCATTGTTGCAAGTTCATACGAGCAAGTTTCCAGAGGCCCGAAAGTCTGTTTCCTTATATTTGTGCATCAACCCTGGTTCTTACAATCTTTCCACCCCCTCTTCCGCAATGGTCCCTGAGCTGTGGGTGGGTGAGGTTTCATATAGGAATCCTGTCTGGGGACATGCACTCTGCTGTCCCTTATTCCCTAAAACTTGGCAAGTTGTGGCCTTCCCTGTGCATCACACTGTGTACACTGTTCATCAAAGAAGTTTCTATTTGCAACAGATAGAGGATTGCAAATTTCCACAACTGGTTACATGTAGAAACATATGTCTGAGATATGCCCAGCCCTAAGTGATACATCTATAGTAGAACCTTAGCACCTAAGGTTCATGGAACATAGCAGAGCAGGGGGTGGACAGAGAGAATATTAATACATTCTTCAACTCTCACCAGCAAGGCTTCCTCATACAACAGAGTGCTATTTGATTAATATCTATTATATGAAATGTACAAAGCTCAATAAAATACATTTTAAAAATATGGACTGTGCCTTGGAAGCATAAAATTAAATAAACCCTTTATTCAAGTTGTTTTTAGTCAGTGTTTTATCAGAGCAATAAAATGTAACTAGGAACTCCACTAGCCCTCAGAGGAGTTCTAAAGCTGGGTAACCCTCAACATGGCCAGGCTGGAGTGTGGGAATAGTCGCTTACGCTCCCTACGTGGTCCAGTCCTGAGTGCAGGGCAGAGTCTTGTGTAAGAAACTTTCTTAGTAAGCACTGGCTCATGTCAACAAGTAGTGGCGGAATGTACATCTGCACATGTAAGTGTACAGCAGGCACTGGGAGCTTGTCAGAGGCCCACGTCACAGCTTTGGTCTGCATCAAGACAGCAGGGCCGAGAGTGTGGCCGCTCTTCATATTTCTGAAGCTTCTTGGGGATTCCACTCTGGGCTGTGTCCAGAAGTGCCTTTCTTATGATACCAGTCAGTCACAGCTCTCTTGTTTGTGAGCTGGAAGAAGAGACATCTCATGATGATATGGCTCCAAGCTTCATTTTCTTCATCAGACAGAGAAGAATAGCATAGCAGGATCTTATTTTGAAGAACAAGGGATATAATTTGCCTTAAAGAGTCTTACCAAATTCTATACAAATAGAGATTTCCTCTCTATTGGATGTATCCCAAATACAAGCCAGAGGAACTCAAAGTCTAAAGAGACATTGGACTAAAGTTAAATGGGAATTTTTGTTAGGGATTCTTGTTAGCCACAAAATGTCAGTGAAGCAATGTCTGAAAGAAGATAACCATTTTTGTACTTAAAAATGTTTTATTATGCTGCGTTATGATTTCATGCAAACGTATTGCAAGCTGAGCAGGTCCCCTCCCCCATGCCCTCTCCCCTCTGCTCCTCCCCCCTCATTAGCTACCTTTGTCCCCTACACTTTCATGTCATGTGTACATACATGATTTCATACATTGGTGTGTACCCACCAAGGAGGGAAAAACGTGCAGTATTGGTCTTTCCAAGACTTAAAATTCACTTAATGTTTTTATCATCAATTGCATCCACTTTTCTGCAAATGGCAGGACTTGATGTCTGGAAAAATTCACTGTGTATAAGGACCACATTTTCTTTAGCCATCCCTTGTTGATGGGCAGCAAGGTTGATTCATATCTTGGCAATGATGAATAGTGATGTAATAAACACTGATATCCAAGAATCTTTGTGCTATGCTGACTTGGGCCCTTTGGGTAAACAGTCCAGTGTGGTACAGCTGGGTCACAGAGTAGATCTATTTTTAGGCTTTTGAGAAACCCCATACTGATTTCCACAGTGGCTGAACTAGTTTATATTCCTACCAGTAGCATGTAAGGGATCCCTGTTGTCCACATCCTTGTCAGCATTTGGGAGGCATCCTTGGGCCTCAGTGGCTCAGCAATATCCTCACTGGCATCTAGCTGTCCAGTGGACATATGTACAGATCCCTGTATTAGATCATCTGTTTCCATGTGCACTTCATCCAGATGGAGTCTGGTCCGGGTATGAGGGGAGCCTGGCTGGACAGATCTTCATTCTTAGGGTCCACTCAGAGCCTAGTGGAAGTGGGTTCATAAGGGTACGGATAGTGCAATTAATTCATCTTTTCCCTAAGAAGAAATGGGCGTAATGGGAAGTCAGTGAGCTTTGTGTCTGCCAGGTTGAGCTTCCGCTTTACACCTGGCTTTCCCGATCTGGGTTTCGTCTGTTCAGTGGGGAGAGTACACCTCTGGGTGGCACTTTATCAGCTGTGGACACTACCTTAAATCAACGTCTGGAATAAAGTAGGAAGGAAAGAAAGGAGCAATAATGGGGGGATTAGAAGAATAAAAGAAAAAGAGGATTAAGAGGGAGAGAGAGAGAGAGAGAGCACAATAGAGCACTAGTCCTTTAATTTTCCACCCTTCACTGTCAGAACTCCACCAGCTTACCCATCCCAACATGTCTTGACTCCCAATTACAGGCTTTCGGTGACTCTCTTAGCATCGCTGAGCCACATCATTAAAAGTGAGGAAGGTGATGCCTACCTCCAGGGACCTACAAAGATACACGGATTCTACAAATTTCTGTAAATTCAGTAAGATGCTATGTGGTTCTGAAGTATTGAGTTGATATTGATTTGCATAGTCTAAGAAAAACCCGATTTCCCTATGGACCCAAGCTCTTACTTTCCTTCAGCAAAATGGAGATTAAAAAAAAAAAAAAGATAAGCATTTTTTTAATTAACAAGAAAAACAATTAACAAACATGGTAAATAACCAAATAGCAAGTGATAAATGAAGTTATTTTATTTTGTACAGAGAGGAGAGAGAGAGAGAGAGAGAGAGAGAGAGAGAGAGAGAGAGAGAGAGAGTAAATAATGTAAATTTAAGGGTGTGGAGCTTAGTAAGGATGTTTTTGGAACCTGTAAGGCAGCAGGAGATAGAAGGCTTTACTAGGTGAATAAATAAAGGTACAGGAAGTTTGGGTGCCTCAGGGAATAAAATAACCAGAGGGAGGGTTAGCAGAACTGGGGAAGGCAACAGGAAGTGGTTATGATGAAGGCATCAGGCTAGTGAGATGGCTCAGCAGGTGAAGGTGCTTGTTGCCAAGCCTGATGGCCTGAGCTCCATCTCTTGGCTCCACATGGTAGAAGGAGAGACCTGAATCCTGACAGTTATCCTCTGTCCTCCACCCACATGACTGTGGTGGCGTGTGCATGTCCACGCAGAGATAAAACACACCACACACACACACACACACACACACACACACAATAAGTAAATAAATAAACTAGATGGTGAATTCACTAACAGATTCATGAACTCAACAGTGGAGAAGCAAAGGGAACTTAGAAAATGGTTGTGCATGAAAATCCATCCCAGCCTTGACCACCGTGTCTGCTTTTCCAATTCCAAGGAAGAAAAATACCATCCCCCTCGGTCCAAGGTCCGAGGAGGGAAGCCAGATTGAAGTCTTGGTTTGTGTAACACTCCTGACCATGGGCTCCCTGAAGACCTTCCAGACTTAGTATCTTCCTCAGTCACCGTCATCTTCCCCGTCCATCACTGCCTTTCCACACCTGACCAACGTCATGCAAAGAACACTGGTGTTTACGTGCAGGAAGTCCCTATGTGCGTCACAGGCCTGCTAGCGACAATGTATATAGACGGGCAAATTGCATTTTAGCTAGAGTTCATCCATACGCCTACACCTGTTAAAGCTTAAGGAACTTGGGCAGCCCTGTGGGAGAGCTGTGTTTCCCTAGCACATATGAGGCCTCGGCTTCCATCCCAGTCTCCAACAACAACAGCCAGCTGTCAGGTATGAAGAGCAGGAACATAAATTTAGAAAATATTTCTCTTTTTCTTTTTCAATTTATAACCTTGTGTGGAGGGAGTGTTTGTATTAAAATGGCTTTTCCTTCCCGTTCAGGTAACAGTGCATAAATCTATAGATCGAAGCTTGGTCTGAAATGTGAAAATCATGAAATAGTGGTGACTATTGACTATGAATCAGGAAGCCCATCAGGGGAGGAGGGAACGTGGCGCCGTTCACTAAGTGCCCGGCATATTTAGTCTGCATTGATTTGCCGTTGCTATTGTTTATTATTGCTGGATTAGTTGCTTTTCCTATTGCCATTACAAAATACCTGGTGAGACGCAAACTTAAGGATGGAAGGGTTAATTTGGGCTCAGGTTGAAGGTAGGGTCCATCATGGTACGAAAGGCAAGGCGGCAGAAGCTTGAGGCAGCTGGTCACACTGAGTCCACCGTCAAGAAGCAGAGAGGTAAATGCTGTGCTCAGCTGGCTTTTCTCCTTTTTATTCAGTCCGGGACTGTAGCTCATGTGCTGCCCACAGTGGGCAGGTGTTTCTACATCAGTGAACACAATCTAGATACCCTTACAGACAAGACCAGAGACTTACTGATTTAGATAACCCTCCACAGACATGCCTAGAACCTTGTTTCCTGTGTGATTGCAGATCCTGTCAAGTTGGCAGTCAGGATCAACCATCACAATTGCTGTTCGTTTTAACTCCAAGGTGACGTGAGTGTGAGTTGGGTAGAATGCCCCACCCAGAGCTTTAACAATGGAAGGACTTGCTCTTGTATTTTGTTTACACTGCTTCTTGCTTTAACCAACTACTTAGTGTTGGAAATCCTAACTGGAAGTGAAACTTTCCCTAGCAGAGGTGACTCCGGTTTGCTCATGGTACTACAGTTGCACACACAGAAAAAAGAAGCCAGCGTTTGACATTCTCTAGGCCTCATATTCATTCATAGAAAAAGTAAGATAATGGGCTAGAGAGGTGGCTTAGCAGTTAAGTGGAGAGAACCTGGGTTCGATTCCCAGCACCCACATGGCTGCTAGCGACCGTCTGTAATTCCAGTTCCAAGGGAATCCAATGCCCTCTTCTGACCCCCTTGGGCATTGCATGACATTGGTGCGCATACATACATGCACGCAATGCATTCATACACATTTTTGTTTTGGTCTTTTTGAGACAGGGTCTCCCTGTAGCCCCAGCTGTCCTGGAACTCCCTATGTAGACCAAGCTGGCCTTGAACTCACAGAGATCCGCCTGCCTCTGCCTCCCGAGTACTAGGATTAAAGGCGTGCGCCACCACACCCGGCCACCCACATATTTTTTTCTTCAGTATTATAGTAAGACAGGCAAGGCCGATGGGATGGTTCCCTTCAGTTTTCAGTTCGGTTGGATTTGGAATCACTTGGGGGAGATGCTGTCTGTGATAGTGTTTCTTGAGTGATTTAAACTAGGAAAGAAGACCTATGAACACGGTTGGCACCATCCCATTTCGCCGGTGCCCAGGACTAAATAAAAAGAAGGAAGTGAGCTGAGCGCCAGCCTTCATCTCCCCCTCTTTCATGAGTGCAGAGGCAATGTGACCAGCCACCTCATGCTCCTGCCTCCACAGCCTCCCCACCATGATGAACTGTATCCTCAAACTGTGAGCAAAACTGAACCCTTCCTGAGGTTGCCTCTGGTCAGACGTTTGGTCACAGCAACAAGGTAGTAACTGATACACCCCCTCCCCCAACAGATGCAGATGAACATAGTCCTTGTTAAATATAAGGTTAGGTCGGGACCAATTTCCACTACTAGATAATGCAGTTATTCTCACACTATATGTAATTATCAGGTACACAGATAAACTGACATTTTAATCCTCCTTTAACTATTGAAAATTAACTGAGGAAAAGAAATACTATAAGATATGGATAATTAGACAAATACGCTATGCTACAAAGCCAAATACAATTTTATTTTATGTATAAATGATATGTAGGCTGTGGTTTTATTATATAGTCAGTTTCTCTATTAGCATTGCAGGAGGAACCCTTTTTTCTCCCAGCTCTGAGGATCTGACGAAGCCAGGCAGCCCCTGTCAGAGGTACAGGCAAAGAGGACTTTTAATAAACATCTACCTGCTTCCTAGAGGAAAAAGCAATATTTGAATGTTCCTGCACTTGCTTATCTTTCTGCTAGCTAGGGAAAGCTAAGCCGGGTTCAGACAGAAGGCTCAACTCTACAGCCCAGCAGAGAAACAGAGTGATCAGTCATTTACACCTCAAGGAATGGTTCTGGTTAACCTTAACTGTCACCTTGACACAGCATAGAGTCATTTGAGAGGAGACTCTCAATTGAGGATCAGATTGGCCTATAGACATGTCAGTAAGGAGTTTTCTTGATAATTAATTGACGCAAAAGGGTCTAGCCCAAGTAGGTGGTACCATTCCCTGAGCAGGTAGTCTTGGGCTGTTCAAGGAAGCTGGCTGAACAGGAATGAGCAAGTCAGGAAGCCAAATTCCTCCGTGGTTTCTGGTTCCTGCTGAAGCCCCTGCTCTTACCTCCCTCAGTGATGTACTGTAACCTGGAAGTATAAGCTGAATAAAACCTTTCCTCCCCAAGCTGCTTTTGGTCAGTGTATTCTACACAATGAAACAGATCAGTGATTCTGGGCACATTTGGTCAACTTCTCTTCTTCAATGGATGATAATAACTGGAAAAGAAAGTATAAAAATATTAAGACAGATTAAGATGTTCTGTATGAAATTCACAAAAATTCAATAAAAATTACAAAAACCCACAAATCTTCAGTCCAATGAACATGGAATTGGATTCTCTAGATATTCTTTTTAATCTTTAGTTTGTTTCTTGTTAAATTTAGGAAGAGGTATAGGAAATATAAATCATCTGTGACTAGTATAAGGCTGTCAACTTCTCTGAGCTCCTGCATTAAATTACAATACAAGATTCTTACTGTTCCAAAGCAGCCAATGAAAACCCGGATCCCAGACAGACAGCACATGTAATTTGAGGGGTCACCTCCATAGCCCACACCCCAGAAAAGCTCTACTGTACAGCATTCCATTGTTAAAATTGCTCCTTAGTCTTTGAGGTCTCCTTGGCTTCCTTCTTCTGCTTTGAATCTTCAAATATTACTAAGGAGGAAAATCATGCTTAAAGATTCTCATGCCCTACTGGGACTCAGCTGGGAAGGAAAACTAGAATGTCTTAATCACACGCTAGGGCCAAGAGTGTCTCAATAGTCATGTACTGACTGCATTCAGAGTTGGTGCTTGGTGACAAGGTTGGAGTTTGAAGGAAGACCTGTGCTGAGCCCCTCACCACGACTGGATTCGCAGTGTGCATCTGGGTGCGCTGCTTTTCTCCAGGAGGCCACGCTGCTCTGCACCAGGCTACAAGTCTCCGTCTTCAGGTGTGTGAATTCTGTATGGAAGAAAATATAGTTCTTACATGTTAACACTTACTAACATCAAACAATATTCCTAGTCAACCCAGAGATTTGTCTGAATTCAAGTGATCTGATCATATGTTCACCATTAACAACAATATTGAAAAAGAAAACCCTGCTCTTTGGTTTATGGTGGTAGTACTCAGGATCAATCAAGAGGCTCTCTGCGAAGCTCAAAGTACTTGGATAGAGGGAAGGAGGCCATGAGCTGAAACCAGATTTGTAATGAAGACAAGAAGGAGCCTAGGTGTGTTGAGGTGGGCCAGGCTTCCAAGATCCCGGACCCAGTGGTGTTCTGAGAAGTCCCTGCGGGATATGTGGATTGGGTGGGGGCAGGAGGCTCAAAGTGATGGGTTCTGAGGCTACTCAGCTCCTATCCTTAGACACAATGGGTTATGAGCTGACAGAGGACATTGTGTCTTTAAAGATGATCAGACCCTTTCAGTCAATGCTGTAGGAGGTCCAGAGTTCCCAAGCAATCATCTAAGCGCTACAGGAGAAGACTTGAATTGTGTATGTTGGTCCTTGAGGTTCACCTGGACCAGCGTGTCCCTAAAGAGATGCCACATAGCAAAGGGTGGGAAGAGGGGAGAAGTTTGGAATAGCAAGCAAAAACGGGCGAAAGAATTTCCAGCATTTCGGGACGGCTACATGCATCCTCATAAAAGAGCAGACCTCCACTGCAGTTCCCACTGAGTCATTCAGAGGGGAGAGCAGCTTTGAAATTTCTCTGCAAATTCTCAGAGCCCTAATGCACAGCGTGAACCCCAGAGCAGCAGATGTTTTGATACAGTGTAAATGTACAAAGAATGGTTTTCAGGAATCCAATCAAATGTTGGGGGAGAGGTTAAGAATAAGGTAACTCAAGAAAAGCAAACAGCATCCGTTTTTCGGGTATAGCTATCTATCGTCCACACACTTGTGTACAAAAGACCCCACTTTTATCACCAAGGTATATGGACCCTTTTCCTAATCTCCCATAATTTAACATCCAATTTATTTTACTACCCACCTCACAGATAATTCATGGATAGAGTCTTGAAAATTTGATATGATTCATTTCTTTCCCAAGGAACAGAAGGCTTTCTGCCTAATTCTCCCACATTTTTACATCCAATTTATTTTACAATCTGCATCCTGCCGAGCAGTGGATGGAGCCCTGAAAAACGCAATTTGATCTGCAAGGTACGGAGCATGAAGTTGGAAATGAGTATCAAGACAGTTACACATTCATTCAACAAACGTTTATGAGAGACTTCTCTTGTCCTCCACAACAGAATGGGATAATAGTTACAAATTACCTTGATATTGGCGGCATCACAGAGTCCACACTAAAGTAACAATGGAGCATATGTGAAAAGAAGTGTGGATGCAGATCTTCTTTGCAGTCTAGTGTCTGTGGGGCACTTAAATACTTAATCTTAACAAGATCCCTAGAGGACAGATGCTACCAAGTCAACAGAATCGTCATGGACCCATGTCATGGTGATGTGATACCTATGGTCTTTAAACCATGTCATGCTTTCTGTGTTTTTTGACAACTAAAAACTGTACCTATTTGCAGAATTAACGTGATATTCTGATGCTGTATTGGTGGTTGCTTTTCTGTTGCTGTGATAGAAACACCGAACAAAACAACTTAAAGAAGGAAGTGTTTATTTGAGCTTACAGTTCCAAAGGGGCACGAGCCCATCATGGTGGGGAGGCATGGTGGCAGAGGTGGCTGGAGCAGGAGTGGAACCTAAGCTCTCACATCATCACGCAGGCAAGAAGCAAGAAAGCGACTTGCGATCTGGCAAGGCTTAAGAACTCTCTAAGCCCACCCCCAGGGACAAGCATCCTCCAGCTTAGCCACACCTTCTAAGACCTCCCAAAACAGTGCCACCAACTGGGGACAAAATGTCTAAATACTTGGAGTCTATGAGGGATATTCTCATTTTATATATGTGTGTGTGCGTGTGTGTGTGTGTGTGTGTGTGTGAATTGTGACGTGATTAAATCAAGCTAATTGACACATATATTACCTCTCATGCTTACCATTTTGTGGTGAGAACATTGATTTTCTTTCTTTCTTTAATTTTTTTTTATTTTTGAGAATTTCATATGTGAGTGTTGTCTTGCATTATTTCCATCCCTTCTAGTCTCCCCCATTTCCCTCTCGATTTCTTGTCTCCTTTGATTATTACTGTTACATATATAGTGCACTGAGTCCATTTAGTGATGCTTCTGCATACCTGTGGTAGGGATGCCCACTTCGGATTATGTGTGCTTATCTCTAAGAATGAGCAAAAACTCTCTGTGACTTATAGAGCTTCATTCCTAACAGAGGAACTGTTTCATTTGAATTAGAAGAAAATGCAACTTTTGCCCGAGGGAAAACAAACACTTAGGCATCCAGTGAACATGTCCGTTGAACATGTTCAGTCCAGTGAACATGTCCGTTGAACATGTACAGTGAACATGTTCTCTTCTTCACTTCCTTAGAGGAAGTTTACACAGTCAAAAGGAGCCTGAGATATATGCATTTCCCTTTCTTAATAATCTTCAAGTATCCAAGATGTGATTATGAATGATGTTGCCATGCTGAGCAGTGATCCCAGGGCTAATTCATTCTCTAAAACCTTGTACCCTTAACCCAAGTTCCCCCTAATCTAACCACAGGCTTTCTAGTCACCCACTGGCCATGACAGAAAGCAACGTGTTTTAAAGATAAAGGGTAAATACTGGGGAGAGCCAGGGAGCCAGTTAAGAGAGGCACTGCACGTACATCAATGATGACAGTACGCACAAGACCCATGCAAACTCGTTCAAAACCCAGCATGGAGCTGGGGAAAGGGGCAGCGGCCCCAACCTCAGCTGAGGAACTGTTGACAGCTGGTCACTGCTGGGTGAGGGAGAGCTGATATTTTTTAAGGCAGTGACACTACGCAAGCTGAACAGGCTCTAGTGAATGAAGCCACACCAAGGGACATCTAGGCACACAAACTTGACTCAATGGACCTTAACATATACGACAATATGCATGAAGTCCTGTGGGCAGGCTATGGGGGGTGCAGATAGCGGAGAGGGTCTAAATATGATTAAGGTGTATTTCACAAAATGCAAAAAATTCAATGAAAATATACGTTAAAAAAGATAGACACTGGTACTTCATGTAGGCTCTGAGACTGTGGAGTGTGTGTGTGTGTGTGTGTGTGTGTAAGCATGTACTTCTTGAACACGCACATATGACTGATTCATTGCTTCCCAAAACTGGGCCACTGAGTGGTTCTTTCCGTAGCCAAGGTCATTCCCAGACTCTCATAGATGTACCATGTCTCAGCCCTTTATCTTTCTTTGAGAGACATCAAATGAGTTAGTAAGGTAGTTACAACAGGTGGGGAAGGGTTAGATGGACAAGAGATGACCTATCAGGTGAAAATATGTCCAATTCTCTTACCTGCGTGGGGAAAGGGCAATGTTCTGATGGGCAGGCCACTTGGAGCTGTCATTTGAGTCACTGAGGTCGCAGGGTTGTCCTTCACAGTCCATGGGGCCGAGAACTGCGGTGCTGTGGAGCTGTGAGAGGTCTCGAATATTTGTTTATTTATCTACTTATTCATTTAATTTATGAGGCTGGGGATTGAGCCCAGGGCCTCATGCCTACACACCTCTCCTTATGACCTATATCCCAGTCCTTTGACCACCTCTGCGACCTTAGTTTTTCCCCCATATCCCCTCGATTTCAGGCTTCATTAATGCCAGCTGCCTAGCTTATAAGGTTTTTCCTCTCTCTTATGAGAGCTGTGGATCTCTTTCCTCTAATGGCCGATATTCCATGGATTAGATAAACAAAGGAAGAGTATAGAAATGAGCCATCTTGGTTAACTCCTTTCTTAGATTTCTGTGGATGAGTCACAGGGCTGTGATCTGGCTGAGAAATAAGAGCTTACTATCCTGAACGTTGTATGCCATTTCGTTGTTGAAATAACATAGGTTACAAACAGTCTTCCTCCGCTGTTTCCATACCTTGCTCTATAAAGTCTATCACTCGCTCTTTCCAGGAAACCACATGGAAAATGTGAGGAGCATTTCATCATGGTTCCATGAAAGCTGCTTGGCACTGATGCGTCACCTATCAAACATGGTCATCTCTCTCTCTTCACAGATAGGTGTCCCTCACCTGTGATCCCAGAGGGATCTGTGTCTCTTCAGGAGGAAAGTGGTCCTGATCACCTGCAGGGCATGCTATGTCTTCTATTTCACGATGAAGCTTGTCGACTTCAGTGCTAAGGGGGAGAGCAAAGGCTCCATGAAGCTCACAGACTTTCACAGGGGACTGTTTCTCTCTGAATCCTACGTACCTAGCTTTCCTCTAAGTATTCAATATTTTGCTCACATTTCCCCCTAAATCAAACCCACTGCAAAAATGGCATGTGGTAAGATGCAGCTGGGAGAAGCCAGTGTGTCACTCCAGACTTGAAAGAGGAAGGAAGGACAAAGCTCATGGCCAACTGGACCATGGCTCTTGCCTCCAACACCATAGTGAAGGTTGCCTTTCTAGAAGCAGAAAGTTATGTACTTCCCCCAACAGGACTCTCCAAATACTGAGCACAGGGTTGAGAGCAGAATCAATCCAGAATTCAAAGGCATAGCATATGTGAGACAGAGAGAATTCTGACTTTAGGCCTTCCTTCCTTCCTTCCTTCCTTCCTTCCTTCCTTCCTTCCTTCCTTCCTTCCTTCCTTCCTTCCTTCCCTCCCTCCCTCCCTCCCTCCTTCCTTCCCTCCATCCCTTGGTTTTTATATATGTTTTTTAATTTTGATTCAGCCTGTCTGTTTCTCTCCTCTTAGAGTCTTTAAATTTATGGCTACTTTTTTTCCCAGTCCAGCAAAGTTTGAAGATTGCCTGGGGCTCTCTGGGGTAGGAAGATACAATGTTGACTTTAAAGAACAGATGGTATCCAGAGGAGAAAAAAATTATACTGGAGTTTTAAGCCTCAGAGTTTGATCAGAGATTTGTCAGTGGGGTGTCTAGGAACCTGGACAGGAGAACTTGATCTTAAGGGAAGCAGGAGTAGATTCTCAGCTTCCTGGAGAGGTACGGCTCAGACAGAGGTCTTAAATTGGAGGATATAGATGCTTGAATAAAACAAACAGTTATGTTTTCAGAAAGGAGGCTCAGAACAGTGCTAGCAGCAATGACAGAATCATCCCAGCAGGACGAAAACGCTTCAATACTTCGGCATTTTATTCAGGGAGACATGAGATTGAAATCTCCTTAAAAGTGGTAGTTGTTATGTATGTTGTGCATGCGTCCATGCGTGTGTGTGTGTGTGTGTGTGTGTGTGTGTGTGTGTGTGTGTCTCTGTGTGTGTGAGAGATTTTCATAATTTATATGTTTACATGTGTGCTATGTGTGTGGAACATGTTCATTTGTGTGTATATGGGGCGGCGGGGAGATGTTGTTGCATAGGCGTGTCCTCCAAAAGGGCTGGCAGTAGTTGGTTGTCTGAACCCCTAACATACTCCATAGAAAGGGAGGGAGACAGTCACCCCTTCCACCCAATCCTTCAGCTTCAATTGTATAAGGGGGAGGGTCTAAGGAGAGACACAGAAGAAGCCGGGGAGGAGGCCAGTGCTTTGCCATCTTGGGCCGGCAGGCTGGTGGGCATGGTTCTGGAAAGCTCAGCCGAGTTAGAAGGAAAAAAGCCCATGGGTATCCATGCCTCTGTAAGCAACCCCCTCCCAGACATCGTGAGCTCTGTAAGGAAACCCAAATAAATGTCTTTATTCCCTAAACTATAGTTTGGAGGAACATTGTATCAGTGGGTTGCAAGGGAGCCATGTGTGTGCCTCCCAGAAGTTAATTTGACTTTACAGATGCACATGCTCTGTGTGTGTACACGTTTGTGTGTGCATGTGTGTCGGCTAGAGGTGGACTGAGTGTTTTCTCAATCACTCACATCCTTATTTTTGTTTTATTTTGTTTTTGAGACAGGGTCTTCCTGTAGCCCCCCTGGCCTAGAACTCACTACGTAGACCAAGGTGGCCTGGAGCTCACAGAGATCCACTGCCTCTGCTCCCCAAGTGCTGGGACTAAAGGTGTGCGACACCATGACCAGCCTTCTGCACCTTACTTTTAGCATTCTTATTTTGTGTGTATGACTGTATTGCCTGCATCTGTTTAAGTGCAATCATGTTGTCAATGCCCATGTAGGTCAGAAGAGGGTGTCGAACTCCCCTGGAATTGGAGTTACAGATAGTTGTTAGCTACCATGTGGGTGCTGGGAATAGATCCCAGGTCCTCTGAAAGAGCAGCCAGTGCTCTTAACCATTGAGACATCTCTCCAGCCCCTCCACCTTACTTTCTGAGACAAGGTCTCTCACTGAACCTGAAGCTCTCTGATTCAGTTACGCTGACTGGCCAGTGAGCTCCAATGATCCACCTGTCTCCTTCCCAGCACTTGTCTGGCTTTTATGTCAGTGCTGGGCATCTGAATTCAGATCCACATACTTGCACAGCAGACACTTTAACAGCTCAGCCATCTCCTTCGGTCTGTACGCTGATCATTATTATTGTGGCCATCATCAACCACTCGCTAGCTATTTAAACCAACAGGAATGCATGTGGGCTCTCTCAGCCTCAATTCCCTCCCTGTAAAGGTGGGGTTGTATCTCACTTGCTGAGATATTGTATTAGAGACAAAAGGGATGCAGCTCCCTCTTGGAGTCTCTCACTCTATTGCTGGTCTGCTTGCACAGATTGCCACAGGTCTCTGAGTACTGAGACCATTTGGCCCCCAAGTGTAATCACCTGCCAGGTACATGCTGAGTACTCCCAGACTGTTTGGCTGAACACTACCCTACTGAGACTTCTGTCTTTGAGTCTCATCCAGAAAGCGCCATCCATTGACATGCGACCTTGCAGAGTCTTTCTCCAGGCTGAGGGTCCCCACTCCTGGTGGAAACATCTCAGTACATTCCTGGCAATCTCGGCAAGGAAGTTATTCTGGTGGCAAAGTGTTTCCAACCCTACTATGTCTCTGGGATGTTTCTTCGACATTTTTGGTGAAGAGCTTCCTCTGCAGCTGTGTTTGATCTCCATCTTAATACATTCAGGCTGCTACAGCAAAAACACCAGAACCTAGATGGCTTCAAAATATTTATTTTTCAAAGATGTGGGTGTGGAGAGTTGACGGTCCAAGATCAAGTGGTCAGTCGATTCAGAACCTGGTAAGGGCCTGTTTCCTCACAGGGACCCTCTTCTTCTGGGCCACCTTGTAAGACAAGGGGATCCTTGGAGCTTTCCATCCTCAGGACTTAATCACACGCATAATTCTTCTGGGTGCCACCAATTTAGGGAGGTTAGCAACTCAATGCAAGAAGTTGGAACGTGCATTAAAATATTCAGCCAAAGCCCTCTCCTTCCCTCATTGTGGAGAGAAAACACGATCTCAAATCTTGTAGCTCAAATCAGCCAGGAACTACGTCACAGAGCTTTCTTTCTTGAGGCCCCCAAATATTTTTTTGTCATCTTTATTGATGACAGCAAGAATCATAGTTACCGTGAATAGAGCCATCTCTGTGTCCTCTGTCTGTTGAAACAGAGGTCCCACAGGTGGGCTCACACTTATCTCTTTCAGTGAGAGCCATAGGGATATAACAAAATCCCCTATAAAGGAATGCAGTGAAGACTAAACCTCCTGCTTGTCCTACTAACTGAAGGTTGCAACCTTAGTCTATTCTACCTATTATAGAAAGCTGGACACTGGACAGTTTATAAAGTACAGATGTTTGTTTATTGTACTTCCTGAAGCTGAGAGGTACAGGCAGAAGAGATATACGTCTGGTAAGGGCCCTTTTGCTGCATCATCCCACAGTGGAAGGTGGATGGGCCAGAAGAGCACATCTCAAAGAGAGGGCAGGGTATCCAAGCCATCCTCTGGTTGGGAATCCATTCCCAGGATAACCAGCCCACTCCTGTGTTAATGGTACTTGTTCATTCAAGAGGCAGAACTTCCTGAACTGCCCAACTCTTAAAGGTTCCACTCCTTGGGGGCTGGAGAGATGGCTTAGCAGTTAAGAACATTGAATGCTCTTGCAGAAGACCTGGGTTCGAATTCCAGCACCCACATGGCAGCTAACCACTGTCCGTAACTCCAGTTCCAGGGGATCCGACAGCCTCATCTGTCCTCCATAGACACTGCACGACCGGGGTGCACTTACCTACATGCAGGCAATACACACATACACATAAAATAAAAATAAAAATATTAAGAAAAAAAAGGTTCTACTCTTCAACACTACTGCCCTGGAGCTCAAATTCCAACTTTTCCACTTTGGGAGATACAGTTAAACTGTGGACACCTTAGCAGTACCAGATTATTTCCTTTTCAATATCTTTTTTTCCAGAATTTTCTATATTCTCTACTTCTTAGCCAGATATTATGACTACCAGTGACCGTTGGCTTATCAATCTGTAATTCATATTCTATTTTCATATTCTCCTTGGCTTGGGAGCAAGGAAATCAAGCTAGGAGGAAATAGTTATATGCTGTCAAAAGTATCGGCAGACTGGAGTTGGGATCAGGGGTTGGAGACCATCTTTTTGACTATATAGGCTTGGCTGGCCTGGTACTCACAATATAGCCCAGTTTGTCTTCAAACCCATGGCAATCCTTCTGCCTTAGCACTCGAAGTGGAGTTACAGGTGTGCACCACCATGCTTAGAATTCATATTTGGACACATTCTAGTAATGAACCTGAGTGAGTGACCTCTGCTCCTGAATCTTCAGTGTCCTCACTTTATATTGAGTAGTTCATTCAATCCAGTTTTTACAACAGTTGGAAAGGTCAGTGTATTGGTCACTTTTCTGTTGCTGTGATAGAAACACTGACCCAAGCAATTTATAGAAGGAAGTTTATTTGAGCTTATGGTTCCAGGGGAATTAGTCTGTCCTAGTAGGGAGGCATGGTGTCTGGAGGTGGCTGGAGCAGGAGCAGCAGAAGCTAAGCTCTCACATCATCATGCAGGCACAGGAAGCAAGAGAGTGACTGGAGATCCAGCAAGGCTTAAGAACTCTCTAAGCCTACCCACAGTGACGTGCTCCCTCCAGAACAGCCACAACTTCTAAAACATCCCAAAACAGCACCATCATCTGGGGACAAAATGTCCAAACACTTGGAGCCTATGGGGGACATTTTCATTCAAATAACCACATTCTATCCCCTGGCCTCCATAGGCTCATGACCATATAAAATGCCAAATACATTTAGTCCAACTTTAAAAGTCCCCATAGTCATTATTAATCTCAATAGAATTCAAAAGTCCAAAGTCTATTCTGAGACTTAGGTAACTATCTTAACTGTAAGCTTCTATAAAATCAAAAGACAAATTACATACTCCCAACATACAGTGGAACCGAATACACATTGCCATTCCAAAAGGGAGGAATGGAGGCATAGTAAGGAAATACCGGACCAAAACAAGACCAAAAACCAGCAGGGCAAACACCAAATCCAGTAGCTCCACGTCCAACTTCTGGGACTTTACTTCCAAAGGGCTTAGATGGCTCAGCCTCTCTAGCTTTGCTGTGTGCAACACACATCTCTCTCTTGTGCTGGTACCACTCCCTGTATGCAGGTCTGCTTGGCAGATGCCTCACAGCTCTGGCATCGTGAACTTCTTGGGCTCTCCATTGCCAACCAGGCCTCACCTTCATAGCTTCATGCAATGGCCTATCAGGGCCTTCACTAGGCAGGGGAATCCCTGCTTCACACTGCCTGGCCTGCGAGGCTCTCTGAAACCTCAGAGGAAGAGTTGATGACCCCTTCACTCTTGCATCTTTCATGTCTCTAAAGCCAGAACTGGGTGAGCGACACTGCCAAGTTTGACTGCAAGTTTGGGATGGACTCCAGTCCGCTTTATCCATTTTAGCAGCTTTTCTCCTCAGTGGCCCCTGCAGCATTTTCCTTTCACAAGATGGAGGCTTAACTGAGTGTGGTCTTGCCCTGGAGGCACTCTCTCCATTGTTTAAGTTTGACTCTCTAGGCCCCTCCTTAATCACTTTTATTGCCTTAATCACTTTAATCTCCTTATCAATGGAACCCTCTCCATCACATGCCCGGGCTCCAACATTAATCTTCCTAGTGCTCTTTTTCAATCCAAACTGTATTTCTTTCTGCCCCATTTGCTCTGTTTCACTGTAGCTCTGCATAATATTCACCATTAATAGCCATGCCACTGTTCCTACATTAGGTTGTCTTGAAATTTTTTCTGCCAAATAAATTAGTCCATTACTTTTCAACTTAGCCTCAGGCAAGCTTTTTGGTCTAGGGTAGACTCCAGCCAGACTCTTTGCCAAAATATGCCAAGTGCTACTTAAGTCCTTATTTCCCTCTGGAACTACATTGTTCTCAGCACTACTTTCTTCCAGGCATTCACTAGAATGACCTGTTAAGCTCTGCTTACAGCAGTCAACCACTTTTCTAGCCCAAACTTCCAAAGTCTTCCACATTTTTCCAAAACCCCACATGGTCAGGTTCTTCAAAGCCAACAGCCCACTCTGGTACCAATTACTGTATTAGTCACTTTTCTGTTGCTGTGATAGAAACACTGATCCAAGCAATTTATAGAAGGAAGAGTTTATTTGAGCTTACAGTTCCAGGGGAATTGCAGTCCATTATGGCAAGGTGGCATGGTGGCTGGAGGTGGTTGGAGCAGGAGCAGCAGAAGTGAAGCCCTCACATCATCATACAGGCACAGGAAGCAAGAGAGCGACTGGAGATCTGGCAAGGCTTAAGAACTCTTTAAGCCCACCTCCAATGATGTGCTTCCTCCAGGATAGCCACACCTTCTAAAACCTCCCGAAACAGTGCCATCATTTGGGGACAAAATGTCCAAACACTTGGAGCCCATGGGGGACATTTTCATTCAAACCACCACAGTCAGCCACATTGTTTGCAAATCCCTCACCTAGGGGCCAAAATGTCACAACTGTTGCTCAGTTCCTCCCTGAGTATTCTGCGGCACCTGTGCTGGCCGTCCACTTTCCTGCTGAGACCCCTGAACCCTGGATAGCACCAATGCTGAAATGAGTTGCTCAAGGTCTTTGGCCAAATCAATTTCAGCCTCATAGCAGGATAGTAAGGTTGGCACTGAATATTTGGTCTGCAGATAAGAGCACCAGGTTCCAATGTGAAATAATTTGTGGAGATCAATTAGTTAGGAAGAAACTCAATTCCATGTTCCTGGCATCCAAGCCATGAATAACTTCAGTACACAGGACTCCCTCTAAGGGGATGAGGCAAGTTTGCTAAATTCAGAGTAATAGGTCACTGAGGTCACTCCTCCTGCCCTAGAAGTCAGCCAGCATCTGCAGACACTGACCGTGTGGCAGGCTGTCACCTTTGAGATGATCAAAGCCTCATGCATCAGGAAATGATAAATTTGCTCTCTTCTCTTCATGATATCAGAGGGATTGGACAGTCAGACCTGTTGCATATTTTACTCACTGTCTCCTGTGCTTTGATGATGATAGTGCGTATAAGAAAACCTGGCCGAACTGATCAGGTGAGAATTTATGTAAGCTCAAACTATTAGGTGGCTTAATTAAATCAGAGAATTTAACTCATTAGCTTTCTGCTCCTGGGACTAATAAAACTAAACCTGGTACTGCTGCTTTGAATCATAAAATAAGTCAAGTTAGGTAGACCACCCTCCGGCACAGACCCTACTGAAGGGATAAGAGACAGCAGGAGAAAGGGACCACTAGTGATATCACTGGGCTGTGCTGAAGATTCTGAGCCACAGATGGGAGTCAGGGCACATGAGGGAGGGTAATGTCTTGGTGACTCATAGGAGCCCTGGCTGTCTGTCACTTGGTCAGCTTCCATGGATAACCATTAGCATGCCCACATCTAAGTGTTAGTCTGATGGCCGTCTTGTCAAGGCACTTGGGGGTATACTCAGTGTCTCACAGCTACAGGGTCTAGATGGAAACTTTCAGTTTTCAGTGACTGGGTGGAAACTTCTAACTCCATCACCAGAACTGCATAGGAACTCATGCCTCTCCCCATTTCTTCCTCAGCACAACAGCCTGACTTGCCTTTGTAAAAGAGATCATGATCGTACATCAGAATAAAATGATCTCAGGCGTTGCTACAACCATCAAGATCAAGTTCAAATTCAAAGCTTTCCACCATGCCATTCTCCTGTCCCTGCCACTTTTGGGACTGGAGACTGCTCATTGGTTAAGAGTCCTGGCTGCTCTTGCAGACTGGAACCAGGTTTGGTTCCCAGCAATCACATGACAGCTAACAATGGTAATTCCAGTTCTAGGGAATCTAATGCCCTCTTCCGGCCTTCACAGGTATTTTGCAAGAGGAGTGCACTTACATACAAGGAGGCGAAACACTCATACACATAAAAAATATTTAATATTAAATACCCTTGGGGTTTTAATAGTACTTTTAATTATGTAATACTTGTTTCATTGTTTGTCTTATTGCTATGATAAAATCACTAAACAAAGCAACAAAAGGAAGAAAGGGCTTATTTCGGCTCTCGGAGTGGTGGGGAAGGCTTGGTGATAGGAGCCCAAAGCGGCTGGTCACGCAGCAACCACAGTCAGGAAGCAGATCAATGAATGCTGGTGCTCAGCTCACGTTCTTCTTTTCCATCATTCTGAGACTCCAGCCCGCATTTAGGGTGGGTCTTCCTTCCTCAAGTCATCTAATCTAGACCCCCTTTCCTAGCCATGCCCAGAGGTTTATATTCTCAGCAGTTCTAAATCCCATCTAGTTGATGATCAAGATCAGCTGCCACATACCCTTTAATTCAGAAATCCTTTTCAGTTGGAAACTTCTTTTCCATCTTCAGTTGACATCATCATTTATATCAGGTTTTCCCCAGCATCTTTCAACTTGGAAAGCTGTGCCTAATTTGAGTTTTTGTCATCTGCCTCTGAAAGTTATTTCTCTTTGTTCTAGATACTTGCTTACTCGAGTGCAGGGTCTGTGAATTTAGAATAATGATGAACTTGATGTGTCATATTTAAATACCCTTAAAGGTATCCAGAGCTTCTAAGATGGGGCAACTTTGGATGACATCCTACTGTACTAAACAGGGTTCAAGCTGACAGCGGAGTAGATGGGCAGCCCAGAGAGGCCGGTCTGAAGGACAGAACAGGAGAGAGAAGCTGACACCTGAAAGAGGAATTTGTGGGTGAAGCAAAAGGTTCAAAGAAGGTTGATGTTTGTTCGTGTCTTGATGTGCAATCAAAGCTGTGTCTTCCCATGACATTTTCAGCCACTTGCCATCCTTTTAAAAACGTTTATTACTGCCACATGTGGTGGCGCACGCCTCTAATCCCAGCACTTGGGAGGCAGAGGCAGGTGGATCTCTGTGAGTTCGAGGCCAGCCTGGTCTACATAGTGAGTTCCAGGACAGCTGGGGCTACAGGGAGACCCTGTCTCAAAAACACCAAAAAAATGTTTATTATATTTATGTATTTGTTCATTCCCTTGTTTATTTTGTGCACGGGTGTGAATTATGGATGCATGTGTTTGAGCCCATGTGTCATAGTGTTTGTGTGTGTGTGTGTGTGTGTGTGTGTGTGAGAGAGAGAGAGAGAGAGAGAGAGAGAGAGAGAGAGAGAGAGAGAGAGAGAGAGAGCAGGTCAGAAGACAACTTGTAGGAATTGAATCTCTCCTTTCATCATGAGGGTCCTGGAGATGGAACTCAGCTCATCAGGCCTAGAGCAAAGCACCTTTCCCTACCGAGTCATCGCTCTGGCCTGCCATTTCTTTCAATGCACAGCAAGTAGACTCTCCTGTGGAGGCTGTAGTATTTTCATAAGTCTGCATAGGTTTGCCTACTGTCTTCTTTCCCACGATGGCCACAGCAACTGGTCAGTGACTGGCGTCCTGAACTCGTCAGGACACCTACTTCGCACTGTCCCATCAGTCCCAGGAGAGGTTATTATGGTGCCTCTGATGGACAGGAACCTGAGAGGAAGCAAGATGAAGTCATCCAAGGCACGTGCTAAGTGGGAGACCCAGACTTGAGCTGGCGTGGGATACAGTCCTGGAGATGAGCTGCTCTGGATCCTGATGAGGAACTGGGACCCTGGGCTTCTTTCAACCTCAGCATTTGTTGAAAGGCAAGAGGAGTGATTATGGTTTGTCTAGGGGTGGTACAGAGTGAAGGAGGCCCCGCTGAGCACCCAAGGCTTCAGAATGCATTAGAGGGGACCTAGCTCCCTGCTTTGTGAAGGGGGTTTCAGTAACTGAAACTGTGCTGCAGTAACAACCTGCAGGGTTCTCAGAGTTTCCCCTTGTTTCCTCTTTTGGAAATGTGTCGGAAATGACAACACGCTTTCCCTGGAAGTGCCCAAGTACCCCAGCCAACTGCAGGTAAGGAAGAGGTGAAGGAAAGGCAAGATGAACAAAATCAGTCAGGAGCACAGCACACAGGCCTTCTATTTGGTTTGTATCCACTCAGCCAATGAAATCCATTATGCACAGACTTAGTTTGGGGTCCCGTGTCTTTCCATAGCACATCAAGTGAAGGACTTGTAGCCACCAGCCATAGAGCAGTGAATTGACTCACCCACTCAGGAGCATATCTAGGTTCTGCGTCTTGCAGTGCATGTGACCTTCAACAACATATTTTCCTAAGAGTTCCAAACTTAGCTCCACAGGCTCAATATTATCAGGGTTACTGCAGACAATGCATGTAAATACTTCTCATCTCTCTCATGGTGTATGTGTGTAGTGCATGTTCATGTCATGTGTGTATGCAACTGTGCATGCCCACACGTGTGGAGACCATAGGTTGGTCAGGTGTCTTCTCCAACCGCTCTCCATCTCATGTTTTGGTTTATTTTTGTTGTTATTAATGTGTGTGAGTGTGTATCTGCATGTGCACAAGTATCCACCTAGCACAGGAGATGGTGTTGGATGCCATGGAACTGGAGTTACAGGCAATTGTGAGATAGCTGATATGGTTACTGGGAATTAAACTCAAGTTCTCCTCTACTGAAACATCTCTTCAGCTCTCCATCTTGTGTTTTGAGACAAGGTCTCTCATTGAACCTAAAACTCACCTATTTAGCTAGACTGAATTTCCAGTGACCACCAGAGATCCACTTGCCTCAGCCTCCCCAGAACTGGAATGAAATGAGCATGCCACCACACCAGGCTTTTTTTTTTTTCATGAGAATCCAGGGGATCCTAGCTTGGGTCCTCATGGTAAAAGCTTTACTGACTGGGCCATCTCTCCAGCCTGCATTGTAGATACCTTTGAATGACCATCGTCATCTGGCCCAGCTTTTCTTTTGCATGTGCTGATTCCAGTAATGTATGAAGGGAGAGGGGCTGGCATGAGCTCACTTAGCACCTGCCATGCTTGGCAAGACCAGTAGTGCAGGAGTCTCAGCCTATAAACCAGGGCCCTCCACTCAGACTCCATCATCATTAAGAGTGCCTCTGCACACTTTCACCAAAATAGGGACACCTTAGACAAGGGAATGTATGAAGACCCACTCCCAGTCCACAGTCTTCCCAGGATGTTGACCGCGAACCCACACGTGCCTCAGGAGCACCTGATGTGTGGCCAGTCTGAATGGGGATGTGCTGTCAGCATAACACACACAGTGAAGCTCGAATATTTCCCCACAGAAAAGTAATCTTAAAAATCTCATTCATAAGCCGGCTGTGGTGGCACATGCCTTTAATCCCAGCACTTGGAAGGGCAGGGGCAGGCGGACCTCTCTGAGTTCAAGGCCAGCCTGGTCTGCATAGTGAGTTCCAGGACAGCTGGGGCTACAGGGAGACCCTGTCTCAAAAAGACAAAAAAAAAAAAATCTCATTCATAATTTTACAGGGGTTTCAGATTGAAATGATACCATTTTGGCTAAATTGAGTTATATAAAATCCATCATTAAACTTAATTTCACCTGTTTCAGTTTACATTCTTCAAAAGCACAGCTAGCAGATGTTTCAGAGCCCATTGCTGTTGAATTTCCACGGGGCAGCTCGGCTGTGGCTGTTGCTTTGGTCTCCCCTTCCTCACCCAAGTTTAACAGAAAGGCCGCTCTCCTGCTCCTCCCTCCCGGGGTCCATCCCCACCTTGTTTACACTGCTGCAGTTTTCTATAGCATCACCGATAACTAAGGATCGTGTTGATCGAGGCTGTGCGTGAAACTCTCCCTTCTCCTCGGGTTCTTCCCTTAACAAAACCCACCCACAACATTTCTTGCTCCCGTTTACCTCCTTTATGTTACACTGCCTCTGCCCCGGAAGGGAGCCGTCCTAGGTGGGTAGCTGACCCACGGCCCATTCAAAGGGGTGACCAGTCACATGGTCTGTGGGTCTCCAGAGGAGGGAAATGCCCTGCATCCTTCTCCTAGGACTGAGCTGGTGTGAACACTGTAGGGTCAGAGTGAGTTTCTCTTCTTGCTCAGCTCCCTGTTTCTCCACAGTACTTTTTGGCTCATTTAACCTTTAGAGTAGCTGACTGGGGCCCTGAGAAACTCATTCTCTAGTGTATTTGACAGGGCTTTCTGCAGCACCTGAAAACCAATCACTGAACTATTGACTCAGGATGGAAACATGAACTCAAACATGACCCTGGCTTTGAGGAACCAAGGCTACTTGGAAAAACAGACTTGTAAACACAGTATCACAATGGATAGAGGCACTGGCTGTATATCACCTAGTGCAGTCAAAGATGAAGGAGACTGCCGGTGATGGATGCTTGTAAATGTCAACTTGCCACAACTTAGATCAGCAGAGAATCTCAATGAGGAGGAAATCTTATAATATGTTGGGCTATGGGCATGTCTACGAGGGGTTGTGTTGATTGCCTAAATGACACACTCCAGTGTGTGGGGACACCTTCTGATAGCAGCGCAGATCTAAATGACATGGAAGAAGGCAGAGAGCTCACCTTTTGCTCTCTTGGACTTCCCTCTTATCACCTAGTTAATTCACCCTGTTGTTGCTGCTGTTGCTGATTGCTGTGATGAAACAGCTTTTCTCAGCTTCCAACATGGACTGAGGATCGGTCAGCTCTCCAGGAATCCTTCAAGCCTTTGGTCCCGGATTGGAACAGCTGAGGCAACCAGGCTTTCGGACTGAATAATTACCAAGTTCTCCATCTTTCAGAAGTGAGATAACTGTTGTTGGACTATTTCTAAGCCAGTTTAGCAATTGTGTGTGTGTGTGTGTGTGTGTGTGTGTGTGTGTGTGTGCGTGTGTGTGTGTGATTTGTTCTATCAGTTCTGTTTCTCTAGATCCTGACTAGTACACTCCTAAACAGTTGAGTAGGATAGATATCCGCTGTTCATTGTAGATATCAGCTCAGAACTGTTTTATTTTTTATTATCTTTGTTAGAATTGTTACCGTTGCTGTCATCAGCATCAATTTACAGGTAATGAAAAGGCAGAGGTTTGAGCACAAACATGGAAAGTTCAGGGAACGCCAAACATAAGCGACAGAGAAAGGGAAAACCCGAGTCAGCTCAAAAAGGCTTTGTGGTCCAAGGTCAGGGATTCAGATTTCACTTTAAATTAGTGACCTTGATGCTCTCAGAGATGCATGGAGCCATCAGCCTGGTTCTGTGCACCTACCTCTTCTCTGACCACATAGTAATGAGCAAAACTGTTCTTATTCTACATTGGGAGAACAGACCAGCCACATGTCCCCAGAGTGGAACTAGCTTGGCTTAACAGACACACCTACCCAGCATTTGCAATTTCATCTGCTTCCTGTCATGTGAAGAGGGCACCTCTGGGGTCCCTGGGCCTGTCTGTGATATTATTTCCCACAGTCCCATGAAGCATAAAGGCCTGTGTTTCCTCCCACTGATGAGGAGGGCAAAGGTGCTGGGCCGGGTGGGCGCCTTGGGGAACCAAAACAGACATAGGGATCTGTCCTGCCTGGCCCCAGAGAGACTGGCGTGGCTCGGGAACCCCTGGGGCCCTGTCTGAAAAGTGGCTTTCCTCATTTCCCTTTGATCAGGCGGTTCATGGCAGATTTGGCAGGACAAGGAGTGATTTGTCTTCCACATGTGTTTTCATTTATCCCTTGAAGGCAGAGCTGAGGCGCTAAGCAAGAAAATGAAGAGGCCGGTGGGCAGGTGAGCTTCACGTAGGCTCAACGGAGATATCTAAGTTGAACTCATCTGCTTATGATCTATGTTTCTAAAGTAGTTTATGAAAAATACAGCAAGATAAAAATTCCATCTGAGTAAACGAGATGGAAGTAAGATGATGCCAGACATGAGGTATGATCTATAAAAAGATGCCTTACCTTTCTGGATAATTAGCCAAGAGGAACTATCTCTTAGATTTGAGCTTCCTCTAGGCAATTAAATAAGGACAGTGGTTTCTAGGAAGAGCCTTGAGTGGAACCTCTGATTTTTGGTACTAAGAGTTAAAAGAATCTACCACTGTTGTCGAGTCTCTTTTCTGTTGCTGACCAGACAACTTAAGGGGAAAAGAGTTGATTTCAGCTCTGAGTTCACGGCCCAGTCCTTCACGGTGAGGGAAGACAGCAGCAGGAGCTTGAGGCAGCTGCTCACACCACAGTCAGAAACTGAGCGCAGTAAGCGCATGCTTGCTGAGCCCAGCTCGCCTTCTCCACTTGATACAGTCCAGGTTCCTCGCCCTCAATTAAGATGGGTCTTCTTCCCACATCGATTAAAGTAACCAAGAGAATCCCCCACAGACACACCCAGAGGCCCATCTCCCAGGACATTCTAGATTCTGTCTTTTTGAGAAGCAACATCATCACACTGGCAGTCCTCCATCAAGGCCACATTCCCTGCTTAGGTAAATAACATCTTTCATATCACTGATCACTGTGTTCCATGAATGCCTCTGGTATAGATGTGTGAAATACTGTCCAATTAACTAAGTTATCACAATGTGTTTAATATTTGCTGTCCCTCGCTGTGAGTGATCAGATAGTCTCTTCAGTTGTTAAAAAGTATGCGGGGACCTCCCATTAGAGACATATCTACCTGTCACCTCCATGGCTAAATTTGACCAGGGATGTACTCTGGTCTCTGAAGTGAACAGGAATGTAAGGGCCTCTGAGTGACAGGGGGTCTGCAAGTAACTTAATGGTTCTCTTTCTCTCTTCTCTTCCTCAAGAAGGCCAAGGGCCACACACCTCATCCAGGCCTCAGTGTAGAGACATCTAGGCAGGGAGAGCTGCTTTTCAGCCACACTTAACGTAGGTATGAGCAAAGGGCAGCCTGTGCGGCTGTGAGTGCTTAGCACTGTCACCTTGCTACTCAGAATAACCCAGTCAAGGATGTGAGGATTCTGCCTTGCAGTGACTCACAAGCTTCATCAGTGCCAGGAGGAGACACAGAGCTCTAAAGCAAAGGTTCCCTGCTCTCAGGAAACCTGCAATTTAGCAGTGTGGGTTCTAAAGATGCAGTTAGAAGAAAGTTGGAGACCACGTGTGGCACTGTAGACCCTGCTTTGCGACTGGTATTTTCTTCAGTATTACAGGCCTGCCTTCATTCACTTGTCACAGTGAGGCTGGGAGATGGGTCTCAGTGCAGGAAAGACTAACTCCCTAGGGAAAACGTCCCCAAATGGCTGTCTCTCAAGCTCAAAAGCCCACCCCTCTCCTGTCCCTGGCTCTTCAGGTAGGTGCATAGGCAGATGGTGGGGCTTCAATGACTTGTTAGGGCCTGAGGTCCTCTAGGACTGCAGGAAGCTTTTGACTTCTGAGGTTGGGGTTGGAAAACACTCATCAGGTCTGTGACTCAGGAAGATAATATCATCACCAAGGAGAGAACAGTCAGGATGTGGGTCCTGGGAGTTAGGAACAAGAAAAAAAAGAGTAACAGGGTACACTGGGAGCTAGGCTGTCCTGAGCTGGCGTGTGGGGCAGACCATCACAGAGTTTGTCTAGACCCCATGTCCTAAGAGATCAGTAATGTCGCAGAACTGTTGTAAACCACAACAACATGAATGGCCAGTGCCACCTCCATCTTCCTTCCCAAGGGAGTTGGCACACATGTCTGCCTGAATGGGCCTCAGCCCTTCCTGTCTCACATTCTGACCCTTTCACTTTGGTCTGTCAAGCAGACAAAGACCAACCAACTTTGTTTTTCTCCGAACTACGGATGCATGTAAAGAGAGGAAAACACTGGAATACCAGATCTGTGAGGCTGAGTGCTCAGGTGGCTTTCTTTGCTTCTAGGAATGGCCAAAAGATGAAGAAATGACAGTCTGTGCTCTTTCCCCAGTCCTCAACAGGGTGCAGGCAGAGCAGAGCTGCACCGAACAAATGTGGCCAAAAAAATAGAAAGGAAATAAAACAAAGGAAGGGAGGGTAATGGGGGCAGAGGAGGGGAGGAGGGAAGGAGGGGGGAGGGAGGGAAGGGGAAGGAGGGGGAAGGAGGAGGGAGGGAGGGAGGAAAAAGGAAGGAAGGAGAAAAGGAAAGACAGAAGAAAGGAAGGGAAGGGAAAGGGGAGGGAGTGACAGGATGGTTTTAGGGACTTGTAAGCATTGTGCTTATAATGAGACCCAGTGAGACTCCAAAGAAAAGAGGAGTTCATTGGCTGGGAGGAGGTTAACTTTGACCTCCATAATGACTTGTACTCATACCTGTCATTATTTCTGCATAGATGGATCCTTTGGGTGGCTTCAATGTATCAGGAAGGCTAGGTGGTCTTTTCTAACATCAGGAACCACTGGACTCATGAATGAAGAATTTTACACCCATGTCCTGTGGAGCGAAAGCATGCTTGGCACACAGTTAATGTTTAGTGATAAATAAAGATTTGTTGTTAAATGAATAAATAAGCAGGGTTCAGGTGATAACATTTAATGGATGCCACAGACCTTCTCTTGGGGCCCCTCTGTCCACCCCACAGCAGGGGTGCTGTATCTCAAGACCACTGGTTCTCAAGGAGGTTAGACCAAGAGCAGCCAATTAGTCTTCCCTTTGAACTTGGCTCAATTTCACCTTCAGGCACTCTCACAGCTAAAGGTCAGTCTTCTGATCTCTAACGCATAGACTCACCCTCCTCCTGTCAAAGGCTTCTTTGATTGAATAGTCCAAACTGTAGCTCAGAAAAGAATTAGGAAAAGGAGAGCGTACCACACATATCAATGTACTAAGTAACCATATTCCATCTTCTATGAACATCACAGAGATCAACTGCTAACCAGGGGTGGGGAAGAACACTGGCTTACCACTGCAACATCCTCCTTGGTTTGGGCTGAGTTGTCCATGGTGGTAGGTTTTTGACATAAAGGAGAAACCTAGAGAGAAAAGAAAATGTAAGAACTTCAAAAATTCAGGTTGAATGACAAACTGGAATGAGATCTTTTCTTTACCTTTAAAAATATATTTTGTACTTTTAACTGACATAATACAGAGCAATTGTGCATATCTTGGGGTGAAGTATGACAGCTCAGTGCATGTACCCCATGTGTAATGTCCATATTACAGGGTATATGCAATATGGCACAGTCACCTCAGAGAGTTTTCAATTCCTTATAATGAGAACATTGAAAACCCCTCCACTAGCTATTTAAAACATACAATTAATTGGAGAACGAGTTTCCTTAGCAATCTCTCTAATTACTTCTAGCCTCCTGTGTGGGACTCTTAGGTAAATGAGCTTCCTTGGCAGGGACAGAGGAAAACTCCATGTTTTTTTTTTTTTTTTACCTATCTAAGTAGAGACTACAAGGGAGAAACTGGTTCTGAGAGGTTTTAAAAAACTCTATTGAGTAGATATGTAATAGGCATTGCTGTTGCTGAAATGGGTCAACTTTCCATTCGCCTGTTTAAAAGGTGTGTCGGGGAGAGCTCAGCACCATGACACTAAGTATTGGAGCTTAGTACACAACTTGTCTTCTCCACACAGAATGGTGCTGATGCTTACCTGGCAAGAGTTATTTCTAGATACCAGGCATTTGTAAGTGCAAAGTCCTCATGAGAGAAATATTAGCAATCAAACATCTTCCAATTTACAGACAACTATTCCAGCATTGAATTCAAGTAATCTGTATCAGAGACTGAACAGCTCGGGGGCAGTGCAGCACAAGTGTGAGCACAAATGGGTCGCAAGTGCATCTGAGGGACTTGGAACGCACCTAAACTCCATGTTACTAAAAAAATTGAGTCAGCCAAGTCCTCTTTTGGCAGGCTTCAAATTATACACAGTGGATTCTAAACAGTTTGGTATTGATAAACAGTTTTAAATTCATAGGTAGTACAAAAACTTCATGATAACCAAAATGTCATTTTTTTACCAATAAAGACCAGATCCACACTTAGAGTGGAGGCAGGGAGGTGTCTATATTATGTGCTCTAGAAGGCATGTCATACTAATGGCTTGTGGGCCACATGTGAATGGGGCCCAACACAAAAACATAAGCTTATTAAAACATCACAAGACTATTCTTGCATTTTTTGTGTGTGCAACGCTATTGCTTGATTCCTGAGTGGGAACTTGGTGGATGACAAGTCATGTCTCAATGTCAAAAAGTTGAACATGTCTGGATAATAGATTTTATTTGCCCATCATCATATACACACGTGTGTGCTATGACAGTAGAAGGGCAGCAACAGTGGGGAGAAGGGTGTGGGGGGGTCAGTATCGCCAACACACATGGTAACTTGAAGGAAATGTTTTTATGGAGCTGGGGAGAGGACTCAGTAGGCAAAGCACTTGCTGTGTAACTGTGAAGACCTAGATTTGCACCCAGAACCCATGCAACACTGGATGCAGTAGTGCCTGTCTGTAAACCCGTCACTTGTATGACAAGACGTGGATATCGGCCGTCTGGGGAAGCTCCAGACCAGCTAACCTGTGCACACGGCAGACAGCAAAAGGGAGCCTGCCTCCCACAACGTGGAGGAAAGGACTGCTGAGATAAGGAACGGTGAAGCACGGGCAGGCCAGAGGCTCTTGCCTGTTGTATCCCTGGTTCCCACAGTCCTTTGCTGAAGAGCATCTCCTCCATGCTGGATGCCAGAGTTCCCGCTTGATGTCTTGAGAAAAAAGGAGAAGGTGTGTGCCTACAGTCCTCCGGGACGATGCTCGCCTTGGGGACCAGCATGGCAACAGCCAGGGCTGGTTTCCCCAGGTTTTTGTCATCATTTAACCTGGAAAAGTTTTCTTTACCTACTACATGCACAGGCATGTGTGGTGGGAGGTTGGGGAGCTGAACAAGGCTCCATGCACAGGTGCGAAGTCTGGAATGGGACCAGGAGAGGAGAGCTGTGGAGGGAGCCCTGCCATGACCTCATTCTGTGACCTTCCTCGTACATTTCCTCAGGTGTTAAAGGTATTTGACAAAGAGTTTGATCCACTAGGGACATGAAGAAGTAAGGCTACATTAACAGGGTCCCTGGCAAAACATCTTTGGACTTGACTGTTAAAATCTGAAATAAGATTCTACTAGACCAGAAACCCGCAAACTACAGTTTGGGATAAATTCACCTCATCTCCGGCTTCTTCTTACCTAAACCTAAGAACCCATTTCACAGTTAAAAAAATCAAAAGGAAAAATAATGTTTCATGATATATGGTGAAAATTGTATGAAATTCCAATTTCAGTGTCCACAATGGCACTCTCACTAGTGTCAGAGCTGTCTGTGTTCTCAGAAGGAGTGTAGCAGCAGGTTGATGAGGATGATCAGATCCACAACACCTAAAGCCGTACTATCGCACAGTTGGGTGTGGTGGCATACACCTTTGATCCCAGCACTCAGAAGGCAGAGATAGGTGGATCTCTATGTGATTGAGGCCAGCCTGGTCTGCACAAGTCTCAATCCAGCTGGAGCTTCAGGGAGACCCTGTCTCAAATAAACTTACAAACAATAATCCTTACAATTTCTTCCATTTTGTGTGTGTGTGTGTGTGTGTGTGTGTATGTGTGTGTAAGTTTTCTGATCTCTGAGCAAGATACTCTGAATCTTATTTCAAGTTTAAAAAAGTGCAATCCGGGGGGTAGAGAGATGTCTCAGCAGTTAGAGCGCGTAGTACATCCCTTTTACAGAGGATTGTAGTTCACTTCCAGGCACCCATGTCTGGTGACTCACACCCACCTGTAACTCCAGCTCCAAGGGATCCAACGCCTTCTTTTGACTTCCTCGGGCACTGCATCTATCTACCCACACTCACACGTAGACATACAGAGACATATAACTGAAAATTAAATCAGTAAAAATACAATCCAAGGACATTGGTGGCCTCCTGCTTTGCACTTCCCCAATGATCAAGCCTTTTGTATCATCCATGTGTATAAAACGGTGAGCTGCCCCTTGATCTTTCTCCTTCTAGGACAGGGCCAGCGTAACTAACTGGTAGAAATATTCTTGCAACACTTACAAGATTTAAATGGCAAGAATGTGGTTAAATATATTCCTGCCTGTATGTTTATGTTCATGCAGTCAAACAGAAAACTCTCTAGCAGTTTGTTATTGAATTAATAATTCAGCCAACCCATATTTATTAGCTGCTTATATGTACAAAGCAGGACTCCGTTCCTACACACATACACACACACATACACACACACACATATACA
Source organism: Nannospalax galili (assembly GCF_000622305.1). Lineage (NCBI taxonomy): Eukaryota > Metazoa > Chordata > Mammalia > Rodentia > Spalacidae > Nannospalax > Nannospalax galili. The sequence goes on from NW_008360325.1 coordinate 6,276,167, forward strand.
CACACACACACACATACACACACACACACACACACACAAGCAAGAGAAAAGATTGCCTGTGTCCTCAAGAGGTTTCCTGTCCTGACTGGATGGCCAGATTCAATTGGCAGATAATTAGGAACTAACCCATTCTGCTCCCTCCTGCCCTTTGGGCTTCAGTGTCTGGCACTTTAAAAAGAGGTGGTGGCGGTGGTTTGAACAAGTGGCATCTAAGGCAGTGACAAGGGCTGGGCAGAATGTGACTGTAGCATATTCTACCTGGTCACTGATAAACCTGTTTAGGGACCACAAAACTTTGTATGGAAGACACAGAGCTGCTGCATCCATTGTCTGGGACATCAAGGAGAGAGTGACTCATTAAGGGAAACAGCAACATGGATGGACAGCTACAAGCGTGTGGCCCAGCACCCTGACAGAGAGGGACACTGGGGCCTGAGGACTCTCATTGAAGGGCAACCTGCACAGCTGGTTGGGAAAGCTGGAGGGCTTGAGGTACAACCAACTTACTGACTTGCTTGAGGTACAATTGCTTACTGACTTGCTCCCCTGGCTCCTGCTCAGCCTGCTTTCTTATACAACACAAGCCCACTTGCCCAGGGGTAGCACCACCCACAGTGGGCTGGGCCATCCCACATCACACAATAATCAAGAAGATGCCCCATAGACATGGCCACAGGCCAGTCCAATGGAAGAAATTCCCCAATTGAGGCTCTCTCAACCCAGGTATGTCAGGTTGACACTAAAGCTACCCAGCACACAAATAAATAAACCCAAAACTGTGATTAGAGTCGGTTAACTGAAGTTCTAATTCGGTGATTTAAAATGTATACTTTCAAAAAGAGATAAATAAATACTTTTATAAAAGACTTATTTTTAGTTGTGTGTCTATGTGTGTGCCTGTGTGTGGGTATTTGCTTACAAAAGTTTACAGTCAGCCATATTTTCCCATTGCCTTGGCTCCCAGGGAACTCATGGTCTTGTCGGTGCTCAGGAAAAGAAAGGTGATTACCACAGTACTCTGCTTAGCTGGAGATAGATCTCTCCTTTCTTTTACACTACATTTCTATTAGAATCCTGACTATTCTTTGCCTTTAAGCACGTCTGTTCCGTAGACTCGGAAGGAAGGAAGGAAGGAAGGAAGGAAGGGAGGGAGGGAGGAAGGGAGGAAGGAAGGGAGGAAGGAGAGGAAGGAAGGAAGGAAGGAGAGGAAAGGAGGAAGGGAGGGAGGAGAGAAGGAGGGAGGGAGGAAGGGAGGGAGGAAGGAAGGAAGGGAGGGAGGGAGGAAGGGAGGAAGGAAGGGAGGAAGGAGAGGAAGGAAGGAAGGAGGAAGGAGGAAGGGGAAGAAAGGAAGGGGAAGGAAGGAAGGAAGGAGGAAAGAAGGAAGGAAGGAGAGGAAGGAAGGAAGGAAGGAGAGGAAAGGAGGAAGGGAGGGAGGAGAGAAGGAGGGAGGAAGGAAGGAAGGAAGGAAGGAAGGAAGGAAGGAGGAGAAGGAGGAAGGAAGGAAGGAAGGAAGGAAGGAGAGGAAGGAGGAAGGAAGGAGAGGAAGGAGAAGGAGGAAGGAAGGAAGGAGGAAGGAAGGAAGGAAGGAAGGAGGAAGGAAGGAAGGAAGGAAGGAGAGAAAGGAGGAAAGAAGGAAGGAAGGAAGGAAGAGAGAGAGGAAGAAGGGGAGGAAGGGGAAGGAAGGAGCAAAAACAAGTGGAAGCTATATTCTCTCTGCAGTCTCTGAATATGTGGGAATCCAATATTTTGAGCTAGATTTTAAAGTTGGGAAAGGAAGAAGAGGAAGATGTGATAGTCTGTTAGTCTGAACAAGTGGCATCTAAGGCAGTGACAAGGGCTTTCCGCAAGATGTAGAGTGAGTGATGTCCAGTCTGTAAGGGAGTTAATGAGCACAATGCTGACATTGATTAAGCATTTAATGAATGTGTCACTGCTGCCGCATTTCCACGATGCCTGCACTGGACCCTGGTATTCTTCATTCACACACGAACCCGCCTCTCTCCCTCCACCAGTGCAGCCAGACCACCCTTCTCTTTCTCTCTCTGTGGGTACGGGCAGCGAGGCTTGTCTGTCTCACCTTGCTGGCCCTTGTGCTTGTTTCCCTGTTTGGCCTGGTGTTGATGGTCAGTAGAGGCTCGTTGACTGATTCGTTCCTGTGCAAGGTGAAAATCAGCCCAACCCTACCTCCTATAAACAGGGAAGAACATGACAAATGGTTTCCAGCTCAAGGGTACCCACTTACAGTATGATGGTGTGATAACACACCTAAGAATTCTGTTTCAGGGACTGGAGAGATGGCTCAGCAGTTAAGAGCACTGACTGCTCCTTCAGAAGACCCAGGTTCAGTTAACCACCATCCATAACTCCAGTTCCAGGGGGATCCTGTGCCCTCTTCTGACCTCCATGGGCATAACTTGACTCGGATGCACTTATATACATGCAGGCAATACACTCGTACATATAAAATAAAAATAATCAACAAAATATTTTAAAAAGAATTCTGTTTCACTTTCAGTACTGAATCCAATAGATTACATGAAATTCTTGACACTCCACTACTGTAAAATGAACTTTGTGTTAGATGATTTTGCCCAAAGGTATAGACTAAAATGAACACGTTTAAAGTAGTCTAGGATGGGATGCCAAGATAGCTCAGTCAGTAAAGTGCTTGCTGTGCAGCCCTGACAGGGTGACACACACTTGTAATCCCATTACCAGGGAGGCAGAGACAGGCAACTCCCTGGGGTGCCCTGGTCAGCCAGCCTAGCCAATCAGTGAGTTCAGGTTCCAGTAAGAGACCCTATCTCAAAAAACAAGGTGGACAGCATCCTGAGGAATGGCACTTGACTTCTGACACCCTCATGGATATGCACACAAGCGTACATGCCTCCTTGCAAACACACGTACTTAGATACAAATATATAATTATTTAATTAAAATGGTTGAATAAAGTAGTCTAGGCTTAGCAATGATGACTTAAAGTTGGGGTATATTGAGTGTATTCTGATGCATGCTATTTTCAGCTGCAGTGGATTTGTTAGAACATAACCCAACAGCACAGCCAAGGAGCATCTATATTGTGGTCTTGAAGTTTACCTGGGATGTTTTCATTCTTTGTTAAAAAGGAATAAGACAAAATAATATTCATGCCTAGTAATATTCCTCACCCTCTTGTGACTTTCTACCCAGGCTTACCTCTTGCACATGGTACTTGGAGGAGGGAGGAGGGGAACGCAGTGAGCTCTCTGGGTGCTGAAGCACAGCGGAGGGGAGTCTAAGGGCTTGCTCTGGGAATAACACTAGCTTCCTGGTAAATCCCTCTGGTGCAGTTTCAAGTCAGGCTTGTGATGATCTAGGCTCCCTGGAATTCTGTTGCTCTGTGTTCATTTAATATTCCCTCTTTTAGCCACAGCTCCCCAGCTGGCCTGGAGCAAAAGTGGGGCAGCAATGGGCTTCTGAGAAGAAGAAGTCCCTCCTGGAGCGGGGCTCTGTGCAAGGAACTGTGGGGGAGGCACTGACCGTGAGGGAATCTCTCCAAGGCCCCTGAAGATCCTGGGAAGATGAGGTTATTTTTCTAGCAGAGAAATGAGTAATTTGCCCCAGATCCCACACTTGGTTTTGGAAAAGCTGGGACTGACCCCTCATGTTAGCTTGTTCTCAAATCACAGGATCTCCTTGGCACACACGGAATGGGCACAGAGTTTGTCCTGTATCCTCAACCCATGCGGAATGCATTTCTTCACCATTCGCATTGGACACCGTCTACCGTGGCAAGAGGCAAGCAGGCCAGCTGTTGATGCATGCCTCTAAATACCCGCCACTTGCGTTTTCCTAACACACCATTCTACCCTGACCACAGAATAATGCCTCTCCGCTTGATACCCTGGCTGAAACAGCACAGACTTGAATAAAGTCCCACATCTGCCTGTGAGGGCTTTATCACCTGTTGTCTTTAACTGCATGAAATTGCCAGTGTTTGATTATTTCTGACAATTCCACAGGCTTCGGCCTCATATGAGAAGTGAAAGAGAGGAGTCATTTCTTGAGAGAGTCCTCTAGAGGCCCCGTGTGAGCTGCATTCTTGTATCAAATGGTTTACATTTTACAATAGCCTCAGGAGCTTCTGCTGAGACTCCCCCCCAGCCTCAAGGTCACTGAGTTACCCAAGATCACATTTTCAGAAAACACTGGAGATACACCTTCTCTCTCCGTCTTCTTTTCCCTGAAACTTGTATCCACTTTCTAATTATAGAAATCATACACTGGTATTATTTGCACACAGATCCCCCAGGGTCATAGTAAAGATATTATACAGCCAGTAAGTCTTGGCTACTGATAAAACAGGACGGAGACTTGGTCAGTCACAGTGGACAGTAGTTGCTCCCATTAGGAACACACAGTTGGGAAGGAGCAGAATTCCAGGCCAACCACATCTCTTTTAAGTCCTGTATGAAATGTCTTTGTTATGCACTGAAAACTGCTGTTCGTCCCAGAGTCACACATTGAAGCTTTAACTCCAGTAAGACAGTACTTGGAGATGGATTTCTAAGGAAGAAGTCAAAGTTGAATGCACCCATAAAGGCAGAGCAATGGGATCAGCATCATTATCTGAGGCACCAGAATGCTCTCTGTATCTCCAAACATGCACACCAAATAAAGGCCAAGCCAGGAGGAGCGTCCTTATCACAAATCAAGTCAGCCACAATTGACCTTGGACTTGTCAGCCTCCCAACATGAATGTGGCTTCAGCCATCTAGTCTATGGCCTTTTGTTATAGCAGCTTGAGTAGACAGGTGGAGTCTTGAATGCATTAGAGACAGTTCTTCCATCCCCTTTGTCACTTAGACACAGGCGGACCGCCCTTTGTCCTTCATACATCCTGCCCAGCCACAGCCTGACACCTATGTCTCCAGGTAGGATGTTGCCCAGATTATACGTTGCTGTGTGTGCCTGGAAGTCATCTGCAGTCTATCGTATAAACAGGGAACAGTAAAGAGATGCTCACCCCTGAAACCTGAGGAGGACCACAGACAGCTGACTGGTCCTGATGCTGGTGTCTTCTGGGCCCGCGATAATAGTCACTGCTCCAGTTGCCCGTTGACACATTACTCAGGCAGTGGTTTTGTTTCGTGATCTGGTGTTACAGGTGCACACATGTAGAGTGTATGCCTGGGAATGTAGGATTAGCTTTCTTTTCTCTACAATTAAAGATAATTTCCAACAGTTGGTGGGATAAGGTTCAAGGGAGAGGGAGGTGAGATTGTTAGGGGAGAGAGGTAGATTGCAGGGATATTGAGAATGCCAAGTCCCCCCAGGCATGGTCTGTTCTCTGTTGAGACACCTGCTGAAATGTCAACAAATTACCCTCAGGACATTTAACTGGACCAGGTCATCCCAGCGTGTCTACCCATCCTGCCCCCTGGAAGAACAGAGGAAACATCACTGCAGTGAACCCAGTCTGTCTTCATGTCAGAACATGAAAGAAGGACAAAATGAGGTGGGCACCCACCCAGTACTTCTGAGTGACCATTGCAGGCTGTGCGTTCTCCAGGAAGAAGTAGATGGTATGCCTGCTTGATGCTTCTGCTCAGCCCAGGGCTGACTGCTGCTAGGATTCCGATTTTGCTGATAAACTTGAGGCTCTCAAAGGGACAACCAGAGGAGCTCCTCTTCTGAGCATGTCTTCAAAGCCAAGTGCATGCATACTCGTGCACTCACTGTCTGGGTGGATTCCTGTTGCTTCTCAGTTGGGGGCAGGTCTGAGAAGGACAGGTGATCAGGGCCCCAAGGAGCAGAGACAGGGCAGAGAAGATGGGGTCCAAAGTTGTTAATGGTTTTGACTGGCCACTGGTCCTCTCGGAGGCATGTCAGTTACCCCGAATATTTCCAGTAATAATAAAATGTGGGGCATTGGGTGCCCACTGTATTGCAGGCCCTGTGTGCCCACTGTATTGCAGGCCCTGGGTGCCCACTGTATTGCAGGCCCTGTGTACCCACTGTATTGCAGGCCCTGTGTGCCCACTGTATTGCAGGCCCTGTGTGCCCACTGTATTGCAGGCCCTGTGTGCCCACTGTATTGCAGGCCCTGTGTGCCCACTGTATTGCAGGCCCTGTGTGCCCACTGTATTGCAGGCCCTGTGCGCATGGCCCGGTTTGAACCGCAAGGCCAATCTATGGGGTCAGCATTGTTTCAGGCTTTTTCAGAAGAAAGACCTTGTAAACAGCTATCTTGAGCCATGCAGCAGAACCAGCCTCTCAGCCCCAGCCCAAACCACAAGACTCCAGCCTGGCACCTCTTTCTTCTCTGCATTCAATCCCTTGGGAGCTGAGGGCAGGAGAGGCCGTCTGCGTGGGAGCGACTGGGCCTGTTGTGGCACAGGACTTACCGAATAAAAAACAGTGGAGGCAGTTTTACAGTGAAGGATGCTTAAGACAACACCAAGAACACACAGACAGCCACAACACCAAGGACACACAGACAGCCACAGCACAGCACCGATTGCCAAAGTTGTTGCTTTTCTAGGCCCAAGGCGCAGACACCTCAGCTCGGTGGCTATCCCCGAGACACAGAAAGGGAGGCAGGGTGTCTTCAAGGACAGCTCGTCAGACTCTCTTCCCTGTGCTTGGGGCCGGGCTGCAGGCTGAGCCCTGACAATAATGCCCCCTTCTGGTCATGTTCCCACAGCCCAGGCCAGCAGCTTGTGTCCAGAGACCCGAGTTACTAGATTTGGGTCAGATTCTTTCCTCAGGCCGGGTTCTACTAACACAAATATCTCCAATCCTCTCTTCCTCCTCCTCAGCCCCCCGAAAGGATGATAGGTAAATTATTTTCCTAAGGTAAGATACATTCTAGTACAGTTTACTTCTTTTTTTTTTATTAACCCTGAATAATGCTCTCTATGTCATCTGTATATTTATGATAGCTCAAAGACATGGGTGTGTGGATCTAATTAAAAATGTGAAAGGGTTAGCAGCCTGCTGCTTCCCTGCAACTCTCTGGTTGCCAAATCTTGGCAGCCGTGTTGAAATCCAGCCAACTGTTTAGTCTTCAGCTGAGCGGCTGCCAGCACAGTGCTGCATTGTGGGGCGAACGCCCGGAGGTGCTGCACGGACAGGCGCTTGCACAGGGGGAGGCGCTGGGCAGGACCTGGGCCTGCCACCCAAGGACAGCCAGCCACCGGGGAGCCGCTGGGCCTTGCCTGGGTTCCCTACTTCTTACTAATACAGGTAGGATCAGTGAAACCTGGTGGGTGGGAAGTGAGGTGTCTGGGCACTAGGAGGGCTGTGGCCACCATCAGTGCAGACCAGGCCTTTGGGGAGGAGCAGTGATAGTCTCTACTTGCTTCCCGGGCCTGAGCCAGAAGCATTTCTGTTTAGCGCCAGGGTCTCCACTGCAAGTGGAAGCCCTCTTTAATGCCCTGGCCCTTGTCCCGGTTCTTCCCTCCAACCCTATTGTGCATACACGTGTCACCTGGGGAAGCTCCTGGACTTGCAGGAATCTGATTCAACAGAAAGGGAGAATTCATTTTGCCAAGCTCAGAACTGACCAGAATTGCTTGTAGCGTCAGTTACAAGTCCAGACTTCAACTCTGCCTGCTCGCAAGGATGTTAGGCTCTGGAAAGTGTGCCTTTGTGATTTTTCAGTCAGAAGAAAAGGGAGAAAATTCACAGCTCTTTGCCAAGCTCCACAATATGGGGGTAAAATAGGTGAAACCAGAACACATGAAAAACCATGGGTGGCTTTTTCTTCCTCATGGTGTGCAAGCCGTAAACAAGCTAAAGCAGAAGAGAGGCCTGGACCTGCCTGGACAGAAAGACTTCACTGCGGAGAAGGAAAACTCAGCTCTGAAAGGTGTCCTAAGGCACTTAGCAGAAGGGTAGCACATTATGAGGGACTCAGAGGGAGCAGGGGCAGTGACCATTGCCCTGGAACTTTGTATTTGGGGCATTGTTTATTTTTCAAGAGGAGGTATTTGCTTGGGAAGAAGAAAATGAGAAGGAAGAGGTTGGGGGAGAGGAAGGAGGAAGAGGAGGAGAATTTGATTATTATTATAATTCTTACTAGAGGAAAAAGCAAGACTTTATATAGATGCTGCCAGTGACCTCCAGTGCAGAGGAAAGATGACTTCTCAAGTCTCTCCTTACAATGGAATTCAGGCTTTGGCATTAGGCGTAGGTAAGTGACCTGTAGGGCCCGGCTTCCGTGGCCATCTGTGGGGCAGGGTAATGGTACCTTCCTTGCCTCATAGCTGGGGTACTGGATATGTGTTTGTGGAGTGGATGTGACCCCCCGGGTCCCTGACAGGTGTCTTACAAACCCAAAGCCTCATCCCCTCAGGGCCAGGGCTTTACCCCAGATAGAATTTCATCCCAGCAGACTGCTTCTGAGCACAAATACATTTTGAACCCTCAGGATGGGAGCTAATCACTCTGGAAGTCACAGAGTCTCTGTTCAATCCTGACATCAGAGGAGCTGGGGGAAAAAAATGAGGCCCTGGGGAACAGCAGGGAATTTTCTCTTTCTCTTCAAATGGCAAATTTATACACATGAAGAGTTGAAAATGACGTGCCAAATAAATCACAAGTAATCATAATTTAGCTGGCCACTTTTATTATGAAATAGTAAAATGTATGAAGTTGGTGAATCCCGGTGATGCAGGTCACGTAGCCTCCGGACAATTAGGGGCTGGTATTTTCTTAATATTCTAAGTTGGTACAGCACGTGCTTGTGGGTCTGATATTGAAGAATTGGCTGTTAATATCACACACAAGGAGGCTATTTGCGGCTAAGAAACGAGATATTTTCTAGGAAAATTCCATTCCAAGAGACTGTTCCCTGTCCTGCTCTCCACGTGTGGGCAGGTGATTGTCTAACCCATCAAGGGAAGATGCCCGGGGTAAACAACTAATTAATTAAAGCAAACCCCCCTTCCCACCCCAGCCTCAAAAGGGCCCTGCAATGGAGAGGCATAAGTGCACTCACACAATCTCACACACACATAAGCCACATAATCTCTCACACTCGGACTTTAATAACGGCTTCCAGGTGACCGACCCTTCAGTCGCCTGCCTTTGTTAATTAAAGTCTGCAAACCTTCACTCCTGTCGCCCCTCCTTGGCTGTCTTGTGACCACAACCCTTACACTCTTCCAAGCAACGTTTGCGCCAACTTAATATTCTGGTACTTTTGGGAACAACGTTTAAAAATAAACCATTTTGGCACACTGTCAAACTCTTGTCTGTGTTCTTTCATGACAACCACCCTAAGTGAGATTTTTAAAAGCCAGAGGGAGTTCGGTGGGGCGGGGGGAGAAGCCTCCCACCCCTGACCCTGTTTAGAGTTATAATTTGAGACAATGTCAAATGAGAATGTTTTTACCCCCTTCTGCCCCGCCTAAATCCCCACATCCTCACACCGTTTTTCTTTCCTTGACCTATTTATTTTTATTTTTAATTTCTATTTAATTTCTGACAATTTTGTGCTCGTACACAAAGCACTGTGAACGTATTCACCTCCTGTCCCTCTGTTACCCCTCACACTGTGACTGACGCTTCTTTCTACCCCTCCTGCTTCGCTGTCTTAATCTTCTGGTGTAAGTCTTATGCAGGTGGTCATCTGCTGTGTGCTCGTGATTACATTGACCACGTCCTGTCCAGAAGATAGCATTTCATACCAGCCTGCTTCATCCTCAAACTCTTACAATCCCCCCACTTTCCTCGATGTTGCCTGGGTCTTAGAGGGTGCAATATTGATGTCCCATCTGGGGCTGAGCACCCAATCATTCAGCTTTATTATTTTGAACAGTTGTGGGTCTCTCTATGAACTGTCACTTACTGCAAAAAAAAAAGAAAGAAAGAAAGAAAGAAACTTCTCCCGCCAAGTCTGGTGAGCTACACAGCTCCTTAACTCTTTGTATCCATTGGTAGTTGGTCCTCTCTTTGGGGCCTGGTCACCTGGTTTGGGTGAGAGGGCCTCTTAAATATCAAGGTAGGTTTTCATCTAGAGCTGACCACTGGGTAAAGAAGGGCTGGGTATTAAAGGGACGGAGCACCTGGCCCTAGGCAGAACCACACAAATTGTGCTGTCCCCCTTCCTACAAACAACTGCTCTCTCCTTAGGCTGTTGCTAAGAGACCAGCCTGTTGTTTACAAGATCCTCAGTGGCGTTGCCCTTCCATAATTTATAATTTATTATCTGAGTGTCAAAACTTGTGTTGGTTTTTATTTTATTTCACCATAGATCCAATAATTGTTAGATACAACAAAGGTCACACATCCACCAGTGGAGTGGCGGCTGCTCCAATAGCATCCCCGCCACTACCTCTGCATTTAGGTGTTGCGGTGAAAATGCTATTATAAACTGAAGATGAATATCATTTTTTGTCCATTAACTTCACGCATTATATGACTGCTCAGGTCAATGGATTCCCTCAAGATTTGCTCACTATTGCAAACATGTTTCTGTCCAACGTAGAAGGAAATGAATTGAAATGATTTCAATTATCACAAGAAAGGACTGGAGTCCTCTTCGCTGTGCACTTCAACACCTAATCGTCCAACTCGCTGATCCTCTCCGCACAAAGTTCAGGGCCACAGACATTTAACTGGCACTAGAAACAACTTTCCTAGACGTTGAAGAGCTTCGTGGGCAAGCAAACCACTCTGTGAGAATGTTCTCTACTTCAAATCATTCAGTCAATTCAGACAGGAAGTGAGGAGATGAGAGGGTTGTTTAAGTACCACAACCTCAGTGCATCGGCACGGAGAAGGAGAGACACAGACGTGAGCTGTGATTATTACTCATGTATATTGTGTTGGACACAATGCTAAGGGCTCAACCTGGAGTCATTTAGAAAAAGCCCCCTACAAGCCTCAGAGGAAATTTTTACATTAGCTTCATTGCATGGGCAACAAAATCGGGGCTCCGTGACCTGAAACAGGGTCCCTAACAGTACACAGTGATGAAGTGGCAGGATGGGACTTGGGCTGGGCAATCCTAACTAAAGTTTTTATTCTTGCAGAAATAAAAAAATAAATCAGCCTGGGATTTGCAACTTATTATCTGTTTAAGAAGCGTCTAGCATCTCTCAGATGGAGTAGGGAAATTAGGAGTCCCCAAATCTTATCTTTCTCGGAAAAGTCTTCAGAATCTCTCTTAGAAACCTCAGAGTATGAAAAATTTCTAGGAAAGGCATTTCATTTTCAGAAGACCTGGCAAATTCAAATGACATTTTACTGGGAATTAGACTTGATATTTTCCAGAAAGCCCTGGTGGGGATAATCCACACAGGCATCACTCACCACAACAGTCTCACCAGCTCTGCAGCAGGAGTCAGGACAGAGCATCACAGGAGGAGGCTCTCCCGGAGCCCCTCTGGTTGGATTGGAAGACTCCTTTGTATTGTGTGATGGAAAGAGATGAATGAACAAGCCCCAAACCACAGCCCATCAGAAAAGCAATCGGGTCTTTGCAGTGACTTAATTATTTATCAGACCAGACCATTTGCTTTCCCTCTCCCTTGCTTGATCTTGCTTGTGCTCTACTGCCCGGATGCAGTCTGGACCCACGAGCACAGCCTGAATAATAGGAGAGGGGAGGGCGCTCCTCTGTGTAATACGTAAGATCTCCCTTCTGGGACTAAAGCTTCCCGGGGGTTCAGTGGGGTCCGACTCCATCTTGGATGCTGCACGCTGTGTGGACAAGTCATTTGGCTTGAAGGGTGGGAAAGCTGAGGTTTATATCCTGGTCCACCACTCAGTAGCCCTGTGAATTGACATAGGCCTTAGCAACTTGGGTTCCCTGTTGTTACATTTGCAAACAATGACTCAGTAACGCTGTCTTCTTCCAAGAAAGCAGTCTTCCACCCAGATGTCCCAGGATAACGCCAGGACGACACCAGGGATCGTCAGCTTCGGGAGCCTCCCATCCTACAGGCCCCTCATTTGGATCGCAAATCTATTGATGCTCCATCATAAGCATGACTCAGCTAACTGTTCTTGATTTCTCCATGAGGACTGAATGTTCTTCCTCTCTCCTCGGCACACTGAGCACCCTTACCTGTGACACCATGAACTCGGGCTTCTGAGAGCAGGTGTCTGGACCAAATCCTGGTGGTCCAGCATCCTCTCTGCTAACCTTTTATCACAAACCTTTTGGCCCTGCCATATGGAATGTCTTCTTGTCCTGCAAGCTTGTCCTGCTGGGCCGTGGCTCCCTGGGCACCTACAGTTCTTTCTGCTTGGCATGACTTCTCATTTCCCAGCAAAATTCTACTTGGTCTCAAGACAAAACACAAATGTTGCTCTGTGTAGGTTTCCCTCATTTCCCTGAGTGGTTCCACTGCTGTTTTGGTCTACAGCAACAAAGGCAGAACCCTGCTCCATGCCACATCCCAACCCCTTCTCCAGGAAGGATTCCTGATCCTTCAAGGGCCTCCTCAATGACCCTGAATCTCAACATCCTTCCTGTTTCCCACAATGCCTTCCATTACTTCCTTTGCAGGACTGTCTTCCACCAGTCATCCAATGTTGATGTCCCTTGAGGTTTTTAACCGGCTGTGGAGAAATTGCAAGAAAATTGGTTACATAGTCTCTCCGAGTTCCAGCTGCACCTTGAACTGTACCAACCATGTCTCCCAGAGTTGCTTCTCCTCAGATCCTAAGCCTTGCATACATGTATAATGATGGATGACTTGTGATGGAACAAAACTCTCTTACAAAGTCTTCAAATTACTATGTTCAAATTGACTTTATTCATCTCTCTCTATTACACCAAAGGCCTCATTTCAGCATCAGTTTCCTATGACAGAGGACATTGTCTTATACACAGTACCAACCTGAGAAACCTAGACACCTTTAGATCTCTTCTTCAACATTGGCACAGCTGCCTCGCTGAGCAGCAAAGTCTGAAATTCATCTTTTCTTCCTGTTTTCCACCCTTCTCCAAGCTCGGCCACGCCATCTCTTTTCTGGACTTCAACAATCCGTAATTCATGCTCCTGCCTTGAGTTCACTCTCCCTTCCCATTTGGCCACGCCATCTCTTTTCTGGACTTCAACAATCCGTAATTCATGCTCCTGCCTTGAGTTCACTCTCCCTTCCCATTCTCTTCTCATAGCCGGGATGAACTTCCTGAAACATAAACGTTCTTCATCATTCATTTCATCGTAAATTTCATTCACAATATGCAATATATTTTGGCCATATCCATTTCCAAATACCTCCATCCAGGTTCACTGTGCCTTCCCACAACACATCCGACCCCAAATTTATGTCTCTGTTTTATAACCACACTGAATTCAATTAGTGTTGCCTGTATGTGCATGGGGTCATCCACTGAGGAATGGGCAACCTACCGGCGGTCAACACTCCTTACAAAGAAAAGTGACTTTCCTCCCTCAGCGGTCATCAACGGCCATTAGCTCCTTGTCCAAGGTTTGGCTTCAGGAGTTCCTACGTCTCTGGGCTGACTTGATCTCGTGCAGGCAATCACAGCTTCTGTGAGTTCATGAGTGTGGCCGCCATGTCCCATCCAGAGGCCAGCGTTTCACAGCTCTCCTCCTATCCTCCAGCTCTTACATTCTTTCCGCCCCCTCTTTTGTGATGCATCCTGAGCCTTGGGTGGTGGGTTGACAGAGATTTCTCATCTGTCCCTGAGTACTCACAGTTGTTTATCTGTGATTCTCTTGGTGATGGGGGGCGGGTAACACTTAAAATATTTGCAAGGTTCACAAAGATCTTGGCTTGGGGTCTTGGTGTCTTTGTAGCTGTCACTTTGGGCCTTGGGGCCAAATCAGAATCTGCTTGGTTCCTGCACTGAGTTTCCCCTTGACTGTTACCACCCAGGCTTATTTAAATCCTACTAACCTTCGGATGTCAGTGAGTGTTTTTTTAGAGTATTTCTTCTTCCCTGTTCATTATTATACTCCCAAAGTTATAAAAGAATGCATGGAATCAATGGAAAAATGTGCTTTTGAACAAATTATTAATAGCATCCTTTCTCCTTGAGAGCAACTACAGGTTTACCTTGGCAAAATTTTACTTCATAAAATAGTAAGACAGACTTTTATTTAAAAAATTGAGCTGGCCATGGTGGTATACGCCTTTAATCTCAGCATTTGGGAGGCAGAGGCAGTCTGATCTCTGTGAGATCAGAGTTAGCCTGGTTTACACAGAGAGTTGCAGTACATTAATTAACTAAGTTGTTAATTAATTAGTGTGTGTGTGTGTGTGTGTGTGCGCGCGTGCACGTGTACCGTACCACACTTGTGCACGTGGAGTTTAGATTATACCTTGTGGGTGTCATTTCTCTCATCCCACCGTGTTGTTCTGAGGGATCCATCTTAGATGGTCAGGTTTGGCAGCAAGCACCTTCACACACTGACCCATCTTGCGCCCCCACTGATGATCTTCTATTCTGCTACCAGCCACCAGCTTGTCACCCTTGCTTGATGTCCCTGTGTTCAGACCTTCAGAATGTGCTGGTTCTCTCTTTCAGGCCCATACTGGGGGACCTTCTGAAGAGAAGCTTTATGCCCTGATTCTGCATTCCCAAGGTCCTGCTGAGAGAATGCAAGTGTGATTGATCTACACAAGTCACCAGTGAAGGCTTTTGTTTGGTGTCACATGGTCACAGTGAACAGTGGTGGAGATCATCCCAGCAGACCTAAGCTCTCCTCTGAACATGGTTCCTCTCTTCCAAAAGCGATTTTGACAGCTTCTAAGAGTAGACATTGACTCATCCCTCTGAATCTGAGTTCTTCTGAAAACAATTTCCATATTTAAAAAATTAAGCCCTCACTACCAGGCGAGCTGCGTTTTCACATCCTGTTTCTGGTCTCTGCAATCCTAGACCCTTGCACCCGAGAGGGCAAATCCTGCAGTTCTTTGATCTTCACGACCCTTAAATTATCTCACTGGTCTGCTTCTGTTGTCATTTACAGTAAATATGTACAGTCGGGCTTTGTATCTGTCCATGAAAGGTAATCTGGCTCTTCTTTTAATTATGTTTGGATCCTTGGCTGAATGCCTCCTGGTCTGAGTCCCACAGCCAGGTCGCCACAACTCAGTCCAGGTGCAACTGTCACAGAATTGCAGAGCCAGCTAAGGTCATCTTTCAAGAACTCCTGAGCCTTCTCTCTCTCCAGGAAGGTACAGGGACCCACACAGGCATGGTGCTGTCACCTCCCTCTGCCCAGGTCTTCAACTTAAGTCTTGCAGGGCTGGTAAATTACACTGAAACTTGAGCACCAATTCTTGGCCATTTTCCTCTCATTTTCTTTCTAAACTACTTTTACTTAGGCATCATATTCAGCAGGTATGAACAGTCTGAGGGGGCAACACCTTATGGTTTGAAACACTATAGGAGATACTCCGTCCGTACTCCTCCCTGAATAAGTCTTGTGCAACGCTCTGGATCTGGACATGAGGAAAACCCAAAGCTATGAGCAGCATTTTACTTCCTTTTTAATGTGTGTGCGCATGGTGATGTGTGTGCACGTATCACATGTATGTGTGAGTATGCACATGTGTGTATGTGAGGGCCAGAGATCAATCTCAAATGTCAGTCAGTCCTCTGTTTCTTTGAGCCAAGGACAAGGTCTCTCACATGGTCCTGAACTTGCCAATTAGATTAGTTTGGCTAGCCACAAGTGGTTCCTCCTGTCTCCCTCCTCCCAACCCCAGCACTGTGGTTATAAGCATTTGCCATCATGCCACACTCTCTCACATGGGTTCTGGGACTCGAACTTAGGTCCTCGTGCCTGTAAGGCAAGGGCTTTCCCAAGTGAGCTATCTTCCTAATCCCTAGTCCATGATTTTACCTTTGAAATGAAGGTAAAGAAGGACAAACGCTCACTAAGACAACACACTTCTTTACTCCACGCTCAGCCTCAAGGGTCCTGGCCCCATTCAGCCCCAGGCCTCCACCCTTCCCTATGGTGGCAGGGATTGAGCCTGTTTGGTAATAGCAGATCCATGTGGCAGTGTCTGCTTTATAAATGAGTGTTATGGTCCGACAGGTTAGAGAGAACATGAGGGTTGATAGGTGGCTTGGGGCTCACTCTCCTGTGGCTTTTTGGGCTCAGGCCTGCACCACCCCTGTGCCTTGCCTTTTTCATCTCCTTTAGTCTGGTGTGGAGGAGAAAATGGTAAGGATTCCAGGAGCTGTCTGTCAACCCTAACAGTGCTTGAAAACCAGGTCAGACTGCCTTCAGAAAGCACCGCCATGGCTATGTAGTGACTTTGACTTTGACTTCCATTTAAACACACACATGCATACACACACACACACACACACACACACACACATGAAATTGTAATCTCTTATATTCAGCTAACAATGAAGAGGAAATTCAGTTAAGAGAAGATTTTAAGCATGTCATAGTTCTGTTGCTGTTTTTCTTACAGTATGAAATCTAGTCATTATCGAGTCAGGTACGGGAACCAGGCTTTAGTTGGTGTGCACTGTGAGCATGCCCCTGGAAGTCTAGATCTGCCTGAGACCTAGAAGCACCTGCCGACAGCATCTCTGGCCCCAGAGCTCCAGCAGGGACAAGGCTGTCCTTTGCACATACGAGAGGACCTGGGTAGAAACCAGAATAAATCTTTGTGAGCATCCTGAGGGGACTCTAAGGTGAATGGACAGATGCAGGAGCCACATGGACACCTTCCTGGAAGGGGTGTGCGTGCTTCTGGGGACTGAGAAGTGCACAGGGTCACAGCAGGTGCAGGGGGTCAGAGGGCTTCCCTGTGGGAGACCGCCAGGCAGATTTTGGAAGGGGTGGAAGGGTATCGATAGATTAGTAAACTATCAGCTTAATTAAATTTAAAACTAAAAATTTCATAATACTGGATCTCAGTGTCCCTCTTTCTAGAAATCCTCCTATATTTCTGTCCTGCTCAGTTTGGCAACTTGTGGCCTCAGTAGGGAGCTGCCTACCCTACCAGCCCCGCCTCACCCCCACCTCCTCCAGGTAGACCAAGCAAAGGGACCAGAACAGACTTCATGAAGACTGCTTTCCTTCCACCTTGTCCCTGCTCGTTCCTTCTCTAAATGTATCAAAACCATTATCAATATATATTTGAGAACCCGCGACCTGCTTGGCGTACCTTGACCCATGACCCCATGAGCACTGAGCCCCATATGGAGCTCTGGGAGAACCCCCACAGGTCCCCGACAGAATGGACATGCCTGTTTCCAGTTAGGCTTCCAGTTCCTTCTTCTAGGGAAGTTAAGGAAGCCAGGGAAAGCTGGGCCAGGAATTCCCTTGGTTTTAGCAGAAAATATGGTCAGTGTAAGTGGTCTAATTGTCCAGGCTAAGTGGCTGTCTCCTGGGACGACTGAACATGCTCTTTTAGCCTAGCTAACCATGCTGAGCCCCCAGGCCCTCAGGGCTCCTGTGGATGTGTGGCAAGACTCCATTAGCCATGTCACCTCTTGCCCTTTCTTCTCACCTGGGCCCTCGTCACCTGTGCTGGAGCCTCTCTGTCCCCAGAGGTCCTTGCCTGCCATTTTCAGTACCAGCAAAGACGGGGAGGTTCAAGCACCTGCCTTCTTTTTGCAGCAGGCTTTCAAGGTAAGTGCTCCAAAGGAAATACCCCCAAACAGAAAAACGAGTGATGTCATATGCAGCAGGAAGAAAAATCTTAACTATGGAGCATTGCTGACTGAGGTTCCCCACCAGCTAGAGGGCTTTAACACATGATGTGGCCCTCGGAGCTCAGGTCTCCTTATCTGTAAGAGAAGAGATGCTCACAGCTGGCCATGCTGCTGAGAGAGGAGAGAGAAACTGTGGATCACCTGGCCCCACGCTTTACACAGGCCCTGCCATCAGATTACAGGGAAAAGCCTTCTGTTACTATGGCGAATGTTACGTGTGACTCCAAAATCTGACCCCCCCCCAAGTCTATCAGGCGATGGATCTTGTGCACTCTGCCTGTTAGAAGAGGTGTTCCTGGTGCTCAGTCTCTGGAAGACTTACGGAACTGAATGTTTGGAAAGGTACAAGATCTGCTTTTTCATGTTAAATGGAAGCTATGTGGTATAGAAACATTGCACCCCAGAGGAAGAGCCAGCCTGTGACTCACAGACAGTGTGGAGCCATTTCCCCAAATGAGCAAGAAGCAACAGGAAAAGCAAACCAGTTCCTGGTGGATTTTGATCCTGGGAGAACTGCCTAAACTCTGGCCCCCACCAACAGTACCTCTTCTGTGGAGGGACCTCTGCAGCTCTTCCAGACTGTCTGTTAATGGATCAATGCGCACGCAGTGTCCCATCGTGTCCCATCACTCCTTTCACTGAAATACAGTTTGCAGCAGACTTTATGCAATAAGTTCTGAAATATAGATATTAGGTAATTATAGCCAGAATTGGTTATTAAAATTCGCAAGTAGATAAATAAAAGGATCATTACTGTCCAGTCATTAAAAATTCTATCAATAAAATATGAGAAAACAGATAAAATATTTAACTTTAATATTATCTTCCTCACACTGTTCTCTCTCCTGCCTTTCTTTTTTCTTTCTTTCTCTCTTTCTCTCTCTCCTTCCTTCTCCCTTCCTTCCTTCCTTCCTTCCTTCTTTCCTCCCTCCCTCCCTCCCTTTACTGGGGTTCAAATTTCTCTCCTTATGGTCCTCCCTTAATCTGTTTCTGTTCATTACTTTCTAATATTTGGAATGCAGCTAGGACAGACCTTCCTTCCTTTCCTTCTTTCTTCTTTCTAACTCAGAGATGCCCTCTCCAGGGAATAGTTATTCTTTCTCCTGTGGGCACCGCAGAGCAGGTGTGTGTGGAGGTGGGTGTCCACCAGGGAGAGGGCAATAGTCCCCGAAGCAGAAGCTGTGGTTCCATCACCTGTAATTCCCCCCAGAAAATGGCCTCCAAGGCCACACACTAGACACTGTTTACTGAGACGAAGGGGGAGGGGGCAGAAATCCCACGGTAAGTGATTCCCAAATAGTTGAAAAGGCCACCACAGGACTATGTCTTCCCAATTACAGTGTGACTTTTGGTAGTGCTGTTTGGTGTCTGAGGAAGTAGAGGGTGGCCCATGTTGGCCAATTCCTCAGTGACACAGGACAAGACATGTTAATGGCTAGTTGTCTGTGTGTAGGTGGTTGTAAGGGGAGAGCCAGGCAGACGGGAGAATTTCAACAGCAGCCCACACGCAGGCCACAGGAGCTCTCCTCAGACCAGCTGATTTCTCCCCAGCGAGTCACTGGGGAAAGGGGATTTGGAGATGGGATCTCATTACTCATTTCATTAAAAATCCACCTGTGAACACAGAGAAAGTAAGAGTCCCTGGGATTTGGGTTGGTGGAGGGTGGCCGTATGCTCAGGTGGAGACAGCTTACCTTAATCAGCTGCCTGACTTCAGGGCTCCTGGAAAAATCTGAGGTGTTCTTCTGGACACAGGGAATCTGGGGACAGGGGGAATCCCAGCCCTGAGTTTGCTGGTGGTCACCCCAGGTCGGCTCACAACACTTCTGTGGGCCATCAGCAATCTGCAGGCGAGGAAGATAGGAAACAAACTCACTGGGTCCCCTGATCCGTGTGCAGGCCGTGCCTCTGTCAGGGCTTTCCTGTCCAGGACATTCATGAGTTCTTGTCATCTGAATACCCTGGCTTCGGGGGAGGTCACATCGAGGCTCAGTAGTCTTATCATGTCTCTTCCTGCTGTGCCCCAGGTGTTGGTCTGATGACCCTCAGGCTCTCAGCAGCAGGTTGTGTGACTCCCAGCTGCCCTTTCCCTGTCTTAATTCTCATCCTCACATCTTGCCACTGCTCCATGTGTGAACAAGTGAGGGTCCGTTTTAATGGCGCCATCTGGTAACAAGCATCCACGATGGTCCCCAGTGGTCCCTGACTCTGGGCACCTGTACCCCTCTATGAGTCCCTCCTCTGAATGTGAACTTAGTCACAGTGGTGCAATGTCCTATCCCAGATGAGGGATGGTGGGCAGTGACTTGGTTTTCACTTTCTTCCTTGCTTTGGAAGAGGAAAGGTTCCCCATCAGGAACCTCCTTATGGAGAAGCCTATGTGTCAAGGAACTGAAGACGGTGTCTGGGCATCATCACGTGAAGGCCCGAGGCCTTCAGTTCCTCAGGCTATGAGGCACTACGTCCTCAGCCTGCCCCACAAATGACTATAGAAGCAGCAAAAATCTTCCCTGGCCAAATTCGTTACTCTGGTGGCAGTTTGGGGGGCCCCCTCACTTAGACTTCTGACACACAGAACCTATGAAATGATCAATACTTACTATTTGAGACTGAACAGTTTTGGAGTGACCGTTACCCCTCAGTAGCTGATGAGTAGACTCTCACATTTAAAAAAAAAATGCATCTTTTCCCCAGAAGTTTCATGCTGCCTTTCAAGTCATGACCTCACTGCTTCAGCCTCTGGAAGGCTGGGATAGTATGTGTGCACCACCTTCAACCACGCGTCCTTGATTATCATTGGCTCTAGTGCCGTGTCTGCATCTCTAGACCTATGGTTACCTTAAGAGATGAGTAGATCCAGGAAGGCCCTGAGTCTGTGATGGAAGGACCTGGTGTCTGGTTTTACTGTTTATTGACCCATTCCCTGTGTGCTGGGAACCAGTCACTTAACCACTCTGAACCTCATCTTGCTAGTAGAGGGCTGAATTTTTCCCTGCAAAGAGATGTGGCCAGTCAACCAGGTGTACCTGGTATATAAGAAAAGAAGGCAGAGGGAGGGCTGGCACACAGAAAGAGGTAGAAAGGAGAGGCTATGAGAAAACACAGGCAGAGACTGGCATGAGCTAGCTGCAAACCAGGCCATACCAATAGCCACCTGACTCTAGCAGGGACTTGGAAGGGCTCTTTCTTCAGAGCTCCCTGTTCTCATCTTGACTTCAGGCCCCCTATCCCCTAGACTATGGGAAAGTAGATGCCTATTGTTTGAATCTCCCGGTTTATGGTACTTTGTTAGGGCAACCTCAGGAAATCCAAATAAATGGGAAATGAAAATTTATACCACTGCAAAATGTTGGACCCAAACATCCCCATAATTGCAGGGGCTGAAGATAAGCAGGGAGCCTAGCTGTGCCCTTCCACAGTGGTTTCCACTATGATAAGGAAAGAGCTCTTTTTCCAGAATGTCATTTGGTCAAATCATGTCATATGTTGCCTTTCCACTTAACAATGAGCACTGAAGTCTCCTGAGTGCCTTCTTATGACATGATAGTTCGTTTTTAAATAGTGAATAATGTTGTATTTAAATACCATGATTTTAAAAATCAACCCTTCTATTGAAGGGAACATTATTTCTAAGTTTTAGCAGTTATTAACCAATCTGCTATAACATGAACTATAGGTTTTCATAAGGACCTAAGTTCTCAACTCTCTGTCATAAAATTCATCTCAAAAAACATTTCCTTACAGGAAACACTTCTTGATACTCTTCAGCTTGGAACACTGGACTGCATCCTGTTGGATCCTCTCTCTCTGTGGCTTTCACATCATGAAGACAACCATGATGTAAAACATTAGGAAAGACAATGCATTTGAACTAAACATGCTCAAATTTTTTCTTGCCATTATTCTGTAGATAACACAGACAACAACTAATCCTATGTTGCTCACATTGTGGTGGGTAGTACCAGTCATTCAGAGATGAGAAGCAGAGGTTATACACAAATAAGTAATTTCATTCAAAGGACGTGATCATCTCCAATGGCCCTGGACCAACTCCTCACAGATGCAAAGGAACCACTGTGCCTCTGTCACCATGGCATCCCAAGCCTGCATCACCCTGACTGTTCACTGCCAACCTCCCCAGGCAGGAGCATCTCTTCGTCTGGATTCCCCAACACCTAGACTAAGTCATCAAAATACGTTTGTTGACTTGAACTTCCATCTCTCTCTTTTTTTTTTTTCTTTTCAGAGCACACTCTAGCACTGTATGTCCAGTAACCGTATGATAGGTGGTCAGTAGAGTCAAGCTTCAGATGAGAATATCAGGCCGAGTGGTATCTTATAGACATGGGTTTGAATCTTGGTGAGGATAGACAGGCTGGCAAAGGCTTTCAGGACTCAGAAGTCAGGTGACAGTACATGAAGAGAAGCATTGGTCAACTAGGAAGAAATGCTATCAAGGGAGCCAGTTAGACAACTTGGCAACAACTTAGCCCACACGGTCCAGAAAGGACAGAGGTGGAGCTGAATAAATTAATCCAAGAAGAAATATAAGGAAAATGGAACATAGAACAATACCACTTTGCAGAAGGTTGGGGTGTGAAGCAATTTATCTCTGAGTTTCCTGACAGCCCAAGCAAAGAGGGAAAGATGTCGAATAGCAATTCAAAATTATCATCAGACAGAGTAAAGGAAGACACACTAAAGGAGGCCTTCATGCCCCTCTACTGAACCCAAAGGCTCTTCTCCAGGCAAGACTCCCACTCAGTCACAACATGCTGTTCTCATTCTAACAGCAGCAAACAGCGCCATCTAGCATATTGCTCCTTACTGTGGGCAGGCTGACTGACCCCTCGTGGTCTGCCTTTGGGAGCACTGTGCTGCACTGCACTGCCTGCGAGGTCACATGAGCGATACTGTAGTTCCATCTCTCCACTTCCAGTGTGTTTGATCCCTGGTTCATTGGCAGGTGTCAGAACCCCTGTGACCACACTGGAGCACTGAAGCTGGTCAAGAGGGACTGTGGGAAAGTCACCCTGCAGACCAAAATTTTGCCTTGTGTAAAGGGGCCACCAGGCCAGCTCTTCCTGCTTCCTGGACTCCTGTAACAGCATCTCAAATCCTGATTGCTAGCTTGGTTGACTTCAGAAGCCCTTAGGGTAACAGATATCACACTTCTGTGTCTGAGATGGAGTTTCCAGAGAGGAGGAGCTAAGTGGGGATGATCTGAATGTAGGTGGGTCCCGCGGACAGGAGAAGCAGGTGGCGCAAAAAGAGAAAGGCAGGAAGTTTACGGACACATACAGCTGGGTGAGCAGCTCCACTCCCTTGTGATCTGCCACACCACAGGTCCAGAGCCAGGACAGCCAGTTGACCATGAACTGACAGCTCCAACACAGTGAGCTGAACTAGCTCTCCTTCAAGTGGCCTACTGTGGGTATTTGTCACAGTGAAGGAAAGTCTAACACAGCTCCAGACTAAAATACAAGTGCTTCAGGCTCGTCTGATAAGGGAATGAGATGATCTAGAGGTTTCCATGAGTAGATTCTTTTTTTATGGAGGAAACACAAAGATATGTGGGAGTGGGGGGTGTTTAGGAATGGTTCCTAGGTGACATCTTGTAAGAGCCAAAGCAGCAAAAGAATGGCAAATACATCATTAGACTGTGTCCTGGGCCTGTGTGTGCGTGTGTGTGTGTATGAGTGTGCATGTGTATGCGTGTGTGTGTATGAGTGTGTATGTGTATGTGTGTGTGTGACTGTATATGAGTGTGTATGTGTATGTGCGTGTGACTGTATGAGTGTGTATGTGTATGTGTGTGTATGTATATGAGTGTGTATGTGTGTGTGTGCATGAGTGTGCATGTGTATGCGTGTGTGTGACTGTATATGAGTGTGTATGTGTGTGCGTGTGTGTGTATGACTGTATGAATGTGTATGTGTGTGTATGAGTGTGTATGTGTATGTGTGTGTGTGACTGTATATGAGTGTGTATGTGTGTGTGTGTATGAGTGTGCATGTGTATGCGTGTGTGTGTATGAGTGTGCATGTGTATGTGTGTGTGTGACTGTATATGAGTGTGTATGTTTGTGTGTGTATGAGTGTGCATGTGTATGCGTGTGTGTGTGACTGTATATGAGTGTGTATGTGTGTGTATGAGTGTGTATGTGTATGCGTGTGTGTGTATGAGTGTGCATGTGTATGTGTGTGTGTGACTGTATATGAGTGTGTATGTGTGTGTATGAGTGTGTATGTGTATGCGTGTGTGTGTATGAGTGTGCATGTGTATGTGTGTGTGTGACTGTATATGAGTGTGTATGTTTGTGTGTGTATGAGTGTGCATGTGTATGCGTGTGTGTGTGACTGTATATGAGTGTGTATGTGTGTGTGTCTTTGCTGGCATGTATGTGTGTGCATATGTCTCTGTGTGTATGTGTTTGTATGTATCTGTTTATGTAGGTATTTGTGTGCATAATGTATATGTGTCTCTGTATATTTGTAAGTATGTGTGTGCACGTATGTCTTTGTATGTATGTGTATATCTGTGTGTGTATCTGTGTATGTGGGTGTATGAGTGCTTATACACAAGTATAAATATTATACATACAGACATGTGAACCATAGAACACCTGTGTGCATTTGCGCATGTATGCACACAGGCTAGCACAAGGCCTTTAGTGGCATGTCCCTCCCATGCCATTCCTTCTGACTACTGATCTTTGGTCGGTTGAATCCAGATGTGGAGCTCAATAGTTCAGAGAGTCCACTATGTGTAAGATCATCTACATCTGGACCCAACCAAACATGAATCAAAAATATTTTCTTTAAATTTGTGTCCGTGTTGAAGATGTTCAGACTTTCCCCTGGTTGTTATTGTCTAAACAAAACAGTATAACAACTGTTTGTGTAACACTTACAGTCAGGTATTATAGGTCATATAAAGATAGTTTAAATGGTACGGGGGTGATTGCAGGCTCTGTGCTAGTATTATGCAATTTTTTGTAAGGGACTTAAGAATATTCAATTTTTAATGCCCAAGGGGAGCCTAGAATAGAATAGTCAGTCTCCCACCAATATTGAGAGATGACCATATTTACCTCTTTACATGCCTCTGCATCTCTATCTAATCAAATACCAGCAAGGGAGGTGGATTCTCTTTCAGTCCCAGATAAAGAGGTGCATTCCTAGTGGCAATGACACACAGCTCTGTGAAAGAATCACACTACTTGATCTCGGTGTGACTCCAGAAAGTTCCCAAGACCACCTCCTCCATCGTCTCACCTGTTCCCTTGGAAATACTTAAATAAATAAATAATATGCATCACGCCTTCCCTAGACAAGTGGTTCTCACCGTCTGCTCTCCCCAGGAAGCAGACCTTAGGAATTTTACATTGGTTACCACCCCATGAAATCCCGGTACCACACGTGTATAGTGTCTATGCATAGGAACCATCTATATACTCGACTTTAAACATGGAAAGGGAAAGCTCCACCTCACATGGAAGAACTTTGACTTTTGGGGTGCTCTTGCTACCTCTTGAAAATACACCTTCTACTAAGCCACGTTATGTTACGAGTGCACAGTCACTTATTATTAAAAAATGGTTGTAAGTTTTTTGTTGAAACTTCCATTTAGTTCAGTTCATTTTAGAGATAAATAAGAACTCTGCGGAGGGACAGCACGGAAAACAGATGTGCCCTGTCACATCTGGCCTCTGGCCACATTAAGGCCGTCAATACACGGCTGCATTTCAGACTTCTCTAGAGCAGAGCTCTCACAGTCTGCTTCCCTCGGTAATCAGCACGGGGAGTAAGCACAGTCTGCCCTGAGCGAACTAGGCAGCGACATTCGACCTGAACCCTCCCTTCCTTCTGTCTTTTCAGAAATGGAGTGTAGGAGAGTCCCACTACCATCGTCACAGGTGATGAACTTCCTGGTAATGTAAAGCAAACTTCATTTGCTCTCCTAGCAGCCAGGAGTTGGCCATGCAGTGTTCCTCACAGTCGGTCTAGGACAGGACCTGCTCACTGACTTTTCCAGCCTTTTGAAGTTTCTCCTTTCTTTGGCTCATGGCTCTTCCCATCTGGTGCATCACTCTGACCTTGACCTCTGCTTCAATTATCACCTCTACCTCTCTGACTCTGACCCCTATAAGGACGTTCCTTATGATGACAGTGAGCCCATCTTTCCGCGTGAGCTAACATTTTCACAGGGGACACAGTCAGGACTTGGATGTCTTTGCATGATCATTCTGTCTACCATACAAGTCACTGCATATGTGGTATGGCTGTAACCTGTCATTTTGGTTCAATTGAATCTGTACTGATTTTAAGATGAAAGTCTTTCCAGGAACAGGACACACACACACACACACACACACACACACACACACACACACACACCATTCAAATAGCTCACAGTTTCCTGACTTGGACCCTCCATCATTCCACTCTGGTTTCCCTTTCTCTGCCTCATACTCTGCTCTAGAATGACCCAGCTATTGGTAATCCTTCTTATGTCTATCTTTTGCCTTCCTAACCCCCCACTTATGATGGGCTGAAGAGCTCCTCCTCTTCCAGCTGTCAGCTCCTGTTTCTCAAATTCCACACAGAGTACACCCAGGCCCTCACAAAGCCAGAATCATAGCCCAGCCTGGAAACTTTGAGAGCTAGATCTATGTCAAGCCTGCATTACAGGTCAGTCTGGAGACCCTGAGAGCTAGTTCTAGGTCAAGGTCCAGATCTCAGTCATCTCTAACTCCTGCTTGAGATTCAGGAAATGCCTGTGCATGGAAACCAAAGAGAAAGCTATCACTGCCCACCCGGAGTTGCCAGGAGAGATGGATGGGAGCAGGTGACTGATGTGTGAGTGTGTACTGAAAAGGACCAATGTGCTGTGAGCATCACAGACTCTACCTGCATCATGAGAAAGAATAATTCATATGTGATCTATGCCAGTTTTGCGTGTCAGCTACAAAAGAAGACTGAAGGAAAAGAGGAGGGAGGAAAGGGGAAGGGGGGAGGAAAGAAGGAAAGGTTGGGAAGAGAGAGGAAGAGACAGGAGAAGACACAAACAGGAAGGGAGGGCGGGCGGCCTTCAGCGTGGACCGCATACCCACAAACAGCTCTGGATCCCAGAGGTGGGGCTGCTCTGGAGCATGGGAGCCCGGCTTGGGCCTCAGTCGTTTCAATTCGTCATCCTCCAGCCCACACTCACATCATGGGGAAGAATGCCTGTCATGCATTTTAATCTGAGTTCTGGGTTGATATTTGTCAGCCGCAGAGAGAAAGCCACTTCTCTTCCCCTGCCCTTCTCACATGCCGGGCAGGCGCCTTGCATTTTCTTGGCTGTGAAGCCCTCTGTGTTTCTTGGCAGCGCGTTCCTGGAGCTCGGCCCCTTCCTGAGTCAGAGAGCAGACGGAGAACTTGCAGGACTCACTGGCAGTCGGGTGTCTGCTCGAGCCCCATGCGTGGGGATTTTCACTTCCCACTTGTCCAGCTGAGGTGAACTCGCTCCTGAGTCCCACCCTGTCCCTGAGAGCTTTTTCTTTCTGCTCCATCACGAAGGGAGGGCTTGCCACACAACGTACAGGCAGAGTCCTTGGAACTGGGGGCTGTTGCTGATTGGTGTCTCCAGCAGCCTGCCTTTCTCCCACCCAGTATTAGAGCTCTCTGTCAGTGTCTGGAGAGATGGAAACTCACGGCCTCCCCATACGGGGTGCCTCCATTGCTTGGTGGGAGGGAGTCTTCTAGATGACTGCTTTCTGGGGCCAGAGCGTCCTCCCAGTTCACAGGCTGCTTTGATGTATCCCCCAATCCAGACTCTATGAGGTTGAAGGCGCACTCGAAGCCTAACCCTGTCTTATGTTCTTCAGGGAGTCATTTGCCTTTCTGGGCCTCCGTTACCGTGTTGTGAAGGAGAGGTGATGTCTGCCCAGGCAGACAGGTAAGGTTGGGGAGTACAGTTCTGACACAGAGGTAGTGGAGTGTTGGTGCTGTCTGCAGGAATCCTGGCTTTGGTTATTCCTTAGATCACCAGCCCATGTCCGCTCTATGCATGGGATGATCCATTATGGTGGCCATATGTCCTGAGTTTCCTAGGATAGCGTTGGTTTCAAATATTCTGTCCCATCATCAAATCCTCTTTCAGATCATGTATCTTGATATTTGATTCAGAAATATGGTCACCATATGGCATCGGAATCTCCACCATTGTGGGATCCGGGGCTTGTCTTTCCTCCCACTAAAGTCCTGTCCTTGCAGCCCCAGGCAGATGGGTGCCTTTTCTCTGGGTTCCTGTGTCTGCCCCCACAAAGCCTGTGATCTAGCACATCTATGCCTATGTCCTAGATGGACATGGGGCTCCCTAAGGCATCTCTGCATTCCTGGCACCATCTCTAAATAAATGTAAAGTAATTTTCCAAAAGTCTTATGTTACACAGTAGAAGCCTTCTTCAAAAGTTGAAGTACACATTTTAAGTTATAATCTTTTTAAATAGAACTGGGGACATTAGGGTCCAAAGAAGAAGCTCGGCATTTAATCTTCCTTTTCTCATAGTGCCCCTCTCTTGGGTGTCTCCCCTCTTCTCTTCCCCACCTCCCCTCTGTCTCCCAGCTCCTCTCATTGCCACTGTTTTTCCTCTCTTCTCCTTATTCGTCTCTCCTTCCCTACTCTCTGCCCCCCAATCATTCTCTCAGACCTTCTAAAGGTTCATAACGCATGCATCATTTGTTAGAAGTTAGCAGGTCCTGAGGCAGAAATCTGCAGCTCAGTCAACTCATGGCCAGTGAACCAAGACAAGAAGTCACCATCTCACACCTGTCACTCACTAAGGTCGTTTCTGCAGCCATGTAATCCTGGGCAAATGTAGAGCTAAATTTTAGCCGCTCAATTATTTTATGATGTAAGGAAGAAAAAAATTCCTTTCATTAGAGTGGGGGAAAGCAATCTGTCTGCACAGCCTTTGAAAGAAAAGGCTCCTGTTCGCTGTTCACCGCGGTCAGCACCAGTTCTTTCCCTCAGCACTTTCTACCTCGTGGTCTTCCTAGACGTTAGCTCTCAAAGCTGTTCTCCACTGAGCTTTCCCACCAATGTCGTGAAAGCTTTGACCAAAGATCAGAAGTTTCTTGTTAACCTTTCTAATGTGCCACTCAATACTCTCTAGAGGTCTGCCACTATCTACCATTTTATACCTTAGTTCTTCAAAAGCTCTGTATACAACATCTTTTATTCCAGTATAGACATTCGGCTGATCTCCAAAAATAAACCATCTTGCTTATACTTGTAAGTTTTTGTATAAATCATTTCTTCCACCTGCAGTGTGTTTCTACATTCAGGTATCTTAGCAACATAGCTGTCTTTCAGAACATTTGTTGTATTTCTTACTACAAAGGCTTTTCTCAATAAGTTCAGATGATGATGATGATGATGGTGGTGGTGGTAATGGTGATGAGGATGAGGGTGATGGTGGTGATGCTGATTATGATGAGTGACGATGATCATGGTATCAGATTGTGATGATGATGATGGTAACAATAATAAGGGCGGTAATAATGATGGTGATGGTGATGAGGTGGTGATTGTGGTAATAATAGTGATGGAGGTGATGATGTGGTCGTGATGATGACAGTGATGCAGTGGTGATGGTGATGATGATGATGACAGTAGTGATGGAGGTGGTGATGGTGATAAAGTAGTGGTGATGGTAATGTTGGTGATGGTGATGGTGGTGATGATGGTGATGGTAGTGGTGTTGATGATTGTAGTGACACTGATGGGCTAATGTGGCCATGTTGGTGAAGGTAACAGGGATGGCTATAACAACAATATATACTGACAAGGTCAGTAATAACAATCATAATGACATAACACCCATGTGTCCCACTGGGCATCATGTGTTGGCCTGGATTCTATGCATTTTGTGGACTTTCCCAGATATTACATTTTACACTAGAAAGAATTTAACTCACAAATATTTGGAGAGTAAAACTAAGTCCACCAACAAGTAGTTTAAATGTCCTAGGCTCTGGACCCAGATTCCATCTACCTCAAAGCTCTGGTCCATAAATCAAGTCCCCATTAGTCTTTCACATGGGCCCTACCACACAGTAGACAGTCAAGCACTTTGCTAGGCAGTGATCACAAAATTTCTCCTTCATATGTCTGCCAAGAGGGGCGTTTCTGAGGAATAGCCACACCCTCTTCACCAGCATCTCTGCACAACGGTCTCCAAACAGCAGATTTAACCCAGGCCTTCCTTCCAGCTGGAGCATAAGCAAAACCCTCCAAAATGTTAGGCAGATAGAGCTGCTCTGCTCCCAGGGCCTGGGCTGATGTAGAAACCTCCAGATTCTCAATTTTCAAATGAGTCAGTGCAGAGGATGAAAAGACCGAGTCTAATTTAAACCTAAACCAAATCCAAATCAAACCAACCTTCTCCCCATGGCCATAGCTGAAAGAAGCAGCCTCACTGTTTGACCTAAGAGACAATTTCAAAAGCATGGTAAGCTCGTCTGAACTCTTGCTTGGCATTAGTGCTCAAAGGTTCACAAGAAGGAACTGTGTCTCAAAAACCTCATGTAGAGTGACTTGGAGATAAAGCCAACGATCAATGAAGGCAGAGGAGATCTGCCTCAGTCTGTTCATGCAGCAAAGAGTACCAGTCATCTGATGATCAAGGCAGGGGAGACTGGTGACTGCCTCTCTGACTGGCTCCCAAACACCTGGGGCTGACCTGTGAGCCTAAGGAGGTCATGATCAGGGACAGTTCATCTTCCTTCCACTGCAGCTTTCTCTTGCCTTCTCTCATCTTGATCTGGACTGAATAAGGCTTCCCATGGTCCTGAAAGTTCTCTTTGATCCATTCTATATGTCACCCAAATGTCTGTGTCCCTTTTAGGTACACAGGGTACTCAAGATCTGTGCATTCTGACTGTCTACACTCCCCAGCACTGACACCTGTCTCTGGAGAGTTGAGGAAACCTGCTCAATTTATGAAGGATTCACAGTTGACAAATCAAAACACACCTGTTAGCTGCCCACTATGAGCTGATTGCTTTGCTAAGAGGAATAGTAACAGTAAGTTGTTACTTGAAATATAAATAATAATCTTGAAATATAAATACAACCACAGATATAAGCCAAGGTTAAGCTATGAAGGAAATGTGGGAGAAAAATGATATGTGTGTTTTAGATAATGAGCGATATGGCGCCTCATTGGAATTTCAGAAAGAAAGGCTTCAGGCAGAAGGGCTTAAGTAAGTCCTATGGACACAGGGAAGCAGAGAGGCCTGTAGGATAAAAGACCAAAGAGGGCATGAAAGTTCAAAGCTTATCCAAACAGAGAAGTGAGCCATGAAGAATCAATCCAGCCAAGGAGAGAAAGGAAGCCGGGGGCTGCCGCACCACGGGCACTGTTCTGACTCTTATTCTAACATGCAATATTTATTGCCCATGTGGCCTTCATTCCTCTCTCTGGGTCATGAAATCCTTTAAAATAAGATGAGCAGTTTTCCATCTCATAGCCTCAGAATCACTTTTAGGACCAAGCCTATGGTGTTCTATAACTGCTGAACGAAAGAATAAAGCCTTGAGTGGTTGTGTGTGTGAAGCCTGTGATCTCTGCTGCCTGAGCTGTATGCATTATCTCCTCGAATCCACTTGCTAATCTGTTGAGAAACGGGGTGAGGGCCAGCTTCGAGCATCATGCACAGCAGGAACGTTGGCCTCCAACTGGAGAGGACCTTCATCCTGGCTCCTCTAGTCACTGTGCTTGGAAGTATGGGCAGACGGACTTAGACTTC
Source organism: Nannospalax galili (assembly GCF_000622305.1). NCBI lineage: Eukaryota > Metazoa > Chordata > Mammalia > Rodentia > Spalacidae > Nannospalax > Nannospalax galili. Next base: position 6,307,625 of record NW_008360325.1, read on the forward strand.
AACTGCTTCATCCATCTAGGGGGATGTCAGGTTGCTGGGTTAGAGACGCTGTACATATACTGACATCTAGTAGGCATCCAGTAGGCAAGTGTCGCTATGATTGCCTCCCAGTCGCATACCCTAGGGCTGGAGAAGTCAGAGAAACCAATCATGAACTAGAACCTGATACTCTAGTGGTAAACAGAGTCCTCCGCTGATGGCAATGATAATAGCATTTTTTCTCCTATCACCCTTTGGTCAATGCCTTGTGTATATAACTACTGTTCCGAGTGTTTTTGCTGGTCTGAGATGGCGTCTCACAGCCTCCTGTCCAGATAGGGATATAGGGAGAGCAAGGTCACAGAGCAAAAAAGTGACTTCAAAGCCCAAGTCTAGCTCCCCTGTTCCTGGGTCTGTTTACCACCCACCAGCCATCTGAGAAAGTCTGCAGAGGTCCCCAGACAGAAATCAAGGTCCCTCCCGTCATGGCTCTGTTGCAGCCCTCCATCCCTCAGATGGATGAACTAGTGTTAATAGCCTATCAATTCTTCCTTATTCACAGTGACAGGTAGCTACAAAGAACCTGTGTGCAGATGTGGGGCATCACATCCCCTTGAACTGCGAATTTGCTCTGTCTGGCATGGCGACTGGCTCAAAGGAGGTACTCCAGAAAGAATGTGAGCCAGTCTCTCACAGAGACTTGTGGGCAGAGACACGAGTCAGAAAATGGGGTCTCCAACCACGTATTGATTTTCTTAATGTATCCCAGCTAAAAACCATAAAAGTTTGATAGCAAAGATGACTAAGTCGTCCTGGCCTTCCTTCATTTCCCCACCTGCTATCACGCCACTGACACAGGAAGGAAAAATGCGTTTGTGCAATCCTCTTCTCTTTTGGGCGTGACCAACTAAAATACCCAGTGGAGCTGCCGGGTGATCTTTGTACAGCTCTGTTAAAAGATATCAGGATTCTACGCATTTGTACACCATCTAGGTTATGGTGTGAAGACAGAAAGGCGGTGGGGGCAGAGAAGGAGACTAATGGGAGGGGGTAGAGAGGGGATGCGAGGGATGAATTTGGAAAAGTATGGGGTACACTTGAAAGAAATTGTCTTTATGACACCTAACCACATGTAAAATGAATATATGTTGATAGGAAATTTTAATATGAAAAAAGTCAGTATCTCTTAAAGCTGGGATGTAAGGCTAATGTATTGCCTGTAGATTTTCATTTGTCTGAAATAAATTAAGAAGCAAGTGGTCAAAAGTCAAAAGTGAACCAAGACAGTCTGTCTGCAGAGCTCTGAGGAATAGACCTTGGCTCCATTCTGCAACAGCTGTTGGCCTTACTGTCCCACCCTGGCCTTGTCCCTCTATCTCTGTGGGTCTCACAGAGTCTATGCATAAAGGGGAATCTAGCTTATAGCTTAGGTAACAGATGTCCTTTGACATACCCCACATTTGGGCTATTGATAGCAAGTGATTTTATGTTTCGTTCCAAACTACACATGGACTGTTGAAATCTTTTCTAAAAGCTTCTATACCTAACTCTGGAATCTTTCTTTTTTTGTTTTTCTTTCTCTCAAATTAAATGAAAATGTGTCATATGTTTTAATGAAAGAAGGATCAGCAAGATGGTTTAATGGATAAAAGCACTTGCCTCCAAGTCTGACTACCTGACTTTGAGCCCCAGAAACCACACGTTGGGATTAGAGAATAGAATCCTGCAGGTTGTGCTCCATGAGTATGCCTCCAATACACAATAACTAAGTGTAAAAATAAAAAATAGAAAGTGGAAGAGAGCTGGAGATGCAGCTCACTGGCAGAACACCAGTCTAGCATTTACAAAGCCTGAAGTCCCATGCCCAACACCTCCCCACCCTCAAATTAACCAAAAATTTTCTCAAATAAGATTATGCACCAGAAGAGTAGAGAGGGAGGAGATACCACGCACAGCACAACATTAATAAAGCAGAGTATAACTTTAGTAAGTGGATCTAGGGGATATAAAATTATATTTGAATAACAAAGTAAGGGGAATGTGATAGTTTTAACTGTTTGCATCTTATCTGTTTGGTGTTTTCCCAAACTTTTACAATGAAAATAAGAGACAATAAGAACATCCTATCTCCTCCCCTCATCTCCCTGCCTACGAGTAATCAAGTAGCACCTCACCCAGTTGCCAGAATGTTATCCAAATTTCCTTAGAAACAGAACCATATCAATCAAACCCTTTCTATTGAAAAATAAAACTCTATGTGAAAAGACACACACAGGACTAGGAAAGTGAGCCCCAGGCTGGCCACTCCCTCAGCACCCATTTAATTCTACACAGATGGCCAGGCTCCTGAAGACAGCCTTAATCTCTGTTCCTTTGGCTCCTGGTTCTACTGTTGAGATCCCTCTTGCACCAACACCCACACCTGCCCACGTTGACACCCTTGTCTGGAGCAGTGATGTTGACCCAGATGAGCTGAGCGGAAATGGTGGACACTGGTACCTGTGGAGAGCACTGAGTACCGTGCTCATGGGTGGCTACAAGGCTTTGCTTCTGGAAGACAGAGATACCCCAACCCTGGGGACACGGAGACTTGAAAGTAGCATGAATGTGGACTGCAGAGTAGAGCTCAGTGGGGCAGGTTGGTACACCATGCCTCTTAGGAAAACCTGGGGCAGGAGGGGAGTTCTCAGATCTGTTCCTTTGCTTTCCTGAAGACCACTGTGTGGGTTCCCAAAATGACTTGGGCAGACTGAGATAAGAGCATCCATTTATTACGGGTAAGTGGTCCAATGCAGTGACCTGTCTGGAGGTCAGGGTCCACAGGTGCATTTTTCTGGTCCATAAATTATACCTTGAGGTCTGTGTCCTTAGTCACATGGCATAAATATTGTCCCAGCTCTTTGTGTGACCCCTGAGAGAGGTCACCAACCCACCTCCTGAAGCCCCACTCCATCCTCATGTCTGGCTTTGTCAGCACAGGCCAGAAGACCAGATTGGAAGCCTAGAGTGGAATGCTTGAAATTCTGACCAGTTTTGCGGGGCAGAGGTAAGTAAGGGTGATGGTGGAAAGGTGGACATGTAGGGAGTTAAGGGATGGGGAGGTGAGGGATTTAGCACTGGACTGGTTCCAGGGACTGGGAGTAGGGTGGCAGTCATCAGCTTGGATGAAAGCACCCGGAAAGCCGTCGCTCCTGGACCCAGTGCCCCTGCCACACCCTCCCCCGGACACTCCAGTGCTGTCCGGTATGGCAGAACCAGGTCCCACACTGCTAACGAAAACTGGAGTCCTGCCGATACACTCCTGGACTCAGCTCACTCTCTCTGCCTGGTTCCCATTAGCACTGTGGGTTTCCAAGACTTAATGGATACACTCTGACTACACTCGAGTGCTGCCCAGGGCCACCGGCTGCCAACCAGGTTGTACACAAAGGAGACCCCTGAAGCCCCAACACTGGGCTATTTACCAACTCTTCAAGAACAATTAAACAAACAAACCCCAAACCTTGGAAGGCAGGAGGCTGGACATATGCTTCTTCATTCAGGGACAGAAGTCAGGCAGATTGGAAGACGTGTTTGTCGGTAAACTCCGGCCTCCTTAATTCCCTGTTCGTAATGCTATGTTCTGTGGAGTCCTCTAGCTGAAGGGGTCTATCCTTCATCATTTTACCAGCCTGCTGAAAATGCTCTACAAATAATGAGATGCGCCTCTGGAAGGGGTGGGTCAGAGTGGGTGCTGTAGGAAGAGAGAGTAGGCCAGAGGCCTGTCATGGAACTCTGGGCAAAGAAACACTGGTAATCTGAGATGCTTGGCCACACCAGCCCTCCCTCTCCCAGGTCCCCCAAGGCCTACAGGGAGTTAGTAGTCTTGGACATCAGGGCAGGAGTTCCCCTGCCTAGATGGATGATCCTCCAGACTAGAGGCCAATGCGGTGAGGTCCCTAGACCCAGCGACTCCCAAAGACCACCATGCAGGAGTGTTGCAACCTTTGATGAGCTCATTCCTTTTCAATAAGCTTGGGACCCTTCATGAAGTGTCTCTAAGCCATAACCTTTTAGGTTATTAAGCACAATCTATTTCAGGATCAGGTTCAGTCATTTATTTATCTGAAACCTTGTGTGCAAGGTTTACTGCCTTTTAGAAACCATGCTTGGTGCTGGGCATGAGCATAAAGTACATGCGGTTTTGTAAACCTGTGACCAACATGTCCCGACTCTCAGGTCAACAAAATCTTAGCAGAAATCAAAAGCACATAGCTGGGAGATAACTTGATGGGTAAAAGGCTTGTTGCACAGGTACGGGGACCTGTGTTCAGACACCCAGCACCCAGGTGAAAGCCAGGCAAGGTGGCATGTGTCTGTAAACCCAGCACGGCGGAGGCTGAAATAGGGGTATCCCTGGTGCTTGCTGGCCAGTGAGGCCAACTAAATCAGGAGGCCACAGGTTCAGTGGGAGACCCTGACTCAAAAAAAAAAAAAAGTGGAGAGTAACTGAGCAAGACTCTTGATACTGACCCTGTGCTACACACACACATGCACACACACACACACACACACACACACATTCATGCACACACAAAGTGCATGGGGTGGAAGACATTATGGAATAGTGCTCTCAATATCTCAGTAAAGGGAGCAATGTCCTAGCCCTCTGTTCATCCAGGATAATTTCTAGCGGCAGCGTCTGAGATGACACTGAAGACTGACGGGAGTTCTCAAGGTGGGAGAACGGTGGGAAGATGCTCCTAATCTATGGAACAGCATTTGCAGACATCCCCAGGACTGACGGGAAGGCACATATGGGAGGTGGCTGGCTTGTGAGATGCACTTACGTTATGTGCACAACGGCCAGCATCAGGGGTTCCATTATGAAAGACCTTCTGTTTCATGAGAAGGAGGTGTCTCCTCATCCCAGAAGAAGAATCTTGGTCATTTTAAGAAGAATACCACTGAGATCACTGGTCCTGATTAGACCTCCTCTCGCAGCAGTGAGGAGAGTGATGTGGGATCAAAAGAGGATGGGAGACAGGAGACCAACTAAGAGCATCAGCTGGATCCTCGGGCTTAAGTGTCACCAGCATCCTGTGACTGGACAAAGGAACAGTCAATGGATGGTCACGGACAGTGGGACCTGGAAAACAGAGCCACTGGGAGGTAAGAGAGACAAGTAGTTAAAGACAGAGGTGGTGCTAGGATGCAGAACCAGGATGGGTGCTGAGTGAGACAGAGCCTCCTTCCCAGGGAACGCTTCACTCTCCCTCATCCGCCCTGCCCGAGCTGCGGCTGTCAGTCATGCTGTGGCAGGGCCCAAGAAGTCATTTGTGCGCTGCTTGGCAATCTGGATCTCATCCATTGATGCTTCCCCTTCATTTTGAGAATAAATGAAAAAACCCAACTCCTCCGAATGCCAGATTTGTGTTCCTGTCTTAGGAGATTGTTTTTTCTTTTTTGCATCTGTGTGTACGTTAAACAGCAAGAGGAAAGTCGCGAAACTCGAGGACTTTCCCCAAAAGTAAATCAATTTGCGGTTGAATGTGCTGTGGAATTTGTTTGCAAACCTACGAGAGCGAAGCGAGCTTAAAAAAGATGCCGTTGGATGAGACTGCAAAGTTCTGGAAAGTTCTTTGAACACATGTAAACATGTTATGTGTAAGCAAATGTTTAACTTGCCTTTTTTACTTCTACAAATTATATTATGAAATCAGACGTCTGTGACTCCTTAAGAATGTCAAATCAGTGTATTCCTTCAAAACAGATAATTGCCTTGTGCTACTCAGCTTCCAGGCTCTGGGCTTGGGGAGGCTGGAGTTCCATCCCGACAAGAACAAGAGCTTGTTTACAGAGTTGACTTAGCCAGCACAGGTGGGGGAGCAGGGCTGACCCTTTAGGCTCCACTAGACAGGCCTGCTAGACACAGACAACGGGTCCCCTGGAGAGGGGTCGCCCTGTGCTTGCGTTTAACAAGAATGCCAAGGAGATACGACAGGTTTCCTCCTTTATCTGGTCCATTGAAGTCGGTCCCGAGCGCTTGTCCATCCTGGGAAAATTGAAGCAGAATATGCATTTTGGATCTCATAGTCCCATCAGCCCTGCTTTAACTCTCTGCTGGAAATATCTAGCATTAAACTGCCCTCCTGGCACCAAAGGAGATGGGTTTGGCTAGATCCACATTTATGAGTGCCACAAACATGTGGCTGAGGGCATTCGATGAACAGCACTGCTTTTGTTACCCCGAGTACAGTGGGCCATTGCGGTTTGGAGCGAATATGAGAGAGATGCACCACACATGTCAGTACCAAACACACATGCAAATAGCTGTTATTACCAGTCACTTCCATTAACGTTGCAGCCAGTCCTGTAGAGATCCCCTCTGGAACCACTGTGGTGCCTTTTCCAAGAGTACACGGTCCCACTGAAATCACCAGAATATTGGCACGCCTCCCTGCTGCACCCCAAGGGTGTCTTTGTACCCCCAAAGCCCAGGCTAACTCCTGTTCATGGTAATAGCGACGCTGTGTATTTCCAGGGGAGAAAGGACCCCACGGTGATTATTACACTGGCTGGCATTAATTTGATTCCTTGGGTGCAAAGCAATGTCAATGGGACCATCAGAACGCATATGCTCCCACTCATGAGCCCAATTAAACCGAAGGGTTTTGATGTCTTGTACCATCCACAGCAGATGCATGGATGATAGATTATTGGGGATGCAATTTTCAGTGTCATATATTATTTATTTCAATTTATTAGTTGTTGATTGTTGCTTTGAAAGGTTGTTTTACACTGAAAATAAGCTTGCATTAAAAAAAAGAGAGAAGTCCATGATGAATGCTCTATGGCATGCTTGTCACTCTAAGGGAGGCCTCTTCTATTTGGCACTGCGTTCCCTGTCACCCAGCTCCCAGGTGTACATATGCATTAATGCTCAGACACTCAATGTGCATTTCCCATAGGGTCCTAGGGCATCACTTGTCCCTCTAGGTTTCCTAGACCCCGAGATTCACTCACCTCCACTCTTTTTTTTCCCATCCAACGTCCCTCTTCCCTCCTTTCCTAGTCACAGGGCCCCCAATACCCCCACCCTCCCCCAATCCCTCCTGACTCCCGCCATCTTTCCTCTCCTGGCTTCCCTACCTCCCCCACACCATGGTCCCTGCATGTCCCTCCTTCCCTCCTCCCTGCCTGTTACTCCCACTTTTCCACCTCCCTCAGACAACATCTGTTCCCCACTGTCCCCCTTTCAGGTTGTTTCTTGTCCTTTACCTCCACGTGTCCCTCCGTTTCCCTGGTCCTGGTGTTACATCAGAACTTGTATACTCACGTTTAAGGGATTGGTGCTACAGTCCACAAATGAGGGAGAACATACATCGCTTGCTTTTCTGTCTGTGTTACTCCACTCAGTATAACACTCTCTAGCTCCATCCATTTACCTGCAAACTTCATAATTTCATCTTACTGCTGAGCAGAACTCCACTGAGTAGTTGTACCACATTTTCATTAACCATTTATCAGTTGAGGGACATTAAGGTCATTTCCATTTCTTAGCTATCGTGAAGAGAGCAGTCACAAACATGGATGTACAGGTATCTCTAGAGTAGGATGAGTCCTTTGGGTCTATGCCAAGAAGGGGTATCACTGGATCATATGGTAGGTTCATTTTCAGTTTTTTGAGGGTTCTCCACACTGCTTTCCATAGTGGTTGCATGAGCTTGCATTCCTACCGGCAGTGAATGAGCGTTCCTCTTTCTCCACATCCTCTCCAGCATTTGGAGTCTTTTGTTATCTTGATCTTGGCCAGTCTGACTGGGGTAAGATGAAATCTTAGAGTGGTTTTTATCTGCATTTCTCTAATCACTAAGGATGCTGCGCACTTTTTAAGGTGCTTCTTAGCCACTTTTATCTCTTCACTTGAGAACTCTGTTTAGGTCTATCGCCCATCTTCTTATTGGGCCGTTTATTTTCTTATTCCTTTCTTTCTTGAGTTCTTTGTATATTCTGGATATTAATCCTCTGTCAGTCAGTTGTGTAGCTGGTGAAAATTTTCTCTCACTCAGTGGGTTTCCTCTTCCCTTCCTTGGTTGTTTCTTTTGCTGTACAGAAACTGTGATTTAATGAGGTCCCACTTACCGACTGCTGGCCTTAGAGAAGCTTCTTTTTGCATCAGACGGCGGCTACTGCAGAACTGCACACCTGGTCAGGCACAGAGAACATATATCAGGGATATTCCCAGTGCGAGGTGACACATCTGCAGTCAAACCTCTACAAATAAGGCCCATGGAACATAGCAGAGTAAGGGATAGAGAGAGGGCTAATGAACCCCTCAACTCTCACAAGTGAGGCTCCCTTGTACATAAGAGTGCGATGCACACAGAAGGCCACATCTGGCCAAGTTTTGGAGAATAAGAGACTGTAGAGTATAGGATGGGACTCCTATATGGAACCTCACACACACATGGCTCAGGGACCATCACAGAAGAGGAGGCGGGAAGATTGTAAGAGCCAGGGCTGGTTCATGAACACAGGGAAGCAGAGGCTTCCAGGCCACTGGAGGCTTACTCATGTGAACCTGTGGCAATAGTGGTGTCGAGCATGGGACCTGTCACCTCAATTAAACAAGGGCCCAAAGGGGAGGTGAGAAATAGGTGCTGGGCCAGCACTAGATTGAGAACTATTTGAGACTGATTGCTGCTGGGTGAGGGAGAGTATGACTTACATATGACCACTGGATGGGCTAACTAGACTCCAGTGGACACATTTACACTGAAGGACATTTTGGGTACAAACACCTGAATGAATAGGACTCAGCATGTATGGCAGAGTTCATGGGGTTCAGTAGGGGGATAGGGGGAGGTATGGATGGGGGCGGAATCTGGATTTGAGTGTGAAATGTATGAAATTTTAAAAGCTCAATTAAAAAAAGAAATATAAAAAATTCAATAAAAATTTTTAAATAAAAAAATCATGATTAAAGACAATATAAATATTTTTTTGAAGTCTATTCCTAATTTGGAAATGTAAAACCATAGCTGTCATTTTCAAAAAATCAGAGATCATCTTTGGAACTGGAGCTGATACCAGAGTCACCTGATGACATCTGCTTCAGACAACTGATTCATTCCTCATCAATTCAGGACCAAGTTACCAATATTAAATTCCAAAGACGGAAGCCTAGTGAGGCGTAGCTCTGCCTTCAGGGGGCGTGGTCTTACTCATCTCTCGTTCTCTCCTCTCTCTTCTCTCCCTCTCCTTCCTTTTGTCCCTCTCCCTTCCCCCTCTTCTCTCTCACACACAGATTCAATAATGGATTTATAACTATTCTTAGCTTACAGTTAAGGCTCTCCTGATACCCTGTGAAGGGAGATGACTCAGTCACGTTCACTCAATAATTCTTGGAAGAGGCAGAGGAAAAGCTGAGATTCTCTGTCCTCAAATTCGAGACGTTCGTATGTCATCCCCTGGACTGAAAGGCACTGAAGAGAGGAGATGCTGAGCAGGGCTCTGCCCATCACTAAGAGCAATTAGCCCTAGGTTCAGGCAGTGAGTCCCTGTGAGGTGTGTCCTGTGTCCCTCTCATTGCTCGTTCATCTTTGGAGGGGCACAAGAGGATGGCATTTGAATCTGTGTGCATTGGGGATATTAGCTACCACCTCGTATGGAGAAAACTGATCACAATTTTAGCATTGTGAGGGAACATTTGTCTGTCTGTAATGACTAATTCTCCGGTTTATAAACTCCAAGTATTAGCATCTCATCGGAATAAAATAAATGGGCTTTGTAGCTGTGCCAACATGGGCTTGTAACTTTTATGGGCAGGGAGGGGGTTCACCTTTCTAATACTTGGGTTTTATTTCTTTAGAATGGGAATAATAGCATTGACCACGCACATGAGAAGGTGCAGCAGGATAAGGTGAGAGAAGTCGGTAAAGCTTCTGACCTGCGCAGGTTTCCCTCCCGTTAGAGATGGAGGTGATGGTGCTTGAACTGGCAGAAGGATCTTGTGATTGGGCCACACGTCCTGGCTACAAGGTACTCTTTCTCCTGGTTTTCAAAGGCTCTAACAGAGGATCCCAAAGAAATTTATCTAAGCTGGGAAGGGGCATATCTGGAACACCTCACTTAGTCCACTGTTCCTCGAGTTTTCAATGTTCTCTGCCGCCATGATTCATAGTCTTTCAGGGCTGTGCTGGACTTAGATGGTCCTGGAGCCATCACCTCTTCCCAACCCCAAGTTTAGAGATGTCGCACTGGCATCTTGACTCTGGCTCTGGCAGAAGAATTTACAGCACGGGAAAGGCAAATGCTACCATTCAAGGCTCACAGACGTAGCTGCGAGTCACCACTGCATACCACTCAACATGGCCTCCATCACTAACAGGAAAGGAGCGTGCACCAGGCCAAGAGCTTGGTGTGTTTTCAAATGAAGATGCAGCATTGGAATGTCTGTGCTATAATGGGATCATAAAAAGAGATTTCTTTTGAACCTTTTGGTACATTTGAGCAAAGCTTGTCAAGTAAGTAGGTTTGAACCTTTACAGCTTCAACATGCTGGAACCACACTCTGGAACAGCAGCGATGGGTGTAGGTCTGCTACACAGTACTTCAAGTTCCATGAGATAGAAACCCTCAGGCTTCACTGACAAGGGCCACTGTCAAAAGAAGTCCTTACCGGGTTTGTTAGGTAACTTCCTTCCTAATGCAACCAGAATACTTGAGATCAAAACTTAAGGGAGGGAGGATTTATAATATTTTGGCTCACAGCTTCGGAGGATTCTGCTCATGGCTGCTTGGTCCCACATGCTTGGGCAGGACATCCTGGCAGTGGACTTCCTGTGGTAGAAGACCTTCTTCACCTCATGGTGGACAGGAAGCAGAAAAGGAGGAGGGTGTACCTCTGAAGGGATGCCCTCGGGGACCTACTTCCCACATGAGCCTATACCTTCTTAAATCTTTATACCCTCCCAAAATAGCACAAATGGTTTGTGACCAAGCATCCAAACACCATCCTGTGGGAGACATTTCATATTGAAACAACAACACTGGGAATTTTCATGAATGTATTGCTTGTTGGGACAGTCCACACTCTACAGAGCAAGAACAGATGAGGCCTTTCCAGACTTCTGCACAGATATTAGCCTGACCCAGAAGAGGCATCCACCTTGGTGTCAAAAGAAGGCAGGGAAGTGGTAAGGAATGAGACTGTTGCTGATAGCAGATCCATAGTGTATTCCCCTAACCTTCAAATGGCATCATCAGCTGCTCTGGAGCCATAAGAGTAAGGTCACCTCCTGTCACCCTACCATCAGAGATTCCGGCGTTGAGTCAAAAGAGCACTGAATGGGAATCTGGAACAAAACCACACAGAAAGCATATGTATTCCATTGTTTACTATACTACATTAAGAAGAAACAAAAACTAAAATTGTTTCAGTGCCAGCCATCTGGGTTTCAGTGTTTGAGGGTAGATCGCTTTGCCTGGTTTATGTTGATCTAACAAGGATCACAAACAGGATCCAAAAAATAAAGTAAGTAAATGTTATTAGATTTTGCCTCTTTCTGTAGTGAACCCCATCTCCCTCTTCACCCTTCTGTTTCTCTCTCTCTCTCTTTCTCTCTCTCTCTTTCTCTCTCTCTCTCCACACACACACACACACACATTCCTATAAATGACAGGAGCATTGCTTTTTATGAAACAAAAGAATAATTCTAGCTCTGTAGTCTGAAAAAACATTTCTTAGAGTAGTTCCCTATAAAAAGGCAGCATATAGGATACAGATAAGGATTGGCCCTCTGGCTAATGGATTTATCGATTTATTTCTGTTTTGCTTTTTGAGACAATGAGACAGGAACCTTGACATGAAACCACCCTATAGCCCACAGTCAAATAGGCCAACAGCAGCCTCTGTGATATCCTTCAAGTATCTGTGTCCCTCTCCCCCAAATCCACATACTGGAATCCTTGTTTCCTGGGTGATGGTGTTTGGGATGGGTTAGATCATGAGGACCTTACCTTGATGAATGAGGGTAACATATTCATCAAAGATGCCCCAGAGGTGCCTTGGCCCTTCCACTATCTGACGATGTGTGGTGAAGATACCAGTCGTTTATGAACCCAGAGCAAGCCTTGAAAATATCAGAGCTGCTGGTGCCTTGGGTTTAGACTTCCCACCCTCTAGAACAGTAGGAAATCACTAGCTCCTGTTTGTGAGCTGTATTTATAGCACTTTGTTATGGCAGCCAGTATGGCATCTGTAAGACACTCCCATATGTATTCAGTGAGTTGAGGGCCACAAGGTGGCTCAGCAGGTAAAGGTGTTTGCTGCCAAGCCTGAAACCCTGAGTTTGATCCTTTGAACTCACATAGTGGAAGGGCAGAATTGACTCCAGCAAGTTGTCCTGTTCTACACGTTATGACATGTGTGTTCTCACTTCTCCCATCCAGAGTAAATAAATAATTGTAAATGAATAGAATTGGCCAGGTTCCTCCTCCTCCTCCTCCTTTTTCTTTTATATTTTTATTTTATGTGTATGAGTGTATTACTTCCATGTATGTAAGTACACCTGTGTCATGCAATGCCCACAGAGGTCAGAAGAGGGCGTTGAATCCCTTTGAACTGGAGTTATAGAACAATGTTAGCCACCATGTGGGTGCTGGGACTTGAACCCTGGTCCTCTGGAAAAACAGCAAGTGTTCTTAGCTGCTGAGCCATCTCTCCAGCCCCTTCATTTTCTTTTAATAATATTATTAAATGTTCTTTTCCCAGTCCACTAACCACAAATCACAGATCTCCCAGAATTCCTTTCTGATGGGCTAGCAGGAAGTCAGAGGCCACACATACCCACACCACCAAAGACAGACTTCAAAGCTCCTTTCCTGTGATTAGAAGCACAGAAGACAAACTGACTTGACTGTCACCAAAGCTTGACTTCCTTTCCTCCCTGGCCTGTCCCTCTGTGTCTTCTGTAGCCTGTCTCCCAGATCCACGTGCTTCCATCTCGCAGTCTTCAAAGACGGCCATTTATCCCATGAGCTGTAGTGACCCATCCGCCCATCCGGAGGATTGGCTCTACATATAGAGCCCAGGCGTTCCCAGTGCAGCTAAAAAAAGAACTCTGTGGTTTGTTTCTGTGGAGGCGATGTTGCTCAACAGCTAATGTAATCATATTACAAGCGTTTGTGTTAAAATCATATGTGAGGAAAATCAGTCTGAAAGGCAGCAACCAGAAATCATGAAGAGAGATCTGTGAGGTTTCATAACCCGTAAAGGAATTTGGGGAGCAAAATTACTGACCTTCCCATCCCCATTCACAGAAGGACCAGCAACTCACAAAACACATCTATGGACTAGCCCAAAGAATGTCTGAAACTGCATCTCACTCTCTGTGTCCACTGCAAGTCAGGGCTTCTTAGCCATGCTAGAGTGGCCTCTCAGTGATGGCCACCTCAGACCTCACTTAAACTGGGGACAAGGCCAAGCTCAGCTTGATAGATTGGGACACTGTGTATTTATTTATTAGCTAGGGTTTTGCCAGACAAGACCTGGCAGATAGCCCTTTGAAAGACTGTGGATTTTCTGGTGTGGTCCTGGTTTGGTTGGCAGCTAGGCCTGCTATTTTATACGCTCCTGTGGTTGGGATTAAGTCTATCAAAACTCCAAGACTTCTTATAATATTAGACAAGCAGATACAAAATCAATCTCCAGGAAGGGCCCTCTTCTCCCTCTTCCATGCAAAGAAAAAAATCAAACATCCTTAAAGTTTTCAGAATTTATTTTATTTTTAAATGGATAATACCTGGAACATACTTCAAACACTTCTCAAATGTAGGGTTTCCCCTGCAGGTCTGCACATAAACCTGAAACCATGTCTGGGTTTTCCATTTCCTCTCCAGAAAAGAGTTTGTCCAGAGGCCAGGAGAGGCTCGGCAGCCAACGGCAGCTTGGGAGGTGCCTGGCGGACCAGGACGCTCTCAAGGCCCCGAGGTCTCCTAAGACACACAAGAGACACGTGCGGCCACAAGCTGTTGCAGGAGCCCGGGGTGCTGGTGCCGTCTGCTGTGGGATGTTTGTTCTGTGCTTTAATTTATGGACAGTGTCCTTCATCCTGGCGGTCTTTCCCATCTGTGCTTGATTACAACTCGGCTCTTCCAGCAGGGCTTGAAAGGGGAAGATCCGCGTCAGAACAAACTGCCTTGGAGTGACTGAGTCCCTGCAGGGAAGGGGCAGCCCTCGGCCCAGGAGAACAGGCCTGACGTTAATTAAAGCCTGAACATGTGTTCGGACCCAGCGAGCTCTGGAGAGAACCTCTGCCTCCTTGCTTTGCCAACTTTTAATTTTGTTTTGTTTTGGACTTTTGTTGTTGTTATGATTGTTTTTGTTTGTTTAGTGACAGGGTCTATGGTAGTCCAGGCTTGCCACGAAGAACCAGCTATTTAACCAGGGCTAACTTGGAGCTCCTGATCCCCCTGCCTAGTTCTCCCAAACACTGAGATTAAAGCAGTATTCCACAGCATTAAAAGCAATGCCTTCCTTTTTTACCAAAAGGAAAGAGGACGGAAAGAAAGGGTGGAGATTTTTGTTAACACACCATGATGTACGGCTCTAGCCACTGGATAGTTTTCTTTCCTTTGTTATTTTTACTTTTATTTTTTTGTCTTTCCAAAATTCATTAAAGAAACTTTGTTCCCATTTTTTTCACTTGATCTTTGAGAGTTTGGATAGCAGATCACTTCACATACTCAACTACGTTGACTCCATCACTCCCTCTCACGCTAGCCAGTGTGGTTCTCCAAGGGCCTTAAGCCATGGCTTGGCTCCTGCCAGCTTAGCAAAGCAAGCCTGTCTCCAAGGCCTGAGAGAACATCACATTTGTGGCAACTCCTTTCTGGATTTTATTATTTCTTCTCTCGTTATACGTTTCTCATATTTGGCCTGGCTTTTTTTCTTCTTTATAAAATGGAGTTATTTCCTCTTAAATGATGTAATTTTATGAAAGACCAAAGCTTTGCAAACTTGAATTTAGCAAGGGGATTCCCAGAATTTATGTGCGCGTTAACAGGAATATAAAAAAGATACGGATTCCTCCGCCAAGCAGCTGCAGCGTGGTGCTCAGTGACATACATGGTTTTCTATTGCCCCTCTTCGCCTTACTTTGTAAAAAAGATATTTTAAGCATGTTCAGACACTAGAGACTATGTTTGGAGTGGCACTAATAGATGTTGGCAAAGAACTAACATTTACCTTGTAACACGGAGTGAGTGATAGACCTTAAGACAGGACAAGACCCAAGCTTTGAGGATAAGTCCACACCAGGCTCCCTGGAGGTTGAAGAGCGTCACCACATCGATGGGAACATAGTCCAACAGAGGAAAGGTGAACCATGGGTGATCCTCTGGCAGAGTTGGTTTGCTTCTGAAGTCATGAATGGTTACTTGATGGTGCCCAGGCAGTTGGGAGGATGATAGTGACCTGGATGTTCAAAGGGCTTGGACATATATATGGAGAGAGAGAGAGAGAGAGAGAGAGAGAGAGAGAGAGAGAGACTGAGACTCCTGGATGATGGTAAAATCTCATAAAATTTGTAAGTTGGCAATATGCAGGATGTTGGCAGGGTCCATGGATGAAACCTTGCACGTGCCTGCTAAGGAGCCTGGAATTTTTTTTTTTGATTGTTTGTTTAAGCAATGTGGTATTCTCTCTACCTTTAAAAGGAAGCAAGGGAGACGAAGGTGGTAAGCCAGTGGTACCAGTGGTACCCAGTGGTAAAGCACACCTTTGCCCAACCTCATTTGGGATTGAATTCTGCTGCTACCCTTGGTGATATGGCTGTATTCAAGTTTAACGCAGGCTACATGTGAACGAAAGTGTGGATGGTGATGTGTGTGGTCTTCCTGCCAAGTACTGATACAGTCAAGTAGCACAGGACAAATTGATACAGTCAAGTAGCACAGGACAAATTGATACAGTCAAGTAGCACAGGACAAATTGATACAGTCAAGTACCATAGGACAAACCATCAGCAAACTGTAGCTCTAACAAGGAGGGAGCAGGAAGTGTTTGAAGGGCTCAGGATGTGGGTCAGCAGGACCTCCTTATCCCCTTGTTTTAGCCAGTAAATAACTAGGGAGCTCATGGCACATGACCTTCCCACATGGACCTCACCTCAACTATCTGGTGATGAGAATTCTCACAGGGACCAGATGGGACCAAGACTGTCACATTGTCTTCTGTGGATCTTGACATATCATAGGACCTGGTGCCAAAGATTGGTGCCAAGGAAATACCACTGGTCTTTTTTGGACCCTTGAGTAGGTTTGGCTCCACAGCTATCAAATATGATCCCAGCATCTGAAATGAGTAGAGTGTTAGGAATGGAGACTTCTCAATGGAAAAAAAGGCCACAAAAATGTGCTAGATCATGTCTCAGCCTGACTCCAGCAAGGCTCCCAGGAACCTCAAGGACCAGAGAGTTTTGGAAAATAAGCTTGGCGGTGAGTCGCTCATAGTAACCGACATTCACATAAGTGTCTCCTTTAACAAACATTCACGCAAATATCTACTTATTTTTCCTAAAAATATGGGTCTGCCTGTCACATTAATTCCCACTGTGAGCTACCCCAAGAGCTTAACAAGCACTACGACAGATGATCTTTTGAGAATGAGGCATGGCTAAGTGCCTTGCGTGGCTTCCTGTGACCTTCAGAATGTGGCTGACTTTTCAGAGCCACAGCTGTCTCCTTGTGCTGCCCTCACCGTTCCTTCCTATGTACAGGTTTTTTAAACTGGGCCCCTCTACATCTTTTCAGGCTGTTCCCTAAGCCGGCCATTGCTCTTAGCTGTCATTCCTCTGGAAAATGCCTGTTCACTCTTCAACACATAATTCAGAAATCACATTCCTCCTAGAAGCCACCATCCAAGTCTATGAACAATGGTAATTACCTTTCTTTTTCAATAGCAAGTCATAGTTTTTCCTAAATTTATCTATTAGCTCCATATTTAAGGTTGTAATTTGTTGCTTGGATACAGAGGTCACTAGCCATGAAGTTTCTTTACTAGACTATAAGCCTCATGAAATGATGACAGAGTTGTCTCCTTTGCCTTGGCCTAATGTTCTAGAGGACAGTCTGGGAAGAACTCTCAGTGTTCCTAAGAATACAGGGAAGGCACTGAGCCTGGAATCGGAGTGAAGGGCAGATGGAAAAGTCTAAGTTCTGTATGAAAAGGATCTGGGGTTCAGAGCCCCTCTCCCATGCAGCAGAACACAGACATCTCACACAGAGAAACAAGGCCAGGGGTCAGGCTAAACATAGCAGCTAGTCAGCAGATGATCTTCTAATACTGGACACTTACCTCCAGCCCTGCTCTCGCGTTTACCTCCTACACACTCACGACCCTTGGCATCCTTTCTGGAAGGATCAACTAGATGGAGATGTAAAACTGTATGTTCTAATTTCTGATGCCTTTCCACCTGAGAATCAATACCTGTAAAGCCCTAGTGTGCTTTCGGTTGCTGTGATAAACACCATGACCAAAAATAACTCTGGGGAGGGAAAGGTTTAGTCATCTTACATTTCCAAGGAACAGTCCATCACTGAGGGAAGTCAGGAACCCAGAGGCAGAAACTGAACAAATAGACAAGAAACGTTGCTCACTGGTTTCCTACTTCTGGCTTTCTCTGTTTGCTTTCTTATACAGCCCAAGCTCGCCTGCCAGGGTAGCACTTCCCACAGTGAGCTGCATCCTCCTACATCAAATAATGATGCCACAGACATGCCCTCAGGCCAATCTGATGGAGGAAATTCCTCCATTGAAGTTCCCTTCTCCTGGATGCATCCAGTTGACAAGATTAACCATCACATATTTAGATATGTATATTTAGATATGTACATTTAGATATGTAGTCACTTGCTTTCAAATAGAACTGATAGTGAAGAAGTTGTAGATTTGATGCCAACTCTTCCCATAAAGCATAGTCCTCAGAACAAATTCCAAACAAATAATGTGAAGTGGGAACTGCAGGGACAAGAAGAAACCTACAAAAAACTATTTAGTGTCCTAAAGAAGACGGTATGTTACAGAGAAGCATTACAATGCAGAGAACAAGAACAAGAAAGAACTCTGGCCTATAAAAAGGAGTAACAAGAAAAATCCAACTGAAGGACAGAAAGATGTTGTCAGGAAAGCCTCCTCGGAAAATAAATGCAAAACAAGTACATACAAATAGTGGCAAAGGGGATACAGTGAAGAAACTAACTACTTGATGTACATATATGACAGAAAAAGAGAATAGAGAAAATGTTTCAAGATATAATACAAGAAAATTTCTTAGGAAGGAAACACTTCAGTATCTGTTTGAAAGAGAGTCCGTCTCCCCTAAGTGGGCATCACTATAAATATAAAGCTGTCTGTATGAGTCCTGTCAGTGTCGAATTTCAGCATAAGTACGGCATCCTCCAGACACAAAGAACAAAAATAAGGATTCTAGTTCAATGCAGGGTGAAGAATCTTTCCTTCAAGATTACCTGAACCTTAGGAAACAGTCTAATGATTCTCTGATAAACTGAGAGAAAATGACATCCAACATATAATTATACATCACTAATCAAATATGAAAATAAATATATTTCCAGAAACGCAGAGTTTCTAAATATGTATATTTCATGAACTGATGCCTTAAGAATCTTCTGGAATTGTTCTCTAATATAATAAGGTGCTAAGATAATAAAAAAGAAGATGAATAATTAACAAAAGAAGAATTCAACAAAGAAGAGGGATGCAAAGACATCCCAGGCTAAGCATGAAGAAAACAGGTCCCAAGTCAAATTTGAGCAGCCAGCCTGGGAGTTAGAGGAACTTAACTGGATGCTAGCCAAGTGCCAGCATTTGGCCATGTTGTGAGTCATCTTACGATTATTTTAAAATTAAATAACTAAAAATGAATTAGCTTTAGCTATATAGAAAAATTAAGTAAACCAATTAACAGTAATAGTTATTAACTCCAGGGGAAACAGCTTCACCATGAGGAATTTTAATTATAGTGTGTTACCAAGCACAGTGCACTATAGGGTTCAATATTTAGCTTTTCCAAACACTTCTGACTTCCAAAAAGAAAACTATACTAAAACTACATGGAAACGTGTGTGTGTATGTGTGTGTGTGTGTGTGTGTGTGATAAGAGCTAAGCCATCATAGGAAACAAATAATATTTAAATTTTACCAATATACTAATCTTTTAAAAAAAGATTTATTTATTTTATTTTATTTACATATGTGTCTGTCTGAATGTATATGCGCCAAGTATGTACAGGTGCCAGTAGAGATCAGAAGAGGGCATTGAATCCCCTGGAGCTAGAGTAACAGGTAGAGGTGAGCTACTAAATGTGGGTGTTGGGATTCAAACTCAGGTCTTCTGCAGGAATAGCAAATGCACTTAACCTCTAAGCCATCTCTCAAGATCCCCAAAATACCATTCTACAGTATTTCAAGACTATTATTTAGAAACTTGAAAACCAATATCAAAACAGGTAACACTCCAGCTTTCGGAAAAATGGGACTCTGGAGGGTGAACTGGATAGAGGAAGGAACTCTTTTCTTCATGAAAATGATTGTATTATTTATCTGATTTAACATCTCTATTCATCTGTCATTTATTTTTATTTCAAAAATTCAGACAAGGAAATACTATAGTTTGACAATATGTTTAATTGTTCCTTAACAGTCATAGGAGATATTTGAATGACCTTCTGCCCATATTTGGAGAGAGAGAGAGAGAGAGAGAGAGAGAGAGAGAGAGAGAGAGAGAGAGAGAGAGAGAGAATATGAGAGAGAGGAGAGAATTTAACAAGAGAACAAATTTAACAATTTGTTCACCCCCCCACCCCCCACCCCCTGTTCCAGCAGCCAGTCAGATGCTAGATAGAATACCTTCCTTGCAGTCCTCCAACCTGCCAAGTGTTTGGTCCAGGTCCCCTCCAAAGGAGCTGGGTGAGACTAAAGCAAACAGCTATGGAGTGGTCAAGGGGGTGGGGACTCAGGCTGTAACAAGAGAACAAATTTAACAATTTGTTCACCCCCCCACCCCCCACCCCCTGTTCCAGCAGCCAGTCAGATGCTAGATAGAATACCTTCCTTGCAGTCCTCCAACCTGCCAAGTGTTTGGTCCAGGTCCCCTCCAAAGGAGCTGGGTGAGACTAAAGCAAACAGCTATGGAGTGGTCAAGGGGGTGGGGACTCAGGCTGTGACTGTACCTAGACATGTTCCCTTAGCCTGCACAACATTTGGGGTCCAGTGCTGGCTAGTTAAATGGTGTTGGCCATAAGCAAAATGGGTGTCGTTAGGGGCAAATTCCACAGAGAGGTGTAGCCCATGTATTTGGAAAGGTCTCTCTTCATGCTTCCCCTTTGGGAAGATCTAGGCGACGTCAGTGGCTCCCTGGGCTATACTTAGTGTGATTTCAGATGGCCGTGGTTGAGGTGTCCCTCCTCCTCTTTTACCGGTGGGTTGGTTCATTGGTGGAAGAAGTTGCAGACTGGATTAGTCTGTTCCATTGTTTTGACAAATGGCCACGTATTTGCTGACAGTAACAAACTAATTAATGTGCAATTTATTTATTGTCCTGTAGCCCTGTAGGGCAGTCGGCTGCCAGAGTCTTTGGGTTGGAATCATGTTGTGTGGCTGTATTCCTTTCTCGAGACTCTCTTACTTAACATATTATTTATTTGTTTGTTTGTTAATTTATCTGTTTGTTAATTTATTTGTTTGTTTATTTATTTAATTTATGTATGTACTTATTTATACGTGTGTGCCTGAGTGTACATACATGCCTGTAGAGGTTAGAAGTTATCTGATCCCTTGAAACTGGAATTACAGGCACCCGTTAACCATTATGTGGGTGCTGCGGATTGAACCTGGGTCCTCTGCAAGGAGTTAAGTGCTCTCTTCACTCCCAAGCCATCTCTCCAGCCCCTGAAGATGCTCTTTGTGAACAGTCTCCATAAATAACCTCCCAGGCTGCCTTGAATTTGTTATCTTCCTACCTCTGCCTCCCAGGTGCTGGATTCCGGGCACACATCCACAGGAAGTTGCAGAGTCTCATCTTTCCCGTAAGATAACTTCTGAGAGGTGGGAGAGGGACATCATCGGGGAGCACGACAGTGCCCAGGGTAGGCCTGTATCCTGCTCACTCAGTGGCTCTCTGGACAGTGCCCATTTTGGTCCCCTCCTTGGGACACTTGTTCAGAACAGGCAGTGAGCAACACCTCACTGCCTTATACCAAGAGCCTCCTCGCCAGGATTCACATGCAGAATTCAAGCCACACACTCAAAGCAACTTCTCTGCCTGCCCCTTGGCTCAAAAGTGGCACTATTATTCCTACCCCATTCAAATTTGAACATAGGGAAGAACCCTTCATTTGTAGATTCGAGGACCGTGTGTTCTCAAATGTAGGAGCAACTCAGTTCTGCCAGGTCCATTAGCCCTGGGCGTGCATTGGAGAGTACCTGTCAGGGTTGGTGGACACTGCTTGAGATGGGCCTGCCAACTGGGCCCGGCTCCCTGTTAAGGAGTCAGTTTATGGGTGTGTTTAAAGCTGCAAACAGTACCAAAGGCAGGCAGACCTGGACTCAAATCTCAGGATGCTGGGTGCCCTTGAGCCTCTGATTCCTCTTCTGTGAAGGAGGAAAATGATTCACAGGAAGTTGACTGTTATAAAAAGGAAGCGATCATGTAATACTCAAGCATGAAGCACTTCCTGTAAGAGTCAGGAGGGACAGGCTGCATTTGCTTTCCTCTGTTCCTCCCCTGACCCATGAAATGACTTGGCTCCTAACACTGGAGAATTTGTGGCTCTTGTTACAGAGGCCAACAGAACCTTATCTGGAGGGAAGTGGGTTGTGCTGGGGTTCCAGGCAGATTGATGACAGCCTAGAAGACGTTTCTTAAAGAGGTCCCTCTCTGACCTGGACCTTGGAGGACTGCAAAGGAAGAAGGAGGGAAATGGACTTTGTTCCAAATGGGAGAAACCCAGAGGTGGCTGAGAGAAAGAGCGGGCTGGGGTCCCGACCAGCTGGTATATAGGGACCAGGACCTAAGAGCTAAGAGACCCTCTTGGCCACCCTCGGCACCCTTGAAGCTAGAACAGTGGGTGCTCTGACCTTGGTATCAGAGCTGAGTCTGAGCCACTGCACCCTCTCTACAAGCAGCATACACCCCAACTTTGAGCAAGCACACCCTCTACCCTTTCTAAAGTTTTGCCACGGCCCCACAGCAAAACGGATGGTCCTATGCTCCATCTCACATCATCCACATCCCAGCCTGGAATGGGGCACAGCTCTGGCTCAAGGTTACAGAACAAGATATAGTTAGGAGAGGTCAAGGGTCTGGACCAGGGACACACAGAGGAGTTGGAGTTTTTGACCATCCTTCTGTTTAATGTGGCTTGTTCGACCAGAACCCCCACTCTGCAATCAGACTTTTCAGTCCCAAAGCACACACCCCTCTGGGCTTCTGCAACATGATATTTTTTCCTGTTGTAACCAATTTCAAACCCCTGGTGACTCAAGTTCAAGCCTCTTTCCCAGGAAAATTATTTGAAGTGTTTGTGAAGCTCAGCTCCCTGGGCTCAGGGCATCCCTCTCTGTGCTCACCTGGCCCCTGGGGTTCACTCTCTGCTCTCCCATTTTACTTCTCCTCCTGCCCTGGACCAGTCGCTCTATTCCGTCCCATTCCCGGTATTCACTCTACATTTAAAAAAATGTATTCCCATTTATTTGCTCGTGAGACTGGGCGCACATATGTGCCACAATGTGCCTGAGGAGGTCAGATAACAACTTACAGAAGTTGGTTCTCTCTTTCCACCATCCACCTGACTCAGGTCATCAAACTTGTGGTCGATCACCTTTACCCACAGCCACCTCACCAGCCTTACTCAACTCTCATTATCGAAACATTCATCTCTCCCAGCTCTATACTCAGTGTCTCATATGGCCATTGAGGTCTACTTTACCAGGCATGTCCTCCCGGAAGCCTCTCATAGATTGTCCCAATGAAGGGAAGATGCCCAAATGCTTTAATGAACTACAGCCCCTGGGTCAACCCAACCTGTCTGTCATCTATTCTTAGAAAGAAAATGTTTGAGGACACAGGCAGGCCATTTTGTGTAAACATTGCTAAGGGACAGTTGGGCAGTAGAGGCAGAGACAGTGAGACCGGCAAGACAGAAACTAGGGCATTTCTGACCCATTTTTGAACCTTTAAGAGAAAAATACTGCATCTTAATACAAGCCATGAACTCAAGGTAAGTTTGTGAGTTGTGAGTAATTTTTACGGCGTGATTTAAACTCTGTTGCGGATGACTTTCTGCGTGTGTGTGTGTGTGTGTGTGTGTGTGTGTGTGTGTGTATGAAAGTAAGTATATATATCTGTGCATGTGTGTGAGAGTCTGTGTATATGTGTATATGTGTGCAAGTGTGTGTGTTTGTGTACCTGTGTGTGTGTGTGAATGTGTGTGGGGTGGGGATTTGGTCCCACCATGGGCAGGAAGCTTCTGGCTCCACCGGTAACACTGAAGTGGAGGATGGGATTCAAGGTCACAGATGACCCGTGAGCAGGTTGCAGGCCTGGCAACTTTCAGGATCATGACTGTTCCTCCCTCAGTGCATCCATTAACCTCTCCGTCTCCCCTCAGCTCTTCCACTGTACCAAGGGGCAGGGGGACAGCTCTGGAGGGTCTTTGGATTAGATGGAAAAACACGCACTCTGTTCTGGCCCTGGGCCTGGCAGGTACACACAGTAGGTGCTCCAAAGGTGCCCATCCATCCCCTGGTGCTGCTAAAGAGGCTTGTCCCCACTTCCCTGCTTTTCAGACATGCAACACCATCATGGCTGACTTGGCCCTGAGGCCCAGAGACAGCTGCTCTTTGACATTGAACCTGAAACAGGAAGGGGACAAGAGGCTGGGGGAGGGACCCAGGAGCCACCTCAGCCTCAGCAGCCTCCATCAGGATGGTAGGAGACTTCCCTTCATTAGAGCTGGGCTGACATCCAGCTGGTGCCCTAGAGAGACTGCTTCAGACCCCATTCCCAGTGCCTCAGCAGGCCTGTCCCCCAGGAGTAAGATCTTATAAACATCAGCCAGTCCTCAGGGGGCCTCCACTGAGCCCCCCCCCCCCATTGATTCCAGATGGAGAGGAGACTCTTCTGAGGAACAAATGTTAACTTTCTCTATTTGGAAGGAAAAACAACAGCACAACTACGAAGCAGGGGCAGCCAGAACACCTCATGCAAACCACGTTATTTCTTTATTCCTAGAAGCAGGTGACACAGAAATTTCAAGGGCTATGGGCTGGGAGCAGAGTGACTGTGCCCTGTGCCCTTTAGTGATCTCCACCAGAGCCTGTGCAGTCAGGAGGGGCGGGGCAGGCTCTGGTGGCTCCCAGTAAGCCTACCATCGCCGAGCGGTGCCAACAAACAACCAAGTGGCACTCTTTCCGTGGAAGCGCGTGCTCCAAGAACGGCTTTGCTTCCCTTAATTTTTCTCTTCGGGGTTGTCTGGTGCCTTTTGTTTCGATCTGGGCTTTGGAACCCCCAGCAGACTCCGATGGAAAGCTGTTCTTTTCTGGGAGATACAAGCCGAGGCACTGTAGAAGATCCACGCACTTCTTCCAATGGAGAATCTTCAGTCCCTGAGCCCATTTCACTGTCCACATCAGAACGGGGACCTCACCTTCACCCCCCAGGCCTCAAGTAATCCTTCTCTCTGGCCCGTCTGTGGGCTGTGCTATGGTGGGCTTCAATTACAGTTAACACCTATGGAATGTTCGCATCCTCTAGAAAAATGGCCCAACTCACATTTTGTAGATTACCCAGAATTCCCAATAATAGAATTGGTACTATTTGCATTGTGAAGTAGTTACAAGAACAGGGCTTGTAAACCTATATAATCAAGACGTGTAGTTTATTCTGCGACTTTGTAGCTCTGTGACTTTAGCGAGATCACATAGCCTCTCTGAATTCCAGTTCCACCCAAATCTGATTTCAGACCTGGAAATCTGAGCAGAGGGACCCTGTGACTGTCACCATCACCAATGAAACAAAATACCCTGTTCTCCTCAGCCCCCATTAAAAGACAACTGACAGATGTTCTCCAATCCGTGCAAAGTTCAGTGAAAGGCTTATTGAATTAAAAGGAGAAATAAAACCACCAGATGTGGAAACTCCTAATCTCTGTAAGAGTCCAGTGTTCATGACATAGGGAAATAAAACAAAACAGAGCTCAACACATGTGGACCACACTGGCTGCAACAGTTTTCTGTGCATCAGGATTTCTGATGAGTGCTGTGTTATCTTGGGGGCTCTGACCACTGGACTTGCTGGGGAGTTGTCCCAGGGGACCAGTCACTGGCTTACATGTATCTGTGATAGGGCAGGGGTAGTAGTAACAGTCGTTGTGATAATACAACCACAGTAAAGTGTTAGAGCTCAATGTACTCGAGGCTCTGAGTCAAGAGCTTTTGGTGAATTAACTTACATAACTTCCTGGGCACAAGTGTCCACATCGCTCCACAGGTGATAGTGGGAAGGGGCCGCCGTCTTCTGCAACGGAACAGCAGCGCAGGGATGCTTCACATAAAGGACAGCAATTCCAGGGTGCGGAGGTGGCACAGTGGGTAAAGTGCATGAGTCCCAGTAACTGGCAGCCACTTAAAAGGCAGGCTTGGTGGTGGTTGCCTCTAATCTCAAAGCTAGGAAGCAAAGCCAGGTGGCCAGAAGCTCAGTGGTCAGCCAGGCCACCCAGTCACTGAGCTCCAGGTTCCGTGAGCAATCCTGCCTCAAAAATAAGGTGGAAATCAATGGAAGATACCCAAAGTCAACCTCTGACCTCCATACATGCAGAGAGAGGTGAACATACACAGATACACATTCATGCACCGCCCCCCCCCCAATTCGGATCCATCCATTGCCCAGCATTGTTCTTTCTCTTGGTACAAGAGAAGTATCCAGGGCTCCCCTCTGCCTGTTGCAGTCAACCATAGACCTCACATGGGCTCTAAAGCCTCTGAAATGTGGTCTTCAGCCAATACTGCTATGCTGAATAAAATGCTGTATGCTCAACAGAGGCCAATGACCATCACAGTGAACACAGAAGGAAGGCCTAGTCAACAGGAGAACCCTGAACACAGAGTGGGAGGAAAGGAGCATTGAAACACCCTCGACCAGTCTACCCCCAGTTATCAGAACAGAAGAAGTAGAGGAGGGAGGAGAGTTCAGGATAGACTATAAGAACCAGGGCTGGTAAAGATCTAAAGACCCTACAGCCTTGTAGACAGAGGTGCTTAGCCATAACTGTACCTGACAGCCAGGCACCACCATCATTTCATGGGTACCTGGAGAGAATGTCGCTCAAGAGAGTCATCCGTATTAATGGAGACGTCCATAACAGTGGTGGTGAGGATAATGCACCAGCAATTTGGGGGTGGTCACACTGGGCTGCAGTGAGATGTGAGACATGGTCAGGGGGATCCTTGACATGGGTTTACAGTGGAGAGGAGGCATCCCACTCCAAGTAGGACAGAGAAAAAATAGCAGAAAAGTTGAAACACCTTGGTTTGATCAGGGCACTGTAGGAAGACCAGCCTTCTGTGAGAAGAGATGATGAGGGGGAAAGGAGACGCCAGTGATCAGTGCTGGATTCGCTGGAGGAGGAGGACTGTCCATGGCAAGATCAGCCCATACCTCTCTGGCGGTTCTTCATGGAGGCGTCTGGCTCCTCTCCAGGTTCCCTTTGCCTGGCTGCTTTGGTGAGGAAACCTTGACTTGTGAAGATGTAAGAGAAGAGAGGGCTGTGACTCTTCAGTGCACCGAACACTCGGGGTCCAGAGTTTCCCCGGTGAGGAACGTGGTGGATCCTGCATGGAGCTGGGCTTTGGAGCAAAGACGGCTGTGGGCACCATGGGGGTGAGATGCAAGGACAATCAAAGCTCCAGCCTTCATTATCTACATGTGTGAGTGCATACTTGAGCATGTTGCATGGACAAGGGAAATTCACAGGAGCTCCAACTTGCAGTCCATCTCCAGCCTTGGCAGTGATTTCGTAAGATTCTGTGGGTTGATACAGTGATGTGGAAAGACCCCGCGGAGCCTCCTAGCGTCCACTGAGCACCTTCTGTTTGTCTTCTTGAGTGACTAGAATCCCCTTAGTACATTTCCCTTAGCTTTTCTTTATTCTTGGTCCCTATCTAAGAAAGAAGGCAGCAGGTCATAGCAGAAGCAGCCCCACCAGCCCTGACCCACACCTCCCGGGACCACCTTGGGCAGAGTGCTCTGAGTCTGTGGTTCCTCTCTGAGAGATGAGAATTGTCATACCACAGTGAGGCCGAGTGCAGGCTCAGAGGAAATAGGCCGCGAGCTCTGTACATTGTGGTGGCTACTGAGCTCCATTCTTGGGTTCCGTGTCCTTTGCCCACACAGGGGCTGACTGTGTTACCCACCCGCTGCTGAGGCCGGCCACTAAGACCAGCTGCTGTCTCCACCTCACAGGTTTCCTCTCCCTCTTCAACTGAGCCATAAACGCGAAACTCATCCTGAGCATTCACGCCTCTCTTGTCTGCAGGGTATTGAGGAAAATGGGGACAGAAACAGGTGAATAAATACAAGTGGAGACCTGTGCAGGAGGAAGAGCTAGCGGCGAAGGGAAGGAAAGGGACCTCGAGAGAGAAACGACTGCAAGGAAAAGAGAGGGATCATTTTCTTCAGTGGGGCAGCCCCTGGTAAGTTCCCCTTGTGTGGGTAAATGACCCCCCACCTTTGCTCATGTGAACAACCCCAATCAAAGTCAGTGAGTCATCAAAAGGTGTCATGAAAGTAGGAAGAGGACTTGTTGGGAAGACGATGGGGTTCAGTGGGAGTAAGAGAGGGTAGAGGTGGGTGAATAGGATCGGATTCATTGCAAATATGTATGAATGGTGAAAGAATAAACTTTGAATGTTTATTTGAAAAAGAAAAGAGCAGTAAGCAGAGGGAGAAATGGGAGAAAAATCATGGATCTAGAGGAGAGGGGAGAGAGAGAGGAGCTGGGGAGGAAGGTGGAGAAGAGAGATGTCATTGTGGTCATCATCCTATCCAAGATCTGAGCATCAGAGGTCAGCAGAACTGACCATGCCTCACTAGCTTGACAGACAGCTATTCAGCCTGGGCGGATTACCTAGATTTCTCTCCTCACTTCTCTCAAATGGGGAAAATGGGGAAACCTTTGCACCCTTCCTCAGAGACAGGGCTAGGAACACTAATCCGCAAAGCCCTAAGCTAAGCATAGTGCCTGTGATTAGTACGCCATCACTGCAACTTCTCCTCTAATGAATATTTTTATCACGGAAGTGGAAATCAAAGGACACAGAAGGGCAGGGCACATTCAAGAGTACAGGCCGTCCTATGACAGAGCAAGCAAGAGATCAGCTTGCAGGCTGTGGAAGGGCATCCTCCCTCTTCTTCAGTCGGGAGAGGGTGGAAACGAGGGTGGTTTTCCCAACTAACAGAAAGGCTCTTTCTTGGCCAGTCAGTTCTCAGTCCCTTGAAACTGACTACAGTGGTCACAGACTCAGCTTCCATTGGGTGGAATATGGGGGTGAGACAGATGTGAAGGATGAACTCAATGCAAGATCCCTCCTGGATGGAAGCTAGCAATTCCTATGCTCGACAACTCTGCAATGGGGTGTGACGTTCAGCTGAAAGCTGCAGTGGTGAGATGAAATGCTTGCACAGCGGGTCTGGCCTGCACACACATCTCTGAATGTGAACCTGCATGTGAATGATCATGCATAAATGTGTGGAAATGTGCGTGTGCGTCCAGAGGTGGGGTTCTACGTGTGCACACGTATGTGTGTGCCTGAGCGTGCTTGCATGCACTCTGTGTGCACAGAGCTGAGTGTCTACAGGGATGTGCTCGTGCTTGTGTGCATGCGCCTAGTGTGCAGAGGATGAGAGCACGCCAAACTTTGGCTCCTTGCTCACTTGTTCTCTTCTTCCATTTACAAAGTGCCCTGCTACCCCAAGCGTGACTCAGGTCAGTCACAAGTGAGTTACCTAAGAACTTTCTGGAAATTCAGAATCTCAGACTGTTTCCAAACCTCTGAGTCAGGCTCTGCATGTTAACCAGACCCTGCCCCATGGGGTTCCTAAGCATATCAAAGCTTGAGAAGTTTTGATGCCAGAGGGTGAAGCCTGCTCTGGATTCAACCCACATGCCTGGGGCAAAAGTTACCATCTCAGCAAGGAGGGAGGGCCCTTATGAAGCGAGGCACACACTTGAAATGACGTGGTCTTGAAAAGAAGATTCAATGCCATTTCCCACATCAGAGACCAGGAAACTTGGGTCCTAGAGTCAACCTGTGTCTGAGGACAAGCAGGGTTTGAAGGCCCCACAGAGAATGAAAGTCCAGTCACTGGCAAGTTCTTCCAAGGCAACTGCTGCCTTTCAAATTAGAGACATTGAGATCGGTTTCATGTCTTTAGTCCCTCTCTGGGGGTATCCTGAGGGCCAAGGGTGCCCACCTTGACTCTGAACATGGATTTCCATATGACTGAGGCAGGCTGATGCCTTTGACTTGTTTCATCTGCACTGTGTGTATATATAATAATGCCATCCTGGTCTTAGAAGTTTAAATTGGACAGCAAGCCCACCTCCACAGAGCTCACTTTGGAGCCCAGCTATGAGAAATGTAATATCTAGATTCGTTTACAAAGACACACAGGTAGCCAGGTCATTACCTCAATTAGATAGGAACTTCGGAATTCATCATCTTTAGTCCCTAAGTAGGATTGCCCTAGGGGATCATCTTTATCAAATCCATCCTACATATGAGGAGACTTAGGCTTAGGAAGGTGTGTGACATTCCCCAAGTACTCGTGAGTGGTTCAGGAGGGTGTAAGTCCTTGGCTGTCTAGCTCTAGGATCCTTGCTTGCTGCTCTCCATCCTCCCTGCCCAGCCTTGGTATTTCAGTTTCTACTTGGTCCAAGATAAGGAAAATCTGGACACCCCAATAGATGCAGAGCTACGTGCGAGACAAGCTTTAGCACATCATTTGGGGTGTCCAACTCTCTTTCTTGACTGACGTCCTGGCAGTTCAAGCTCCCAGATTCTAGTGTGAAATAAAAATAAAAATATCTAGTACGTTTTTTGACTCAACATTTTCTGCACTCAGAATACTAGATGCCATAGCTGAATAACACAGTCCCTGCTGGGCTGACAGGAAGGATCATCTCTCCTGACCTTCAGTCCTCCTTGCACACTGAGCTGGATTCATCCGGGATTGAAAACCCCCTTCTGGGAATATTCTGTGGCCACATTTGAGTTCTGTGGACCTGCAGGTACAGTTGCCTTTCAGATCCTCACCCCAAGTTCACCACCAAAATCTGAGGTACATCTTTCTACCTGTGGTGGTTTGAATAAGTGTCCCCCATAGGCTCCAAGTCTTTGAACACTTTACCTCCAGCTGGTGGTGCTGTTTGGGCCAGTCTTAGAAGATGGCCTTGGTAGAGGAGCACATCCCTGGGGACAGGCTTTGCTAGTATGGGTCATGCCCACTTCCAGACAACTTTCTCTGCTTCCTGTGCCTTCTTGAACAAGTGGGCACAGCTTTCTGTTCCAGCTGAATCCTGCCATGCCTCTTCACCCTGATGGGCTCTTGTCTCTCTAGAACCACAAGCCAAATAAAGCTTTTCTTCTACAAATTGCCTTGGTCATGGTGTTTTATCACAGCAACAGAAACTAACACACTGTACCTTCTCTCCGCCGTTGTCCAACTCCATACATAGAAGCAGCCATATTCATTTTGAATGAAGACCTAAACACCTGTGTGCGTGTTAATTCAATGCTCTCCCTCACACCCATGCCACTAACTCCTAATCTCTGTAAGATTGTTGCATCTCATGTTGCATGATGCACGGGGGATGGGAGAGCCCAGCCAAGGGCTGTGAATGAGCCTCAGCAGTTCCTATGACGATCAGAGCCTGACGCTGGGTCTGCAGTGTCTCCACTGTAGATAAAAAAGTGGCTGCCACATGGCATCATTGCCCAAAGGTTAGTGCACAGGTATTGTGTCATCACAGAACCAGGACAGCCTGAACAGATCCATGTCTGCACAGTCTAATCACAGGCTTCTATAAATAGAAACTCAGAATGGGCAAGTGTTCTGGTTTCCTTTCTGATACAGGACAAAAAGCAATTTAAGAGAGGAAAGGGTTCATCTGAATGTATAGGTTATAGTCCGTCATTGAGGTAAATCAGGGAGGGAACTCAAGCAGGAAGTTGAAGCAGAAACCATGGAGCAACATTGCTTGATGGCTTGATTTCTGGCTCAGTAGGACAGGTTCATTTCTACTTAGCTTTCCTCTACAGCCCAATTACCTACATAGGAATGGTACCACCCACAGTGGGCTGGGCCCTCCTGTATCAGTAAAGACAATCCCTCACAGACAAACCAACCCAATAAGGAAAATTACTCAATTAGGATTCTTTTCTCATGACTTTAGGCTATGTCAGGTTCACAGTTAATGTTAACTAGGACAGCAGTGTTTCAGCTCCAAGGGCATCTAAGATGATTCCGCCTCAGAGAGGTCCAGGCTGTCCCTCTGGAGTTGGAGCCTGGAGAACATGGTGCATTAAGAAACAGTTGGGGGGCTGAAGAGATGACTCAGGGCTTAAGAGCCCTGGTTGCTCTTACAAAAGAGCGGGGTTCAGTTCTCAACACCAACATGGTGGCTGACAACCATCTGTTAATCTAGTTCCAAGGTATCTGACGCCCTCTTCTCACCTCTGCAGGCATTTCATGACATGGCGCACTTACATACATTCAAGCCAAACACTCATACACACAGAATAAAAATAAAAAATAAAAACAGCTGGGGTGAGGTGGCAGCCAAATAGGCAGGAAGTTCTGCAGGCCTCTGGCTTTCGGTGACAGGGACGGGAGTCTGGGCTTCCTTTTGTGGTTCTAGGGCCCTCTGCTGGCACGGCTTCTTCTGGAGTTTGCACAGGACTGTGCTGCTCCTCTTCCTTCATGTCTGATCAGAGGCTAAGCCTCCATCTAGACCCAGAGCCCCAGTACTGAGAGGGAGAAGGCCCAGTGGTGGGGACAGAGATACCTTGTGTTCAGCAATCCTTGTCTTTCAGGCTGAATCAGATACTTCAAGTATATTATCCCATTGAATCATTGTAAACTTCAGGAATTCCTGTCGTTTGGGTTGTGAATTGGCATTTTAATGGCTGCGCCAGCTCCCCAGCCCTAGGGTAGCTGCACCAATGACTTCCCCACAGTGTGGTAGTCTAACAGGATCTGCATATATTGACAAAACCAGTTGACATACCAAGGCGGATGAGAAAAATTTCAAGGAGTTCCACCTCAAGGTGAAGAGCTATAAGGGACCGATGGATGTTGAGGAAGGAGAATCTCTTTTTCTCTAGGACTAGCTCCCTGAGAGGTTACCTCGTCCCAAGTGGGCAGCCTTAAACACATAGGAGCACCACTGCATGAACTCAGGGTACTATATGTATAGTGGTCTATGAGGATCTAGTGTCTGGCGTGTGTGTGTGTGTGTGTGTGTGTGTGTGTGTGTGTGTGCATGTATATGTAAAAATAATAATCAAGGAAGGGGGCTGGGAGTTGATAGGAAGTGTGAGGGTGTGGGATGAGGTGGAGGGGTACTGGGGGTGATAAAAATAGTGCAAAGACTATTTCATGTATGATGCTCACAAAAATATTGTTTTATTTTCAAAATTTCCTAATCCAATTTGAATTATAAATAAGAGAACTAAGCCTTGTTTGACAGCAGGCCTGCCTCCATTAACCTACCTGGTAATCCTCACTCTCCATCGTTTAAGCCTGCTGGGAAACTGAGGCTGACTCTATGTTCTCGGCCCCATTCGTCCCTCTTGCCCTAGCAGTGCAGTAAGAAGAGCACTCTAACTTTCAAGAGCACAAATGATGCTGGGAACTGTTCTACCACATTAATGGTCTGCGTGTTAACCCAGTATCTTTGCTGCTTAAGGACTCTGAGTCCCCCTGGCATGTGCTGGGGCATAGGAATAGAGGTTAACTCCTTTTTTAAATAATGCACTCAGAAATAAGTGTTGTTTCTCACAAGCTCTTGGCCAAGCTCGTGTCTGGATGAGAGATAAGAGCTTTAAGTGCTTGTCCTCACTTGGCTTCCGTAGCGACCTTACGGTCCTGATCCTGGACAGACACTCTTCCCCAGAGGCTGTGGAGTCTCCCTCTAAGACCTGAGAGTGGGTGCTCGCATGCCGATGGGATACAAAACTGCCTCTGTGAATCTTTCCCAATGTTCTTCTCCACTATTTTTTCCTGTCTTCCTGTTCCTTTTAGGGTACTATGGGAAACTATTACATTGAAAGCAACTCCTGAGCATAGCCCCTGTGGGGTTCCTGGCCTCAGTATTAAGGGGCTCATCCTGTCTTGGTGGTCTAGAGGATCTAGTGTCTGACAGAAAAGCTGGGTCAATGCACAGAGGAGGCCATAGGTGTCTGTGAGCTTGGGAGATTCTGTCCCAAGCACCCAGCTGGGTAGAGAAGGAACATCTAGATCTCAAAGTGAAACCAGAGTTGGGTGTTCTGGAAAAAGAAAGCCTCCAGGAAACAGCAGCCATCTTGGATTTGGCTGTCCCACAGCTCTGGGCTTTGGGTTTACTGAGAATATGGGCTTGGTTGGCCTGAACTACAGCCACCTTATCTAAAGATGGCTGACAGCCATGGATCCGCCTCTCTGACTGGTGGAGGATTAAGAAAGATAGAAGCAAAGTGCTTAGACAGGGCTTGATTCATTGTAAGAGCTCATTAATCATAGTTAATATTATCATTGGCAGTACTCAGACCATAATCCTGACTTTTCCCATTTCAGTAGAGGATCACAGACTTCCACCTACCACCTCCTGAAGGTGTTTCTACAAAAGCAGCAGTAGGTCTGTGTTCAAAAGACACGGGTCAAGCTTATGTTAGGTTTATAGGAGTTCTGATTAACAAACTAGTTATCTCTCGTGGACATTTGGATCACCTGAACTTCAAAGGTGGGGTGTCTTACTGGTTACACAAGGTTAGGAGGAACTTGGGCTATTCCTCCTGGTCCCCAGGACAAAACAGTTTTCCCTGTGCCCCCTTCCTTTGTGGAGGATGAAAGAGCTATGGAATACGAGGTCAGTTGTTCGTTGGAGGCCAAATTCTCTTGGCAGTGGCCCTTGTTTACCCCTTAGCGGGAAAGCCCGGGCATAGCTCATTATGGGCCTTGCCCTATCCTGAGGCACTTGGCGGCTCCATCCTCACCCAGCTCTGAGATGAATCACCACCCACTTCAAGCCCACGTACACAGGTGAGCAGGGCTGCGGCTGAGAGGGAGAGAGTTCATGTACTTCTTGCTAAATTATGCAAAAGCTCTTTGACCCCCACCACACCATGCAAGGGAACAAACTCACCACCACTGTCACCATCAGCATCACCACCACAGTCTCTTTCTTCTGGGTTGCTAAGAGGTGGTCTTCCAGCCTTCTCTTGGCATGATCTCGACAAAGACAGCAAGAGAGGGCAGCATGGATGGGCAGCCTTCCCAGGAAGCAGGGCTTACGAAAAGCACAAGACCCAGGTTCTGGGCTTGGTCCCTGAGCATTGGCACAGGTAGGTTTCCACAGTGCCAGACAATGTGCCATCCTCCTGATTGCACTCAGAACAGTCTAGGGAGGACTGGTCTGGCCTGTCTTAGCAGCATCAGTGTATGCTAACCTTGATACTTGCCACAGGACCCAGAACAAGGAACATGTGTGTCCTTCTTCCTCTTTCTACCCAATTCTGAGAGCCTGTGGAAAGGTATGTAGAAAGGGGACAGCTTTTCCTGAACACGGTTAGGCGCCATGTGGTCTAGCTCTGTGCTTCTGTTCTCTGACAGGCCACTGGGGAGAGACTCACCATCCATTGAGGTTATGGAGGAAGAGTCAACAGGACAGCAAATTTCAGTTCCCCCTTGTTTCACAAACAAGAGGAAAGACATCATTGCCAACTTCTTTCATCCCCACATTGATTCTGGATGCTTGTAAAAGCTGACAGCCGAGTCGCTGCCTGATGTGACTGTGGCCTCCCAGAGACAGCTCTTGATTCTCATGCTCCCCATCCCCAAAGGTGGTGCTGGCACTGCCGAGTGAGCCTGGCATGAGCAAAGGCCCCACGCCACCTTTGCTGAGTGATGTTGGCATGTCCTTCACTTCTGCCTCTGTAAAGCAACCACACCAAGACTTTCCACCTTGCCCACCTGGAGGAGTTGACGTGATGGCCAAGGAGACAGTGTCTGTCTAGGAGATGTGTCAGTCTATCGCCCATGCCAACCACAAGGCTGTGGGTGATTATTCACCCATTCCTGTTTGTCCAGGGCCTCTGTCTCCCCAGTGCTGTGGAAAGGCAGGGAACGGATCAGAGGCAAATACCTAAGTGACTGCAGGACCGTTCCCAGCTGCAGGGTCATTTCCTTCAGCAGCTTGGGACTGCACAGACCTGTTCTCTCACATCACCTAGAGCAGACTTCAGTGGTGACTGAGGCTGACGGCAGGTCTTGGCTTCCTGAGGAGCCCTCCATGCAGCAAAGGGCATCTATGTCACTGACCTGTCTTCTACAACTTTCACACTTCATTCTGAGAGGTTCTAGAAGGAAACAGATCTCAGGTTCCCGTTTCTA
The DNA here is from genome assembly GCF_000622305.1 of Nannospalax galili. Classification (NCBI taxonomy): domain Eukaryota; kingdom Metazoa; phylum Chordata; class Mammalia; order Rodentia; family Spalacidae; genus Nannospalax; species Nannospalax galili. The sequence goes on from NW_008360325.1 coordinate 6,343,318, forward strand.
GGAGCAGAAGTCCTAAGAAGTTGCCTATCCCTGTTGACAAATGGAGCAAGTGATGGGCCTCAGTTGAGGACAGTGGTCTGTGGAAGGTCATGGGTACACTGGTGGCTGAAGGAATGTCTTCATTTCTCAGCCAATATTTCCTGTTAGATTAAACTCTACCTCTGCCTCGTTTCAAATATTTATCCTTTTATTGAATTCCCATAATTTCCCAACTACCACTTTGGAATGTTCCTCTCCCTAAGCCTGCCTTCAAAACCAACATTCCTATGTCCTGAACACGGGTTTCGTTTGCAGCCGCCTGCCCAGAGGTGCACTGGCACCACGAGGAGTCCACGAGCCAGCTGGGACTTCATAAAAGAGGGTAAAAGTCCTCACTCTCCTGCCCTGCCTCCTGCCTGGGACTCAGCACACCCAGGGGTGTGAAAATCACACCAAAGAAGAAATCAGAGCCTGTGAAGCCCAGTGACCCTGAAGGAAGGCCTGGGAACCGTAGGGAAAAGCAAACAAGCCTGTGGATTCCCACAATTCTACAGCATAGCTACGTAGGAGCAGAGGAACTTGGTAGAGCAGAGAAGGTCAGCACACCTTCCCGCCCAGGGAAGAAATGCTTCTGGAGTGTTGTATGCAACACCTGTGTGTTTGTTCTGCAGGGTACCATGAGCACAGGTCAGCACAGCGACTACAAGCCACACGTGGTCACTGAACACCTGTACAGTGACACCCGTGGCCCAGGAACCATACGTTTGATTTTACTTCAATTTATTTAGATGTAAATAGCCACTTGCCCAGAGTGGCTTCTTCATTCAACAGCACAACTCTGGCATATTTTCTCTTTGTATTCTATTTGATTCTAACCACTTCTAAGCCCAGAATCTCGGACAGTTCCCCAAGTGTGCATAGGAAATTATTCAATCGAATCCCACACCTTGCCAGACCCTTGTCCCTTCAGAATCACAAAGGTGGGCAAGATAATGCCCCTGTCTTCAAGAAATCCATTGTTACACTCTAGCCTACTGGAGGGAGGCCGTACCTAGTGTGGAAAGCTGACAGGGAAGACTTGATCTGAGACCCTAGACTGAGTACGCAGGCAGAGGAGACACAGCGTGTTCTAGAAAGTGCTGTAGTGGGAACAGTACATCCCTTGCATCCCCTGTGAGCTCAGTGAGCCAGACTGGGGCAGCACAGGAGGAAGGGCGTCTCTGGTCCCCAAAGTCAAAGCTGTGCATGGAAAATCGAGAACAGGGGTCTTTCCCAGAGGGTCAAGCCCCTTGGAGCAGTTGCTCTTAATCTTTTAGGGGCCAAGAGGCTGTGAACTCCCTGCAGATATTTTCCAAACAACTTCCAGACAGTATTACAGATATGACAAAGAGATTCCTCAGAGGATTCACACCAACACAGTGAAGTGGTCATGGCTGCGTGTTTGGTTTTCTAGGTCCCCGTCTGAGCCAGACAAGGACAATTGAAGGATGCCAGGCCAGGGGTCCAAGATGGTAGAACTGTAAATACCAGGGGAGTCGTCAGGGAGGGGTGGAGCCTGCCCAGCAGACAAGGGACAGAGGGCGGACAGCTCAGGCTGGAACCTAAAGAGCCTGCCTCTCATCCCTGCCGCAGCCAGATTTCCAGCTCACTTGGTCCAAGTCCTAGGCTGAGTCTCCATGTCTGCTGTCACTGATGAAACACCCAGCCACCCCTCTCTCCTAGCGGGGCCCCCTACCAGGATAGGAGGAACAGGTGGCCCTGCCCCGGGGCACTGGCAACAAATTCATTCTTTATTGATCTTGAGTTTGGGAAGCCCCTCTTCCCTATCCACAATTCACCTTTCCCACATTCAACAAGTTGAAATTAAAGCATCAGTCAAGAGTCTACAAGTGAAGCAAAAGTATCTTCAGGCCCTGGGCCCCTAATAACGGCTTCTAGAAGGCCTACCCGCCTCCAGCAGAGTAGGGGACGGCACCTCCAGTACCCATGCCCCATCCTAGATCTCCAGCCTCACCCAAGGGACCAGCTTTAATTAATCCTCTGTTACTGTTGAAATCACATGATCCCGAGGGGAGGCCCAACTAAGCAGGAATATTATTTTAAACATATACTGTAAACAACACTGGCTCTCTGAAGAGTTCTGGGGTGGTGGGTGTTGAGCCTTACACTGCTACCTTGGAAGCATGGGGCTTTGTTTGATCTTAAATGAAGCACTAGTTCATTCCTTAAGTGTTTCTACCTTGCTCACACTGACATGTGATGGTCAGAAGAAAAGATTCAAGACTAAGGTTAAGCTTCTTAAGTCTCCTGGACTTGTTGAAAGCCTCAACAAACAAAATAACAGCTACTAGTGTAACAATAAATATCTTAGGTCTTCTAGAGAGTGACTGCTTGGAAATTTCTTAAAATATCATCAGTGAAACACCATTAACAGCTAATGATGGACTAGTGTTTGCTTCTGTTCTAAGTCATATATAGCCGGACAGCTAGATAGAGTGGACAGACAAATGGGCACACCTAACACAAACACATACTTTTATGCACAGAAACAACGCAGATCTCTTTAGTGTGGGTTTAGTTTGTGGCCAGGAGACACAGCATTCTTAAGTAACCTTCTCAAAGTCACACAACTGATGAATGACAGTCTTGGGCTTTGCACACAGGCCACGTGGCTTGGGTCTGTATTCTCCTTGACTACATTATATCAGACTGACGTTTTCATCCTTTCAAACTTGCAATTTGATTGAGTCGTTTGTGGGACTAAAACCCAGGTAGTGTTCAACTCCTTCCCCCTATGGCCTTGTTTTTGAAAGTTGAATGTGCTTAACTTCTTCGTGGCAGCTCCTCTCTTCTCTTTTCATCTTTCCAACCACAATTACTTAATCACTTGCACGATTACTTGCATTGAAAATTAGTTCCCTAGCATCAGGGAAATACTAGGAACCAAAGCGTGCTCCTCTCCCACACCATGGCATGGGAGGTGAATCACTCAGAATTAACTACTTTCTTTGGAATGCTTTTTAGAAATGAGCTGCTTCCCTTTGAGAAGGCTGGAGAGGAGATGGAGAGAGCACTTTTCCCCCAGAGGCTCCCTTGAGGTCCTGTGAACTTGGCAAACTAGTTCCAAATGACCCCAAAAGAGCAATTTGTTCCTTAGCAAAACAGGATAATCATCTGGGGCAGACCCCGGGCTGTTGGCCTATGGGTCACCCGGCCTGGAGGAGCGTGCTCTCCAAGAATCTATTTGGGAAACACTTCTCTTGGTTCCTTTGAATCAAAGATAGTCCTGGGCATTATGTTCGTGTTCCAAGATGAAATATGGTCTCTATAGATGCTCCTCCTTTCAGGAAATTGTTCATTGATAAAGCTGCTGGCTCAGACAGCCAGCTTCCTTCCAGTAACTCCTCTTTGCTTTCTGAGAATTCGCAGACTGAGACGGAACTGCTTCTGCTATTGGTGAGGCCGCTTTCCTTTGGAAAACAGCCTTGCCTTGACCCTCCTTACATCATCGTGGCAGAGATTTGAAGGAGCAGCATAGCTCACAGAGAAGCAAGGACACATCCGGCGTGAGTGACATCACTTTCTGCTTGCATCAAGCGTAGAATGAATTCTTTCTCCTGCAATATCTCACAGCCTATGCTTGTGTTGAAGGCTGTACCTCACCTGCAAGTGAGGCTGGGCCGGATTCAGAGGCCTTACCAGGATAGGTGACAAAGAATGCTGCTGTCAATCCCAGCTCTCATCCGCTCATTCTGGAAAATCGCAGAGTTCACCAGGCCCTTGCTCTGCCGTGTTCTGGGGTGTTTCTGAAGATGGTCTCTCACCTACCTTTCAATTTATAGTGGCAGGGGCACATAAGGGTGCTTCTGAATTTTTGGCCCACAGATACCTCACAAAACCTTCGTAGTAGGAAACATTAGGAGTAAAGAAAGCTTGTCATCAACTGAGTCTCAGACCGCCCCCCAACACACTCACTTATGTGAACATCTGATATAGTTCCAATAATCTTACATGACGCTACTTTTTTTGTTGGTGAGGATATTAAAAGGCAAATAAAATGAGTATCCCATGACTCAGGTGGGAAGGGAAACTTTGTTTAAGGCAATGAATGAACTCCTCACCTTCCATTCACCATGCGGTCATCATCCAGGCATGTGACCCCACAACTTCAAACAAATTTCTTACACACATTGTAATGTGGTTGTGGTGGTGTGAGTGAGAATGTCCCCCATAGGCTCCAAGTATTTGGACATTTTGTCCCCAGTAGGTGGTGTTGTTTTGGGAGGTCTTAAACGTGTGGCCATATTGGAGGAAGCACGTCATGGGGGGCTGGCTTACAGAGTTCTTAAGCTTTGCCCAATTTCCAGTCACTCTCTTGCATCCTGTGCCTGCTGGAAGATGTGAGCACTCTGCTTTCTGTTCCTGACCCCAGCTACCTCCTGCCACCATGCCTCCCTGCCATGACGGACTGTAATTCTGCTGAAACAGTAAACTCAAATAAAATCTTCCTTTTATAAGTTCCCTCTATTACAATTATTTCTGTCACAGCAACAGAAAAGTAACTAATACAGTGATTAATATAAAATTCTACTTCACAGGTGATTATGACTCTTTAAAACATTAAATAGCATGTGTGGTGATGCACTCCTGAAATCCCAGCACCAAGGAGGTGGAAAGAGGAAGACCATGAGTTACAGACCAGACTGAATGGCATAGAAAGAACCTGTCTCAAAAACCAACCAGCCAACTGACAAAAAGTTGAATAATGTCACCAAAATTATGTGTTAGAGTATCAAAAAGTTCCATAAGATTAACTAGTCAAAAATATACACACAAAAAAATCAACAAATTTAAAAAAATGAATTATATTTGAGGAGGAAGCATAAAAACTTATGTCATGTTAATTAGCAGAGTTGATAAACATTACCATTGAAATCTACCTGATGACTTTATAGACATGCACAGGTGCCAAGGATCCGAGTGCAACTGATTATGACTAGTAATAATCAGATACACACAGATTAGAGATGCATGCGCCAACATCACAGTATGATTAGCAAAAGCAATGAGTCTTTCTGTAAGAAACAGTATATTTTAAAATGAAATGGAGGTCTTTCTTAAAGGTTAAAAACTTTTCATTCTTTTTAAGGTAAGGTCTCACCATGTGACTCTGGTTGACTTGGAATTCTCTATGCAGATCAGGCTGGCCTGGAATTCAAAAGGATTTGCTTACCTCTGCCAAAAAATAAAAAATATATATATAATAAAAATTTTAAAAAATAAATAAAATCTCTACTCTGTCTGTCTGAAGATATACCTTTCTAGTTTCACTGGTCAACCACCTGGTCATAAGATCACCCCTAAGAAGGTGGGTTTACCTTAAGCTATGCTAAAGAGATGGGCAGAATATCTTGTGCATTGAGACGGTGAACTTTTCTTGCTCAGAATCCCTGCCTCCTAGTGCGGTTCTTGTGGACTGGGTTGCAAACATGAGGTCTCTCTAAGTCCTCCCTGCTTTTCTGAAGAATTCAGAAAGCATAATCTCTCCTTTTCTTCTTCATATCCCTTTGCTAAGCATGCTTTCCCTCTAGTCTGTCACATGTCTGACCTCCACGCAGCCTCTAAGCCTCTTCTGGTTAGCTGCTGAGATTCCTAGCTTGCCTGCCCTGGGGATTTTCCTTTAAATTCCAATAAACTTGCCCAAAAGCTTCCATTTACATCCATTATTAAATTCTTTTATGAATGAAACTAAGAACCCTCTAGGAGATGCTGTTTCTCCCCTGTATTACATGTAAGGACAGAATTATGTTTAGAAATGTGAAGTGATACTGCTTCTTGTCCTAATCTGCTACCTCCTTTGAGGGTTTTGAAGATCAGGATAAAATGTACAGTATACTCAACTAAGCAAGATAAGAATTCCATAATCAGAGCCCGTTTGAAGATACCATTCTTGGAATTGTCCTGTTGAGATAGCTGTTAAATTCCTGATAGACAAGCAGTCACTAAAGCATTTAGCCCTTTATAGATTACTCTTCGTGTGAATCTCTAATGAATAAGAGTTACAGGCAACTCATCACAACCATTAGGAGTTTTTTCTTTCCTCCATCCCTCCACACAGGCCCCATGTACCAGTGTTGCAGATGTGATCAGAGCATGGGACTCCAGCTAGACCCCTACCTCCTGAGAAACACATGCACAGTAAGGCACTCAGACTGAAGGTGAGGGGAACACTGTCTTCGTGCTATGAGGAAGTGGCCACACCCCAACCACAAGCTCTGAAGACTGTCTGCCAAAGACAATGAAATTTGAGCCCTACTGCAGTAAAATGCAGAGTCAAGAGACCTCGTCAGACCTCAGACAGAATGCAGTTTCTGTGAAAACCCTCTAGAAGTTGCTCTTACAGTCCCTGAATGTGCCACCCAGTGAGTCTTCCATCTAGAGATGTGGATTAGATGCAAGGCAGCAAACACAAAGAAAGAAAAGACAAAAGGACTCTTTCCGTACCTAGTATTATGCCACCCGATAACAAGTTGGTGACGTTGGAACAGGAGCAACAATCATGGACTTGCTGTCTCGGTGTCCTGAGGCCCTGTCTCTATAGCCAAGAAGGAACCGAAGGGAGATGAAGCCCTAATGAACACTCCGCAGCACCAGCTCCGCATACTGTGAGGTTTTGTGGGGTGCTTAAGGATCACCTGAGTACTAGAGATTGGCTTGGAAGACCTCATATGAATCAGTACCCACAACCTCAGCCTAACTCTGAGCTGTAAAAGCAGACTTTCTATACCATCATTCAATAAAACTCTAGCCCAGAATGTACTGTTCCTACTTGAGGATTAGCAAACACCAGGAAGAAAATATCAGCTGTTCAACAACACCATTGAGACAAAAAGGGAGGGACATGAGATCAAACTAGGTAAAGAAAAATATTCACTGGACAGGAGTCCTGAAAACAAATGAAGAATTTGGAAAATACAATTTATGTCCTTGGAAACCAGTTCAAGAAATCGAAAATATAGAGAAGTTAATGAACACATGGTAAGGCAAAAAAAAAAAAAAAATTAAAAAAAATAAAAAAGCTTTGACGTGGCAAAGCTTGGGAAAATTCACAGAAGAAGAAAATCAAACTATTATGGAGATAAAAGGTGCATTAAACCCCTCCCCAAATAGAGGAATAAGCCAAATCAGAAGAGAGACAAGGGTATACATGATGCCCTGGGAGAATTACAGTCCCTTACGTGAAAACAAGATTAAAATGATGGCAGGGAATTTGCCACATGTGGAGAAAGGAGGTTCAGTGTGTAGCTCAATAGCATAGTTGATCAGGACCACAGAATGAGAGCTGGAGGAATGACTCACGGGTTAAGAACACTTGAAGGAGTCTTTCGCAGGACCCCAGTTTGGTTCCCAACACCCAAATGGCAACTAACAACCATCTGTAACTCCAGTTCCAAGGGATCTGACATCTTCTGGCCTCTGAGGGTACTGCACAGATGTGCTGCATATACACACAGCAAGGCAAAACATTCATGCACACGATTTTTTTTTAAGTTTTTAAAAGATAACAGAATGAATGAACTTAGAAATATTTAATAATATGGGACTGGAAAGATAGCTCAGTGGTTAAAGGCACTGACTGCAAGAGGAACCATGTTTGGTTCCTAGCACCAACATGACAGCTAACAACCTTCTATAATTCTAGTTCCAAGAGATCCAAGGCCCTCTTCAGGCTTCCACAGTCAGTGGTGTCCTTATATGCATGCAAGCAGGACACACAAAATAAAAAAAAGAAATACTGAATAATATACTGCAAGAAAATTTCATACAAAGACTTAAGTTTTATATACAGACTAGGAATTCTCTGGGACATTCAGTTCCAGGGAAGAATTTAGCAAAAGTGAACAGTGTCAAAATATATCAAGGAAGGGCCCGAAACAGGGAACATCAGGACAAAGGGAAAAATGGCTGGTGACCTACAGAGAAGAAAACAAGCTAGCTTCAGGTTCTGCACCACAGAAGCCTCACAGGACTGGATCAGTGTAACCAAGTTCTGTGGGAAATGATGTAGGTCAGGAATCCCAGTCTGCCTAACTCCCTTGGAGGTGTTATTCTTAGGAGCAAAGATGGCTACTAGTCTAGTTAGGGAACTGTCACAACTACTGATTGTATACATCAAACTAATTGAGAAAGACTATGACATTTCTCAGTCCTGAAATTTCGGTAACTGTCTCTGTTGGGATATGTGGTACACAGGTAGTCCCTGAGTCACAGGCTTGACACAGTTCATCTCTGTCTTTCAAGACTTCAGTCCTCCCTGTTTTCAAAACTCCCCGACCTTCCTCCAAGATGTCGCTAACTTGAGCTACTACTTCATCTATCAGTTGGTTTGCCATACATGCATCATTCAGTAGACATATTGAAGCTATTGTTTCTTTGTGACTTTTTTGAGATAGGGTCTCCTTGTAGCCCCAGCTGGCCTGGAACTCACTATATAGACCAAGATGGCCTTGAACTCACAGAGATCCTGTGGGCCAGCAGGCCGGGCTTGTTTCTTTGTAACCTTTTATTCACCCCATTTTGACATAACGATTCTTTGTAAAGAATTTAAATGGAAGAAGGGTGTTTCATCAGGCAGCATGATCAGTGTCTGTAGAAGACAGCCTTGAATGGTCTTTTCCTCTAATCTATGGCATCTCACTGGGCTGTGACTGCACTGACCATTGAGACCCTTAGAATACCCTAACCCACAGGCATTTACCCCTCAGTGTCTCTGTTTCTTTTAATGTTTCTTCATGGATTTTTTGACCGGCACCTTCTAATTCATAAATCTAATACATCTCATGCAATAAAATGATGTTTCCGCTGGGTGTGGTGATGCACGCTTATAGTCCCAGCATCTGGGAGGCAGAGGCAGGCTTGTGAGTTCAAGGCCAGCCTGGTCTACATAGTGAGTTCCAGGACAGCTCGGGCTACAGGGAGACCCTGTCTCAAAAAGACAAAAAAAAAAAAAATGACATGTTTCCTTGATAATGGCACTGCCCAACATCCTTAAGGTGTTAAGAACCATATGCCAAATTCTCAAAAGTCCAAGTAATTTATAAATGAGTCTTTCTGGGTGGGAGAGGTCAAGATGAAGAATGGGTAAATGAAGTAAATCCAAGCATAAGAGCTGGCAGTGAGAACGGAAAACACTAAGCTAGAAATGACCAAGTGGGGTCCACTATTGCATGACAAAACATACATGATTAAACCCGGGCTATATTGAAACTATTATAAGCTGAAAAGTACCAGAACAGGAAATGAAAGTGAGGGAAATATATTTGTACTGATGTCTTAGTTTCATGACAGAGTTGATATCATTTAGAGATTATATTTATGGAAGTTTTTAAAGAATCAAGAACTCACAGAGGCTCACATTTTCTATTTGTTTTTCACACTCTTTTGTAACTGGACCAGGATAGTCAAGATTACCTGACTTGTAAAGAAAGTGGTTCCATGTTCCTTTCTGTTGTTGTGATAAATCACTCTAACCAAAAACAACGCAGGGGAAGAAAGGCTGTGTTTCAGCTTCCAAATGACAGCCCATCCTTGAGGGAAGTCAGAGCGGGATCTCAAACAGGAACTTAAAGGCAGGATGGTTTGCTATTCTACCTATTACTTCTGACCAAAGAACTCATTTCTCAGTCAAAAAAACACAGTAGTAACTGCAGAGAATTCTGCTTCTGGCTGGAAGGCGGGCTTGTGCTCAGCTACCATTTTATAAAGCCCAGGACTACCTGCCCAAGAAACAGTGCCACCCACACTGGTCTGGGTTCTCCTACATCAATTGCCAGTCAAATCAACCCGTCCCAGATGTGCAAACTGGCCAAGCTAAGCAGACAGTTCCTCTACTGAGGCTCTCCTCTCTGCTGTGTCAGACTGACAGTTAAACTTAACCAGAACAAGCACCATTAATTCAACAACGGACGCTATTTCCTATCAGATTTTCCCCTTTAAAATTATATCCATGCTCAGATGCCAAGAAGCTCAGAAAGTAACCGACTATGACTAGTAATAATCAGATATATAGAGATTAGAAACGCATGTGTGTCTTAGTGTCAATTGTATTAAAATGAATTTTTCTGTATGAAACTGTATTTTAAGAACAAAATGGATATCTTTTTTAAGT